>NW_027518714.1:7972500-8572500 GCF_043159265.1 Tasmannia lanceolata | reverse complement strand
CCATGTTCTCCAAACATAAGCAATTGTTAATCTACCAGCTTCAATTATCTCCTTTAGTACGTTACAAGAGTGATAATCACCTTCATTTTCACAATCTTAAATGTCAGACTTTCCATACACAAACTTCAGATAAATATCAAGCTTCTGAGAATTACCTTCAAGACATGTTCAAGCAAATCCTCTGCGGGCGTATCCTTAAAAGAGCCCCGTTTTGACTTGCAAATCGGGGTCCTAAACGCTCTGCCAAAAATGAAATAAAATCTCCTCTAATATACGAAAATTTACATCCAAATTATACCAATAAAACTGTTTATATGGAGGAACAAATCAATCGTAACAACAAAATGCAGAGAAAAAAAAAAAAACTCACGCAACAATAACAACGTCATTGTCCCGATCTGCTGAGCTTCCGTGAAACAGACCAGAACTCCCAGAACAAAAAGAAGCCTGAAATTTCCAATTGAAAACATAGATGGATCAGAAATTAGGTTAAATGTGATATGAACATGAATTCGAGAGGATAAAAAACCTGGAGATTTTGAGAGGAAGGGGTTTTTAGGGCTTTCAAATGACGGAGAATCGTTTTTTGCCGACGCTCAGCTTTCTCCATATTACTCTTTACAGCCAAGAAGAAGCGCTTGTGGCGTATGAAATTGTGAAATATGCTATTGGCGGGGGACTCTATGCTAACCGTCCAATTTGTGAAGTAAAACAAACATAAGAGCTCCTTTTTTCTTGCCTTTCTGTTGGGAAGTGATAAATTAGCCCCCGTCTCTTCCCTAAGCCAGCCCCCTCTAGTGTATTTAAGAACAATCTTCGTGAGAAAAAATGTATGACATTTGTCTCTTTACTAAGAGCCACTTTTGGGTCCCAAATATGCGACGTGGACGTGATAAATGATCCGATCAGTGACCACAACTCCAGCCCATTGCCCGAAATTAATTAATTTAATAGGACTTTGGTATAGTAGTACCTGGATCCCTAATATACATTATCCGGTCCCAAATCGTATATCTAATTAGATGTTGGTGATGGATGAAATGAAAGAATACTTACGAAGGGTATTTTTGTCATACAAAACCATGGTTTTAAATTTCAGTTTCGGCTAAAATTTTGGACTTATCCGAAACCGAAATTTCAGTCGAAATTTAGCACACGCGCTCGAAATACCTTTTTTTTGGGTCAAAATTTAGATCGAAACTTTGTAAAAGAATAAAACATTAATATTTCTTAACAAATTTCGCCGAAATTACTGAAATTTCGCCGAAATTACTGAAATTTCGGCCGAAATTTTGTATATTTCGGATTTCGGTCATTTCGGCTTCGGCCGAAATTACTGAAATTTCGGTCGAAATTTTGTATGTTTCGGCAATTTCGGATTTCGGCTTCGTTCGAAATTTCAAACCATCTATAAAACTACTAATCAAATTTTTTTTTCTTTTACATGAATGAAGTGTCCAAGTCAATTCTCTCTCTATCTCTCTCATTAATGTCTTCCCTCTAGTTTTTCTTCCCATTAACCGTAGGCCTTGACTAATTAGGCATTAATCTAACCCTAAAGGATAGATGTGTGTTTGCAATTCAGACAAATTACTTTGTTTTCATGCATTATTTTATTTATTTAGATGTTTAGATTAGCCACATATAAGAAAATTACTCAATTGAATAAACTATGTAGACACGCACTGGTGATGATTAGAACATTCTAGTTTTTTTTTTTCTAAAATTTAAACAGTGTGCAACATATGTAGAACCTAGGACATTTTGATGAATGGTCCGATTCGAAATGGATCATGACTCGAACAATAATGGTAGGATAATCGCCTCCAGTCTGTTGTAACTACAAGATCACCCCAAAGACGGCTTCAGCATCCAAGGGTTTTAGACTGACCATAGACCCTGTTCAATAAATGAAACACGTTAGTAAAGGTTGGAGAATGGCAATCATTCATTCTAAAAACCAACATTCTTAAGACCGAAGAGTCAGGTGGAAAAAGAGGGAGAGCTCCCCATTCCTTGATCTCTTGTACTGGGATCCACCGGAACCCCAAGAATATTTAGAATGGGATTCCAACCCTAGGCATTTTGAGAAGAATTGTTCTTTGGAGAGCACAACTTCTAATACTTTGAATAGGATATGGATCCAAACAAATCATGACCCCGATCTGTTCGAATTGGATTTGTTGGCATCCTTATCTTAGGGTTCTTTGCCAAGAAAAGCAAAACCATTAATGTTTGTTGTCCTTTATCTTGCTGGGGTCACCTAACGAGGCTCTACTAGATCAAGGGTCTTATATACACACAAAGTGATTGAATGTCTGCCTAGTTAGACTCTTTTTCTAATAGAGATTGCCATGCCAAAGCGCCTATATCATCCTTCAGCAACATTACTAGACAATTCAACCTCTAATTTGTGGCCACTAAATGGACGGTGAGAAAATAAAAAACAAAGATCTTTATTCATAAAAAAAAACCTCTACAACTTATAGCATTAGAATCATCCAATGAAAGTACATTTCGCTCCATTGCGATCTATAACAACACCTATTTTTCCTTGATAAGTATGTGCATCTTGTTCAGCACCACACAAATAGAAAAAAAAGGACCCTATTTAGTTGGGTTTCACTTCCCCAGCGTTGTGCCACATGATAGTGATGGCTAAGCTTAAAAAGGTGCACTCTGGTCCTCTTTAAGGTCATCAATGGACACAGTTTGGATCAGATCTACCTATGTCTGTATCACAATTTATTTGAATCATAATTCGATTAGGTCCTACTCGGTCAGATCCGTAGGTCTTAACTTCTTTGTCTATGTCAAGCAAACTCGGTCAGATCAACATGGAAGGATAATGCGCATCTTATACTTATGGTTGTGAAGAGATTTCTTGGGATACCAATCCTCGAAGCTACAATCTAAAGGTCTAAAATACAAGACCTTTTACCACCAAGGCAGCTAAGAGGTTGGTATCTTGTACTTACGGTTTATAGCTTAACTTACAATTTTCCTTAATGAAAGGCAGCTAAGAGGCAATTAAAGCTAATTATGCTGCATTGCCTATTTGAATTTTGAAATATCGTTGTGAAACAACCAATTACTCTACCATTTAAAACAACAACAACCAATTAAAGCTTAAGCTGTTAGAGGTGGTGTTATTTAATCATTTATACTTCAACAATCTTTGGAAACCTTTACTTTTCCCAATAGTTTAAGACATTGAAGATTTTCGGGGCATCACCACTTTACAAAGGGTGTAGTAATGCTTATGATCTCCCATTACATATAATGATCTTTGCAGAGACAACAGCTAACAAAGGAGACAGGATTCTTCCATTCATTACTCTGTATCTTACTGTGCCTCAGTGCCTTACATGCTAAGCCTCCCTGAGCAGGTTATTCCATCCAATACTCTCTAAGAATCCATGAGCATGATAATTAAGAATAGAAAATGAGCAGAGGATTTGTGCACAACCATCTTACCAATTGACAGTGCATTAGTTCCAAATAGCTATTTATCATTTTATCTTCTGCTTTTGATCAACCAGTTTATCATGCTTCATAGGCTGGTCATCTAAAGATTCTAAACCAATGATTATGTTTTTGAATGCAGGGTATTTGTTCTGCAATAAACAAGCTCAAAGATGTGATGTCAATGATCAGGGAAGTCAAAAGTTTATTTTCTTGTACATTATGTAACTGAAGATTTTTTTCTTATGTAATTGCATATTTGTTTCAACAGTCCAAGTATCACGCCTAAAGTCTTACTTTTCTATAATTGATTTTATTTTAGGACATTTGAGTATTTTTCTGCCAATCCCTTCCCTAATTTTATCTTGTTCTTATTAAATCCCAAGTGGATCAAACCTAGTCACCATCCCATTTCAGGCCAGGCCAACTAGACTGGTGATCTTTCTAGTTACGTGGCCATTTGGGTTTCCAAAACATCAATTATAACTGCAAGTATTTGAATTTGTCGCACGAGAACATCATACAATTGATCGCCAAAGTTGGTCAATCTACTGATACCAGTCGAGGAAAGTCATAACTAGAGAAATGCAGCTACAATGGTGGATTCACCTCTGAGTAGAAGATGTGGCTAGTTACAATGATTAGGCGTAATAGAAACTCGGTTACTAGAAAAAAACCAATGGGAGTGGGTTCAAGAGTGGCAACAAATTGTAACACTGGAACATAGATAATTGTATCCATATACATATGAAATGACAGCAATGGAGTACCAATCCTCGGGCTTTATTTGTAAAGTCTCTATTCCTTGGTAATCAAAGCCCAAAGAACTATGAACTAGCTCATGCTTGACTAGCCAAGCAGATAAACGACCTTCCATCTTCTTGATCTCTAAGAAGGAGCAATAATCAAATAAAAAAAATCAAGATATAAAAACTCAAATATTATTTTGATTTCTTCATTATTCTGATTCTTTCACAGATGATTGAAAAATTCAAATCAAGATATATCATGAGCAAGGTTTTAAATTTCGGTTTTGTAATGCGTTTCAGTACTCAACGAACCGAAATTTTTGCTGAAATTTCGATCGAAATCCGACGAAATCTAAAAAAGGAATATTTTACCCCGCCTAACATTTTGGGCGAAATTTCACCCGAAATTTCAGGGAAATATTAAATAATGAATATTTAATTTATCTTTTCTGTAACGACCCGATTTCCGACGAGTCGCTACGAGCAAAAGAAAGCAAAAATCATGTAACTATTATTTTTTTTTTTTTATACAAGCATCAACCACGATAGAATCTTATTACAACTGAAAGATGTCTTATCATAACAAAGTATTGATAGACATGGTAAATGACGCAAGGCGTCAAAATGTAAAAACTCAGGAACAAACTCTCTGATCACACAGTCCCTTATCCCATGGTTCCTTCATTTGCAAATGCTCCGCCATCTAATGCCTCAACCCCTGTGGTGGAGGAATCAACGTCAGAGCAGGGTCATCCAGAGACCGAGCAAAGTAAAAGAGACAATAATAACAGTGCATACAATATAATCCACATCCTCAATAATGTCTAGAAACAATATAATAAAGATTACAATGCCCATGGCAATATAAATAAAAGGAATGACAATAATTTCAATGTATGCTATGCATGCAATAATTATGAGACAGCACATTCCCCAGGTACATCCGGCTTTTCCCCCATTTATTTTTCTGTCAGTTCTTTTCTGACTTTTTCATTTTATTTTATTTTTTTCTGCCGGTGTCCTTGCCGCACGGCTACCCACTACCCCTGTCTGAAGGTAGTGACGTTATGGACTTGGATTACGGTCTCGCATTTGCCGAGCCGGGGATACTATCCCTCGGGGATACTTTCCCTTTTTGGTTGGTTTGCCAACGAAAGGCAGTACACGCTTCTCGCGTTGGCCTTTGGACCTTAGGTCCCAGGATGATTCCACCACACCCTTAAGTTCCCCTTCACTTTCCCCATGTATGCAACATGTATGCAATTACTTACCTTTGCCTTTCTTCCTGCATTCATTTCAATTCATTTGATTCCAGGCAAGCGAGTATAAATTCACTAAGTAGGTATTTATCAGGCAATTTATAAGCAGAGCTACATTGCATAGACAATTATATTGAATACCATTACAAGACAAGGTCTAGCTGTCACCTGCCTTTTTAATTTCTGAGTGAAGATAGTAACCGAAAAGTCCCAACAAGAATAGGAATGATTAACCTGTAAATAATTCTAAGTTTTATCAAATTCATGTCCTTTCTGTCCAGTATGCACTATTTATGTGGGCCCCGCATATTACTATGCATGTGGGCCTCGCATGTTACTATTCATGTGGGCCCCGCATGTTACTCATTCATGTGGGCCCCGTATGTTACTTCATGTGGGCCCCGCATGTTACTATTCATGTGGGCCACCATTCTTTGGCTACTATGCTCAGCAGTTCGCCTTTTTTTCGCCTTTCTTTCCTTACAGTGTACTTTACGGTTACTATGCGAGCATTTCACCGTTCAAATATGATGATAAAGTTTGCATAATCGATAGCGAGTTATCGCCTCATATGCAAGCTTTATCCATAGGTGGTAGAACCAACCATATCACCGATATTTCACTGTTTAAATAAATAACTATTGACCTTCGCCTTTCTTTCCTTACAGTTTACTTTACGGTTACTATGCGAGCATTTCACCGTTCAAATATGATGATAAAGTTTGCATAATCGATAGCGAGTTATCGCCTCATATGCACGCTTTATCCATAGGTGGTAGAACCAACCATATCACCGATATTTCACTGTGTAAATAAATAACTATTGACAGACTTACCTTCTCCTCTCTCAGATTTCCTTTTCCTTCTCCTCTCTCAGATTTCCTTTTCCTTCTTCTCTCTGATTTCCTTTTCCTTCTTCTCTCTCAGATTTCCTTTTTCTTTTTCTTCTTCTTCTCTTCCTCTCTCTTTCTCTTTTTTTTTTTCCTCGTCTGCGAGCCTCTATTTATAGCCTTAACCTGAATTATTATATTATTATTTTATTTATTATTTTATTTGCATGAATAGTAACTTGAATTATTATATTATTAGTTTATTTGCTTGAATAGTAACTTGAATTATTGTGTGGGACTTACTTGTTGTGGGACCTACTGTTGGTAGGACCCGCTGATGTGGGACCCGCTTGTGTGGGACCTACTTGTGTGGGGCCCGCTGATGTGGGACCTGCGGGTGTGGGGCCCGCTGATGTGAGACCTGCGGGTGTGGGGCCCGCTGATGTGGGACCTACTGATGGTGGGACCCGTTTGTAAATAGTACTCGGTGGGTCCTACTGTGAATAATACTTTTAAATAGTGTATCTCAATAGTGAACTTGCATAGTATTTCTGCATAGTAATCTCGCATAGTGACTATTGTGAATAGTGACTATTGGAAATTTTTAACATATATATATATCTATTCCGTTTTTGTTGACATCTGGGGCGGTGGCTTAGTGGTAGGAAGCCGTTCAATCTTAGCTTAGACTTGGGTTCGAATCGTGTACGCCCCATTATGCCAGATGTCCTCATGCCCGATTAACTTGGGGAAAATGAGTAATGGCCGATGATTACCCACCTATGAGGCCATTTTTATATTTATATATATATATATATATATATATCTATTTTACCGGTTCTTACATTCTACCCCCCTTAAAAAATTTCGTCCCCGAAATTCCTCTCTATCACTAAGTAACTAAAGGCGTACCTCCAAATAATTCTGGAAAATTTTTCTGTATATCGGATTCTCGTTCCCAAGTAGTCTCATCGACGCCATGGTGACGCCAAAGTACTCTGACAAGGGGAATCGACTTGTTCCGCAAAACTCTGTCCTTGCGCTCCAGAATGCGCACAGGTCCTTCCGAAAAGGACCAATCACCCTGAAGCTCCACCTCGTCCTCTTCTAGCACGTGAGAAGGGTCGGGATGATATAGACGAAGCATGGATACATGAAATACATTATGCATCTGATCAAGGTTTGGAGGTAATTCCAACTCATAAGCTCGAGATCCAATTTGCTTAGAGATGCGATAAGGCCCGATGTAACGAGGGCTCAACTTACCTTTCCTGCCGAACCGCATAACTGCTTTGAAAGGCGAGATTTTAACAAAAACCATATCTCCTTCAGCGAACTCGAGCTCTCTACGCCGCTGATCGGCATAGCTCTTCTGCCTACTCTGAGCTGCCTTTAACCTTTCCCTGATCAAGGTTACTTTCTCAGAAGTTTCTTCCACCAATTTCGGCCCAAGCAACTGTCTTTCACCAACTTCAACCCAACACAATGGTGATCTACAAGCACGACCATAAAGAGCCTCGAAGGGAGCCATCTGAATACTTTGCTGATAACTGTTATTATAAGCAAATTCGACTAGGGGCAAATGACGCTCCCAGTCTCCCCCAAAATCAAGAATACAGGCTCTCAATAGGTCCTCCACAATCTGGTTAACCCTCTCGGTCTGACCATCCGTTTGAGGATGATAGGCAGTGCTAAAATTTAGCTTTGACCCCAAAGCCTCATGCAACCCATGCCAAAACCTAGAAGTGAATCTGGTGTCCCTGTCAGATACTATAGAAGCAGGTACCCCATGCAATCTGATAATTTGCGCCACATACACCTCCGCCAACTTGCTCATAGTCCAAGTCTTTTTCATGGCGATAAAATGTGCAGATTTGGTGAGACGATCAACAATCACCCAGATGCTATCACAACCATTCTTGGTTTTGGGCAAACCCATGATGAAGTCCATAGAAATACTATCCCACTTCCATATGGGTATCTCCAAAGGCTTTAGAGTGCCTCCAGGTTTCTGATGCTCAATCTTTATTTTCTGACAGGTCAAGCATTTCGAAACATAGCAAGCCACTTCTCTTTTCATTCCGCTCCACCAGAAATTTCTTTTCAAATCATGATACATCTTGGTGCTACCTGGGTGAATGGTGTAGCGAGATTTATGTGCCTCATCCAAGATACTCCTTCTAAGATCTTCTTTAGCTGGCACACATATCCTGCCTTTAAAGTACAAGAAACCGTCTGCCCCAATTGAAAAGTCTGGTCTGGAATCTACTTCTTTCTTCAACTTGATCAACTCTGCATCATCTGCTTGAGCCGCCTTTATCGACTCCAAAAAGTCTGACTGAACTCGAAAATTTGCTAAGACTGATTTTTCACCCACTTTGCAAATGTCCAGAGTCAAATCTCTAAACTGCTCAAGAAGTTTCCACTCTTCTATCAGCAAGCATGCAATTTTAGCACATCCTTGCCTACTGAGAGCATCGGCAACCACATTGGCTTTACCTGGATGGTAGCTCAATGCAAACTCGTAGTCTTTTAAGAACTCAAGCCACCTCCTCTGGCGCATATTTAATTCTTTCTGATCAAACAGGTATTTGAGACTTTTGTGGTCCGTAAAAACCTCAAACTTCACACCATACAAATAATGACGCCAGATCCTGAGCGCAAAAACCACAGCTGCCAATTCTAAGTCATGGATGGGGTAATTCACTTCATGCCGCTTCAACTGCCGTGAGCCATATGCAATCACCTTTCCATCCTGCATAAGTACACAACCTAACCCCTTTATGGAAGCATCGCTATAAATAACAAAATCCACTCCTTCAGAAGGGAGGACAAGAACAGGCGACGAAGTCAACCTCTTCTTTAATTCCTGGAAACTGAGCTCACACTCCTCCGCCCAAATAAACTTGACATTCTTTCTAGTCAACTTGGTCAGAGGACCAGCCAATGCCGAAAATCCCTCAACAAATTTTCGGTAATAACCAGCTAGCCCCAAGAAACTCCTGACCTCAGTTGCGTTAGAAGGCTGTTTCCAACGCAACACCGCCTCTACTTTAACTGGGTCAACTGAGATGCCCTCCTTAGAGACCACGTGACCTAGGAATGTCACGCTCTCTAACCAAAACTCGCACTTTGAAAACTTGGCAAATAAATGATTCTGCCTCAAAGTTTCAAGTGCTCTCCTTAGATGCTCTGCATGATCTTCCTTGGACTTAGAATAAATGAGAATATCATCAATAAATACCACAATGAACTGATCTAAGAAGGGTTTGAAGATCCTGTTCATTACATCCATAAAGATAGCTGGAGCATTCGTCAGGCCAAAAGGCATTACCACGAATTCAAAATGACCGTATCGGGTCCTAAAAGCTGTCTTGGATATGTCCTCATCTCTGACACGAAGCTGATGATACCCTGATCTGAGGTCAATCTTAGAAAAGTGACAAGCTCCCTGCAACTGGTCAAAAAGATCGTCGATCCTAGGCAAAGGATAACGATTTTTGACAGTAACCTTATTCAGTTGCCGATAATCGATGCATAAACGGAGGCTGCCATCCTTCTTTTTAACAAGTAGAACAGGAGCACCCCACGGCGAATAACTTGGCCTGATGAATCCTTTCTCAAGCAACTCAGACAACTGTTCCTTCAATTCCTTCAACTCAGCAGGGGCCATCCGATAAGGTGCTTTGGAAATGGGTAAGGTTCCTGGCTCGAGAGCAATGGTGAAGTCGATCTCCCTGTGGGGAGGCAACTCCGTGAGATCCTCTGGAAAAACATCAAGGAATTCACTTACCACGGGAATATCAGCTGCTGATAACCCTACACCATCATCCTCTTTCTTCACATACGCCAAGAAACCTTCACATCCCCTACTTAACATTTTCTGGGCCCTTAATGCAGCAATAATTTTGATTTTGCCAGGGCGCTTCACACCCTTAAATAAGAATTCTTCCTCTCCGGGTATTCTGAACACCACCACCTTATGGAAACAATCCACACTGGCGTGGTAAGACGCCAACCAGTTCATGCCTAAGATGACCTTGAAGTCATTCATATTCAGCAATACAAGGTCTCCCAAAAGCTCCCGGTCCCTAATTTTAATTTTGCAACCCTTACATACCAAGTCAGTAATTACCACATCACCTACTGGTGTGACCACTCTCAACGGATGTAGTAAGGGTACAGGAGATAAAGCTACTTCTCGAACAAAATCAGGCGATATAAATGATAATGTAGAGCCAGAATCAAATAAGACATGAACAGATATACCATTAACGTGAAGCTGTCCTTCGATAACTGCATCGGATGCTTCAGCGTCGCGCTGACTCAAGGCAAAGACCCGATTGATAGGAGCTTGGGGTGCATTTCTTCCTTGAACTGGTATGAGCTTTGGGTTTCCCCTCCACTGATTTTGCTGCTGCGGCTGGAATGGAGGTCTAGGAAGAGCCTGCTGCTGCTGCTGATATGGCTGTCCGGTATACTGCTGACGCTTCTTTTTAGGGCAATCCCTCTGCTTATGGTTGGGATCCCCACAATTGAAACAGACATTTATTGATTTCCAACACTGGCCTGAATGGAATTTTCCGCAAAGAGAGCACAAGGTCTTGGATTGCGATCCACCATCCGTCCTCTGCTTTTTGGGTGGAGGTCCCTGATTCCTGCTAACAATAGATTGAGATCTAGCTGCCTGTACTGACTTCTCACAGTCTTCTGCCACCTCGGCCTTCTCACAGGCTTCTGCCAAGGTCCTAGAACCAAGGTTAACGATACTCGCCTTAATGGAAGGGCGAAGACCGCTAACAAATTTCCGAACCCGATCTGCCTCTGTTGCTGCATATCCAGGTGCAAAACGAGACAGCTCTCTGAACTTGGCTCCATACTGAGCCACAGTCAAAGCCCCCTGCTTTAGTTCTGCGAACTGCCCCGCCAATTGATCTCTTATGCGCTCCGGAAAGAACTGCTCATTGAAGCGAGACTTGAACTGTCCCCAAGTCCCTGACAAGACTGCGGGATAGTTCTGAATCATAGTCCGCCACCAGACACCCGCTTCTCCCTTCAGTAAGAAGGAAGCAAAACGCATCTTCTGAATACTTGAGCACTCCATTACTGCAAAGATCCCCTCTATCTCTGTAATCCAATGATCTGCCGCTAAGGGATCACCTGAACCAGTAAACTCAGATGGATGGTAGTCTCGGAACTGACGATGCATCTGAGAGGCATCCTCACGAGGTCTCGACTCCTGACGATTCCCGAGATTGGCTGCGATGGCCTGAAGGGCGGTCTGATTAGCTATCTGATTCTGTTTAAGAATTTCTGCAAGCATTTGCAGACTATCCTGATTTTGAGGTTGAACTGGGCCATGCGTAACGAGCTGAGATGGTTCATGTCCATCATTAGTAGGGACATTCGCCTGGTTAGCAGCTCCCCTCCTCTGATACATCTGCTAATAGAAGACTTTGTTGTCATTAATTGAGTAGGTATTAAAATTTACTATTGTGTCTTCCCTTTAAGGGTATAAAATCAGAGTGCATATATTTTGGTCGACAAGTCTTAATTGTCTACCCCAATCCTATAATCTACCCACTCTCACGAAGTCCAGGTATTTCACAAAAACCCAGAGCTCTGATACCACAACTGTAACGACCCGATTTCCGACGAGTCGCTACGAGCAAAAGAAAGCAAAAATCATGTAACTATTTTTATTTTATTTTTATACAAGCATCAACCACGATAGAATCTTATTACAACTGAAAGATGTCTTATCATAACAAAGTATTGATAGACATGGTAAATGACGCAAGGCGTCAAAATGTAAAAACTCAGGAACAAACTCTCTGATCACACAGTCCCTTATCCCATGGTTCCTTCATTTGCAAATGCTCCGCCATCTAATGCCTCAACCCCTGTGGTGGAGGAATCAACGTCAGAGCAGGGTCATCCAGAGACCGAGCAAAGTAAAAGAGACAATAATAACAGTGCATACAATATAATCCACATCCTCAATAATGTCTAGAAACAATATAATAAAGATTACAATGCCCATGGCAATATAAATAAAAGGAATGACAATAATTTCAATGTATGCTATGCATGCAATAATTATGAGACAGCACATTCCCCAGGTACATCCGGCTTTTCCCCCATTTATTTTTCTGTCAGTTCTTTTCTGACTTTTTCATTTTATTTTATTTTTTTCTGCCGGTGTCCTTGCCGCACGGCTACCCACTACCCCTGTCTGAAGGTAGTGACGTTATGGACTTGGATTACGGTCTCGCATTTGCCGAGCCGGGGATACTATCCCTCGGGGATACTTTCCCTTTTTGGTTGGTTTGCCAACGAAAGGCAGTACACGCTTCTCGCGTTGGCCTTTGGACCTTAGGTCCCAGGATGATTCCACCACACCCTTAAGTTCCCCTTCACTTTCCCCATGTATGCAATTACTTACCTTTGCCTTTCTTCCTGCATTCATTTCAATTCATTTGATTCCAGGCAAGCGAGTATAAATTCACTAAGTAGGTATTTATCAGGCAATTTATAAGCAGAGCTACATTGCATAGACAATTATATTGAATACCATTACAAGACAAGGTCTAGCTGTCACCTGCCTTTTTAATTTCTGAGTGAAGATAGTAACCGAAAAGTCCCAACAAGAATAGGAATGATTAACCTGTAAATAATTCTAAGTTTTATCAAATTCATGTCCTTTCTGTCCAGTATGCACTATTTATGTGGGCCCCGCATATTACTATGCATGTGGGCCTCGCATGTTACTATTCATGTGGGCCCCGCATGTTACTCATTCATGTGGGCCCCGTATGTTACTTCATGTGGGCCCCGCATGTTACTATTCATGTGGGCCACCATTCTTTGGCTACTATGCTCAGCAGTTCGCCTTTTTTTCGCCTTTCTTTCCTTACAGTGTACTTTACGGTTACTATGCGAGCATTTCACCGTTCAAATATGATGATAAAGTTTGCATAATCGATAGCGAGTTATCGCCTCATATGCAAGCTTTATCCATAGGTGGTAGAACCAACCATATCACCGATATTTCACTGTTTAAATAAATAACTATTGACCTTCGCCTTTCTTTCCTTACAGTTTACTTTACGGTTACTATGCGAGCATTTCACCGTTCAAATATGATGATAAAGTTTGCATAATCGATAGCGAGTTATCGCCTCATATGCACGCTTTATCCATAGGTGGTAGAACCAACCATATCACCGATATTTCACTGTGTAAATAAATAACTATTGACAGACTTACCTTCTCCTCTCTCAGATTTCCTTTTCCTTCTCCTCTCTCAGATTTCCTTTTCCTTCTTCTCTCTGATTTCCTTTTCCTTCTTCTCTCTCAGATTTCCTTTTTCTTTTTCTTCTTCTTCTCTTCCTCTCTCTTTCTCTTTTTTTTTTTTTCCTCGTCTGCGAGCCTCTATTTATAGCCTTAACCTGAATTATTATATTATTATTTTATTTATTATTTTATTTGCATGAATAGTAACTTGAATTATTATATTATTAGTTTATTTGCTTGAATAGTAACTTGAATTATTGTGTGGGACTTACTTGTTGTGGGACCTACTGTTGGTAGGACCCGCTGATGTGGGACCCGCTTGTGTGGGACCTACTTGTGTGGGGCCCGCTGATGTGGGACCTGCGGGTGTGGGGCCCGCTGATGTGAGACCTGCGGGTGTGGGGCCCGCTGATGTGGGACCCGTTTGTAAATAGTACTCGGTGGGTCCTACTGTGAATAATACTTTTAAATAGTGTATCTCAATAGTGAACTTGCATAGTATTTCTGCATAGTAATCTCGCATAGTGACTATTGTGAATAGTGACTATTGGAAATTTTTAACATATATATATATCTATTCCGTTTTTGTTGACATCTGGGGCGGTGGCTTAGTGGTAGGAAGCCGTTCAATCTTAGCTTAGACTTGGGTTCGAATCGTGTACGCCCCATTATGCCAGATGTCCTCATGCCCGATTAACTTGGGGAAAATGAGTAATGGCCGATGATTACCCACCTATGAGGCCATTTTTATATTTATATATATATATATATATATATATATATATATATATATCTATTTTACCGGTTCTTACATTTTCTAAATTTTCGGAACAACATTTCAGGGAAACGAAATTTCGACCTAAATTTTGAAATTTTTGTCGAAATAAAGTAATGTTTCGGGTACGCCCAATTTCGATTTCGGTATAGACCAAAACCCGAAATTTCGGATTTCGGTCGAAATTTAAAACCTTGATCACGAGACCAACAAATTGATTTGAGATCTTACTATCAACCTCTTGTCTTAAAAACTGTAATCTTTTTTTGATTTATTTCATCTATTCAATGATCGGAATAAAGAGGGATACACATTACACCACGATTTTGAATAAGAAGAGAGATTTCAAAAAATGACAGATCTACTCTTTCTCGTAAGACAGGTCGGTAAATAGTAAGTCATTAATAAATAAATAATAAAAATAAAAATCAAATCACACCATCTTTGTAATAGGTAAGGTCATATGAAGATCCAAAGCATGAAGGAATAAAACGATATGAAGTGTGAATAGTAACAAAGGCAGAATTTTTATGCAGAAATACTTTCAAACCCTGCAAAGTCCTTAACTCCTGAACTTGTGACAGTGAAAAATCTCCATGGATTCATAGCATCCTTGACTTCCAATACAGCACAAGGAGAAGCCTTTCTCAAGAGTGACCACTCAATTGCCGCATCCCTTACCCTTTTCCTTGACCATTTGCAAAGATCAATACTCATTCCCTTGAGAACATGTGCAGTCATTAACAAATATTTTACAAACCTGATCTCGTTTTCACAATATAGAGCCAACCAGTGAATCCGAACTGTCGTAAGGTGATACATCGAACACTCTGAAGGTCTCTGATTCTCCCAATAATCAAGTTCAACACAATGTCTTGATGGTCCAAACTTCGAAGCGGGACACTAAATCAAAGAGGGTAAGGAATTGCAAAATAAATTAACAAAAATATGCATTTGATTATACATATTTGCAATCAATGGGACTAACAAACATGTATGACAAGATCCTGCAAATGTGGACAGCTTCTAAGGAGGCACGACAAGAGAAAAACCTCACTGGCCTCAACCAGGTTGATTTGCATGTTTAACTTGTTTAGATTAACGAGATGGTATTGAGGAGGCAAACTCTCGGGCACTTTCTCAGCTGACAAAGACTTCACAAAGAAAACATATCAAGCAGTAAACATATGCAAAACTTGAAATTTCAGATGCAATACTACGAGACATTCGTGAGACACCTTGTAATTAGGCCCAAATCTAAAAGCCACATGACATTCAAGTGTGGCCTTAGAGGTGGATCCATTGCTCACCATTTGGAATCACCAATTGGAAGGTCAGGATCATTTGATGAGTGTGAATTTTAGGCAAGGGCATAGATCCAAACCGTCCGTCCGAACAGAGACCACCAGCTTACCAAATAGTGATGAGAGCAAGATCTTGTGTTGTGCAAAATCAACGGTAAAGAGTTCATTTGCCACCTTGGGACCCAGCATGTTACCACTGAACGCAGACAATGACTGTCTGCACAGAATTTTTCATATGACATTGCCCAACTATAAAAGGGCTGTTGGGCACAGGGATAGCTACCCGCTGTCCATGGAAACCTAGAACGAAAATCAAAGTTTCAACCCCAGACTCTTTACACTCTACCCATGTTTGGCAACCATACAAAATTTTTTCAATGGAATTAACTAACCAATTAGTGACCATGGTTTTAAATTTCAGTTTCTCTACCCATTTCGGTCTTGGCCGAAATCAGAAATTTCTGTCCAAAAATTTGGTAAAACCCAAAATTTCGGGTTTCGCCAAATTTCGGTTTCGGTGTCAACTGAAATCCAACCGAAATTTAAAACCATGGTGGTGACATAGGCTTAGGGAAAATTGGAAAGGGAGAGAATTAAGAGGGAATGAGTCGAGGAGAGTGTGAGAGAAGTGATAGACAAACTGGGGAAAACCTTCATTCAAAATAGAGTTTTTCCCCTGTTTTCCTGTGGTTTTCAGCCTCTCCTCGCCCTCCCCAGTTCTCTCTCACCCTCAACCCCAACCGACCCAATTAGAATTCTCCCTCAAATCTGATTTTTTTTTTTTGTTTCAAATCAGCACAACTCTCTCTCTCAAGGGTGCACTCGGATGCACATTTAAATTGCAATACAAACACCATTGATCTGTTTTTTAAAGTTCTGGAGCAGTACACGTTTGTGGCAACAATATTTGTTACAATCATGTTATGCAGGCATACGACTTTTGTGTAATTGCAAGAAAAAAGCTGCTTTCTTCTACCTCCACCATGTTGGGTATATGATATAACCCATGTATGTTCTAATAAAATCCCAATAAGATAATGGACCAGTGTAGTGGGCCTACATGGGCAAGAGTCCATTAACCAATCATTAATCCTAGTATATCTCTATATAGGGGCTAGAGGCAACAAACTTGATATTCCAAACTAGATACCTAGGGTGTAATGCTTCAAGCAACCTTGCTTGATTTAACACACCATAGGTATGTACTATAAACGTCCCTAATTGGGGTGCTCACGCACACAAAATAATGTTCAGTAGTTCATTCTGTATTGCATGTTAACCCTCTGAAACAGAGGAAAAGATGAGCATGAGAAATGAGAGAAGATGTTTTTTCTAACAGAGATTTTAGAAGATGCCTCCAGCGTGGAGTCCAGTGCAGGCGGTACGACAAAAGTACCCCCTTGATATTTGATCCAACAGCAGCCTCTTAAGAAGTGGGCTGCCATCGGATCAATAACAAGGGTGGTTCCACCTGCACTAGACTTCACGGTCGGGCACCATATAAAACCTCTGTGAACACAATATCTACTAAATCAGAGGGGTTTCCTTGCCAATTCTTTTCCAACTAAGATAAAGAAAAGGACAAAATTCCGGTGTTAGGAGGTTATGAAGATAGAAATACATGAAATTAGTCAGGAGAGAATCCTGAAACATCCTCACCCAAGTGTCGATACTCTTGTGAGAAAGGTCATCTCAACATTCTAAAGAACACATCGATATAGACCAAACCGTCGTTAGGGGGAACTCTTGACAACTTGAATCTCCCCCTTCCAGCTACACACCTATAGTAAGATGTAGGAATGTTGACCAAACACAAAACAGGCAGTGATATTCCAATGGCAATGTCAAGCTTATGAACCATCTAACCCACTTTGAATCCATAAGATGATGCAAGTGCACATGGCAAGGAGGATGCTTTTGTAGCAGCTCATTCTCTTACAGACCTTCTCAACTCAACTCAACTCAACTCAACTCAACCAAGCTTTTGTCCCAAACTAGTTGGGGTCAGCTAATGAATCCTTTAGAAAATTTTCATGAAAATCTCTTGCAGACCTTCATTAGTAAAAAAAAAAACATGAGTTGCACGAGTCAAATTAGGAACTAGTGTTGAGTATCTATGAAGTTAGCAGTTCCTTTTCTATAATTACTTGTATTGTAGGACATTTGAGCATTTTTCTGATAATACCAACCCTCATTTAATCTAGTTCTTATTGAATCCCAAGTGGATAAAACCTGGTTACCGGCCTGATTCAGGCCAGGCTAACTAGATCAGTGATCTTTCTGGTTATGTAGCCATTTGGGTTTCCAAACCATCAACTAAAACTGCACGTACTTGAATTTGTCCCGCAATGACTCCATACAATTAACAGCCACAAATGATCAATCTACTGATTAAATGTGGTTTCATAATTGAGAAGAAGATGTAGCTTGTTGCAATGATTGGACATTATTAGGAGTGGGTTCAGAGTGGCAAAACAAATTGTAGAAGACAGGTCATATGAAGATCCAAAGAATCTAGGAATAACAAAATCCGAAGTGTGAATAGTAACAAAGTAAAAATCTTATGCAGAAATACTACAAAACCCTGCAAAGTCCTAACCTCCTGAAATTGCGACAGTGGTTGTTCTCCATGGATCAAGGTGCCATTAATATGGGATTTTCTGGTCATTATAATAACTTTCTCATAGAGTCGAAAAAACACAAATCACAATATGAATAGTCTATCAATGTGGAGAATCTCACAAAAAATTCAAGTCAAAAGCTTTTAAAATAAAATTTTTGCAATGTCTTAATGTCTTTCATGAGTACAACGAGTACAATAAGTGGCTTGGTCATCTCATGACTATGAAGAATACCACCTTTAAGTGCCACATCATCAGCCTCTGCATTAGGACAACCTGAAAAACAACAACCTCTGCATTAGGACAACCTGAAAAACAACAAAGTGTTGCAACCAAGAAAAAAGAACATGCCAATGTATTGTACATTGTGATCAACACTGAGAAAGGGTTTACCTGGAACTACCCATGTTGTTAACCAGGCATTAGAGGTCATATGTAAGGTTAGAGTCACTCTTGAATTAACACTGTAATGCTCCTGATCCATTCAACTAGACAGTTCCCAAGTGCACGGTGAACATGCCAATGTATCTATTAGTATATACTGCAATGTCTAAAGGCCTAAATTGGACCTGAATTGTAATTTGGTTGTATACTGAAATACACCCTAAGTTTTAGAACTGGAATCGAGCCTCTACGTGCATCCTTGTTTTCAATGATGCAGTTGAACCTTGCCCAAGGAAACCAGAAGCTGTGGCAAGCTGGCTATCAGGTAAGCAAGCAACCTACCACCTACAAGATGGTTTGCCACACCTAGCTTACAGATCATTTTCAATTTTACCTCATATCAATGGATAGTCAAGGGTTTTTGAAACAAAAGTTGAAAAACCTTACTAGATTTCATCACCAACCTGTTATAAACATGATAAAGATGATAGCTGTGTGTGTGTGGCGGGCGTGAGTAGGGTTCTGGGGGGGTTACACCTTGTCCCCAGCCCAAGCCGCAGTGAATGCAGGAAAGTAATGCTTAAGGGATGGGTCCAGACAGTTGTTGGCCAGGCACAAACCGTCTTACTATTGGGGCAGAAAAGTTTACCATGAGAAGCAAGACAGCTTGACCAAGCACAGTGCCAGCTCAAAGTGTCCATGGACACGCAGTCTAGGGCTTTCTACATTTTTTTTTGTAATTTAGCTAATGTGTTGAGATTCTCTATCAACTTTTACAGTTACAGAGAGAAAACTGGATCTTATTTATCTTATTGGAAGATGTTCCCATTAGTATCCACTATCTTCTTCCTCATCATGCGAGCTCATGAATATGGTGCTGTTCCATTCTGCAACATGCTACCACTTATGGCAACTTCTCATATGCAGTAAGCAAATAAATCAACTCCTAGCAATCCACGGGCTTCAATTAGTTCTTGGTAATCCAAAGTTTTATTCTATTTTCTCCCAAAAGATAAGTCTTAGTATACAATTGACTCCCAAATCCCAATCTTGAAAATGTAGATTCCATCTAATACCATCACACCAAACAAACCCAAGTATTTATTGTATAATTCATGTTACCTATCATTAATTACAGAGTTTTGTTGGTCTGACAAGATATATCTAACCTTCAAACAACAAAAGAAAACACCATTGTGGTGGGGCTAAATCACGTAATGAATTCAATTTTACGTTGGCCCGAGAAATTTAAGAACCCTGACTGAGGCATCAACTTACAAGAAATTTAATTGCAGTCTTCAAGGCCATTCAACTCTTTTTGTTGGATAGATGTAAGACTAAGCATTGCAAGATGCACAAGGACTATCTACGTGATTCAAATATTTTAAAAGCATTTCCTTGCAACCTTATGGTCATGTTTACAGAAATGGTCTACACAAAATGAGATGTTTACAGAAATGGTCTACACAAAATGAGATGGCCACCTCAACTAAATTTTAACCATCAAACATATGCTTCCCAATGCGAGTCAATTAGAAGATACATAAAAAGGCAGTTCTAAATAATGTAATTCATTTTAAAGAATGAAGCTATCAAATATGGTTATTCATTGGAAGCTGCAAACTAAAGAGAATTCAAGAGAATTTTGCATATCATGTACAACTCAATAGGTACATGTTGAATTCAACTAAGTAAGATGCACTGTTGTCCTTAACTCGGACTCTCGTATGGGTTGTATTTGTGAAAATATACCTAGCCCATTAGACATAGGCATGATTTATAGTAGGTGAATGCATACCATGATTTTCTACGGTAAAAATCTGCAGTGTTAGAATCAGTTTCACTCAGTTAGATGTGAAGAAAATAAAAATGCAATAATAAGGCCCAGGTGAAGTGCAAATCCAATTTCCTAAGAGCGTGACACAAGAACATATGAGGAGTGCACCTATGAATAGGATCTCGGGGGGAGAACAGAGAGCCATCTCAGGAACTCAATCCCTAATCTCATATGTCGTGACCATTCAGTTCAAATTGTCTCAACTTGAGATTAGAGACCGAATTCCTGAGATACCTCCATGTTTTGGACGGAACGGTGGTTAGATCGGCAGCAGAGAGTGGATTGATGTCAGGATAAAAAAGGAAGAGAGAGAGCGAGAGTTTTGTGGGCGTTTTTGTGATGAGATTTTATGTAGTGTGTGGAAGTACGAATTAGGGTTCGGTTAGGTGGCAATGGTTCGGTTTCGGTTAGGTGGCCGAACCGAACCGAACCGAAATTTTCAAATTTTCGGTTTCATTCCGCCAATTTTGCCATCCCTTACTCATAATAATTGGAAATATTCAGTTTCGGTTCGGTTTGATCCCCAAACCGAACCAAACAGAAATTTGAACGAAACCAAATTTTCGGTTTGGTTTCAGCCCGGTTCGGTTCAGTTCAGCCATTTTTGCCACCCCTAGTTATGTGGGCGTGTTTCTGGCGAGATTTTTTATAGTGTGGCCGTACGTATCGGGGTTTTGCGGGCTTGTTTTTTACGAGTGTTTATATGGTGTGCGGCCGTATGGTTGGTCTTTTTCAAAAAGTACTGTATGGCCCACTCAATAGGATGATCCACACCGTTCATTTGAGAGACCCAGTCAATAGGATGATCCATACTGTTCGTTTAATGGGCATGGTTGTGATCGAAAAGCCATTTCTACAGGATGATCCTAACGCTTGATCTATTGAGAGAACATTTACGTAAACGACTTTTTTGGCACAACCTATTTATGTTGCGCCCAACAAATAAACGGTTCGGAACATCAAGTGGGGGCGATGATAAATTCGCACCCCTTGTAAACGTCAAAAGGCGTTAAAGGCAGCCACAATTCACGTTAAAAGTAGGTATGAATTTATCATCGCCCGTCGTCATTCCTAAAATGGCAAATATATAATTTCCCTTCCCAAACATATTAAGCAGCCCACAAGACTAGTCTAAAATACAGTGTTGTGCTGTTATCAAAACATGATTAACATACGGATGTCAGTAGCTTTTTCCAAAACAAAAGTGATTTAATTTGGAGAAAATTACGGAATGTGGGTTTTAATTACCGAAAAATACGGATTTTGGATACCAATTAAAGTAAGGCCATGCTTGGATACCCACAGGATTTCAAATTTGGATTTAGTTGATATTTTGAACTATATCAGATCCTTAGATTTCCAAATCAGCTACAACAGTGCAAAAAATTCCGATTTTCAAATCTGTTCTACGAGACATTATTTGGAAATCAATATTTGTAGCAACTTCCTTCACCGTCGCTGCTCCTCACATTGCTCCGGCAGCAGCGAGACACCTCTCTCTCTCTCTCTCTCTCTCTCTCTCTCTCTCTCTCTCTCTTAAAACATGATCATGAAGATGATTGACGTATTTTGTATCCAAAACTCAAATGCAAATGCATGATGTATCAAAACGGGCCCTAAGGAAAATGATAAATGCGCCCCTTCTCATTACTAGGGACACCCGGCTATAGTGTATCTATGACTGAAAAGGTACTGATGTTCTTCACATATGAAGTAATGAAGTGACCTGATTGCCAAATATAATGCACTTGGGCGTCCCAAGTGATGAAAAGGGGCGCATTTATCATTTCCCTTAGTAAGTACGGTGATTCTTCAAAAAAGGGTGGAAAAAAGACCTCAATGCCCTTCTGAAATGATCACGGTCCAACGTCACGTTTATTTGTAACCACATTTTTTATATTTTAGTATTATCTTTGAGAGAAACTAGGATATGATTTAATGCATTGGACTTTAGCTGTCACCATTTGGTTCGTTTGAACAAAAAAAAAAGCCTTGAGTTCGTTTTAATCTTTGCCGTCTGCAATAAGCAGAGTCCGTCGAATCCTTGACAAGTGGAATTTTTTTATGTACTTCAAATATTCTGACCGCATACTCCAGAATCTGGCGGCGTACTCGATATTTTTGGAACACATATTTGAACCCAGAAAATCCGGCATCGTACCCTAGAATCATGGCGGTGTATTCGAGATTCCGGTGGCATACTTGATACGTTTGGAACACATGTTTGTAGAGGAAGGACAAGAGGCCAAACCAAGCATAGAAACATGTAGGTGTGCAACTTGGGTCGGACTCAACACGAACCCGATGAGTTCAATCTAATCTTTTGTTCGGTTGGGTAGGCATTTCCTCGGGTTGGGAAAAGCAAACCCGATTTAATTTCGGATTGGGTTATGGTTGAGACCGGCAACCTGACCCGAGCTATGTCCTCTAATTTTATCGTGATTTTCTTAGGGTTATATTTTTTCCTTGTATTTTTCTATTTGGCCCTAGGTGAACCCAAACCCAACACGATCCGATTTTGAAAAAAAAAGGTTAGATGGGCTGGGTTAGGGTTGAGAGATTTAGAGGCGGGTTGGGTTAGGGTTGTGGGAATGCTATCTTGAATTGGCCTAGCTTTGTGGGAATGCTATCCAACCTGACCGAGTTACACCCCTAAAATGTAGTGGCATCAAATCATATATCCTATTGTAGGAAAAAAATCAAAAAGTATATTTTCAATTCAGTCATGATTATCCCAAATCAGAGCTACTAGGAAATTTGGGAAGCATTTTATAACTCACAACGAATTTCAATGACAATTAATACAACTTCAGTTTCTTCTGTTTTAGAAAGAAAGGCAATCTGGGTCCAAGACCCCAACTGATTGACACTCCATGAAGAAGGTAGAGATAGAGAGGAGGCACCGAGACTTCCCCGTGGTTCAATTTCAGGGCTGCCTAGCAATGGCAGAATTGGTGAAGTCGTAGGACCCCAAGTCACGGAGGACTCGAAAGACCCTGCCATGGCCCCGAACCCTAATGAGATGGAGTGCTTAGTGAGTTATCATTGGTTTCCTAATGACAATTTAGGCCTGACTACCCCGAGCTTAATGGAGCTTCTAGATGGGTACTCTCTTGACGATATTTGGCATGAGTTGTAACCAATCTGGGATATGTAAATCATTAATGAATGTATCTGGCCATATGATTTTTGTTCCAATTTAGGAGTTCTATCACTTTAGCAAAGCATCTGAGGGGATCAAAAGTACATTTATGTATGGACGCATTCGCTAATTCATCAATTTGTACATTTTGTGTACAAGCCCATTACACATGCTCAAGCATAAACAAATAGTACATTACCTAAAAAAGTACAACCTTTGCACTCTAGAATCAGAAGAACCTTTCTAAAATCAAAAGCTATTCTATCTCAAATGCAACTCCACTAGCCCGTTTCAACACATTTGTTAGAAACGAGATTAGGGTTAGAAGAGAGGAAGAAGAGGAGTAGAGAGATGGAGAGTCTTCACTCAAGGTTTTAATTTTAGGACCGAAATTAAGGATTTCGGTCAAGAGCGAAACTGAAACGTCCAAAATCCGAAATTGGCGAAACGTACAAAATTTCGGTCGAAATTTCGGAAATTTCGGGCAAAATTTTGGCCCAAAAAATCCACGTTTCGTGCTTCTTTACCGAAATTTCGGGATTTCGGTTGAAATTTTGGTTTCAGCTCCGAAAATATCCCCGAAACCGAAATTTAAAACCTTATCTCCACTAGGGAGCTCCCCCATGTAAATGATGTATATATAGGGCCCATATAGGGCAACAATGTACAATGACTATAATACTCTAATACTTTAAGTAATGACTAAACTACCCTGCACATTATTAACCACTCTCCCTCAAGCTAGAGTGTATTCACTATGGGCCTCCACCTTGCTACAAGGGAGACTACAACAACAATTAAAAGTACAACAAAAGACCATGCATCAAAAAGTACAATAAGCCCATACACATATCCAGCTTGGTATAACACTCAAGCTGGTGTGGTGAATACATAACGAAAGCATAATACTAAAAAGTACAGTAGCAGCCACAATAAAAGCATTGAGATCAATAACCATAAAAAAGAGCAGCTCCCCTGAAGTAGCACAACAACGAGAGCGATCAAACAGGGCCTCCCCCTGAATGAGAGCACGGCAAACAGATCAGCATATCACGAGCAATGGAGGCGCCATGGCAAGAACAACTACGATCCAGAAAGCAAAAGAGGCACACCAAAGGTCCGCACAACGAACATCGGCCAAGCAAACATGACGCCAAGTGAAGAGGATAATAATTGATGGGGAAACCATCGGAGATAAGGTCGACGGAAAAATTGTCGCCTGGAGAAAAGGGATAGAGAGAGAGAAAAAGGATAACCAACCAACGATGGAGAAACCATCGTCTGGAGACTAGGTCAACGGCATGAACATCGTCGCCTGAAAATAGCCGACCAATAATGGGGAAACGATGGCCCGAAAAAGAGAGGTAGACGAGAAAAGATTGTCGCCAGTAAGAGAGCCGACCAACGATGGATATGGAAGTCATCGCCCGAAAAAGGAGGGAGAAGATAACCAACTAACGATGGGTAACCCATCGCCTGGAGACAAGGTCGACGGCTTGAACATCGTCGCCTGAAAAGGAACCGACCAATGATGGGGGGGCACCATCGCCCGGAAAAAGAGAGGATAAGGCATAAAACCGAGAAGACATCAAAACTGACTAGGGAGCACAACAACACTCTCCCTCAGGCGAAACTATATGAGCACGGAGATGACAAGACAAGGAGGAAAATATCAAGACAACACGGAGAGACAAGGCATAAAGCCGGACAATAGGAAGAGCCATAAAAATAAGATAGCACTCCCTCGAGAAGACAACACTAAAACTCCCCCTCAAGAGAAGACAAAAAAGGGGACAACATCGAGATAAATAACAACTCTCCCTCCCCCCCGAAAGAAAAGACACAAAGAACTACATGAGAACACTCCACCTCAATTTGAAGGTCGAATACCTTCAACTTGCAACGAAACGAAGACAATCAAGGCACCATACGTCGCTTGGACATTTCATTGAACACTTGGTGCGCGCCTTGAAGAACAACCCAAAGGACATGAAAGCAAAGAAAGAAAAAGAGAAAAACAAAGAGATGACAACAAGATAAGAACAAGAGAACAATACAAGACAATACTTTTTTGTTGTTGAAGTAGATCTACACAAATACAAAGGCAAAGAAGCCAAACAATATAGAAAAGAGAAAAAACAGAGATTTAGAGGTGAGATTGGATGTATTGGGAGCCATTTGGGGAAGGGATGGTGGTGCGAAAGTATGGTCCATAAGGGGATTCTGGATTGTGAGTTGAGATTAGGAGTTTTGAGTGGAGAGCCAAAAAGGGATATGGGAAGAAGATTTCTTCCCAAAATGAATTCAAAAGAGAAAGAAAGGGAAGAGCGAGAGTGTTGGGTTGAGATTTGGGGCTTTGGGTGGAGAAACCAATTGAAGAGAAAGAAAGAGAAGATTGAGGGTAGATTAGGGTTTGCATCATGGCAAAGAAAGAGACGAGAGGAGGTTTCTTTTTTTTTTGTCTATATGAAAAACAACAGGAAACGGAGAGAGAATATATGCATGCGAGAATAAGGAGTAATAGCAAGGTGTTGAAGGAAAGGAGTAATCACATGATGTAAGGAGATAATGTGGGAATATTAATCGCAAGTTTGGAAGGAATAATCCAAGATAAGATATATACTTGATCGCAAGATAAATCACTTAATTGCACGGACAAGATTTGCTATTAGATTTGGAGAGACAGATTTTAGAGGTAAATGTGGGAGAGAGAGATTCGCAACAGCAGATAAGGGGAAAAAAAGAGGGGTTTTCGTAACAAAAAAAAACAGGGAGAGAGAGGGTTAGCGCACGACACGATAGAGAGAGATCTACTTAGGGAGAGATTTTAGGGATTTCGAAATAGATATTTTTGGGTTTTTTGGAAAAAAACAAATGAAAAAAAGGGAAAGAGAAGAAGGCGTGCTAGAGTGAGAGAGATTGGAAGGGTGATGGATAGACTCTTCTTCTGGATTCTTTCCTTTCCCATGGATCTTTGCTCTCATACCATGTTAGAAATGAGATTAGGGTTAGAAGAGAGGAAGAAGAGTAGAGAGATGGAGTCTCCACTAGGGAGCTCCTCATGTAAATGATGTATATATAGGGCCCATATAGGGCAACAGTGTACAATGACTACAATGCCCCTAATGCTCTAAGTAATGACTAAACTACCCTACGCATTATTCAACAACATTAACTATATCCAAGAAACTTTCCAAATAACCAAAGGAAATACCCAAGCTTTAAAGATCTTGACACCCATGAAAGTTTGTCTAAAGCAAATAATTTCACCAGCCTTGAGTTCATTTAACAAGATAATACCTTGCTTTGGTAAAAGATGGAACTAGACTAAAGTTCGTTTGTAATTTCACATGCTGGTTTTTTAGTCACTTGCATTTATAATAACTGCTATCTCTTTGTTGTAAAACAATGAATTATAAACATTTTAATGCATTTGATAAAAAAAACTGAAACACAGTAAGACTTAATACTTATCCTAAGAAAGTCCAACCTTTGTACTCATGAATCAAAAGAATCTTTTTAAAATCAAAAGCTACTGTCTCTAAAACAATCCACTAACCCATTTCAACAAATTTACTATGTCCAAGTAACATTCCACATAACCAAAGGAAATCCCCAAGCTATAAAGATCTTGACACCCATGAAAGTTTTAATCTAAAGCAAATAATTTCACCAAGATTGAGTTCATTTAACAAGCTAATACCTAGCTTTGATAAAATACGGTACATGACTATACTCTGTCTGTAATTTTACATGTTGTTTTCTTAGCCACTTGCATTCATATGACTGTCATCTCTCTAGTGTAAAACCTTAAATTATAAGCATTTTGATGCATTTCATAGAAAAAATGACACCCATTATGATTTTGGAAAAATCAAGCAACTACATTTTAGCGGATTTGCTCATATACATACCCATGCATGCATTAAGAAATCCACGTGTTGCTAATCCCAAAATTTTCAACCACTAGTGAATTTTTGCTGAAAATGATTTTATTAAAAAAAAGGAAAATTATAATAATTTTGAAGACCCAATTGAGTTTAGGCCCAACAGTTGGAATTTTTTTATATTTGCCTATTGATTGATCTGTTCATTAGCTTGGAAATAATAAAAAAGATGTTCATTGATACCTCTAGATTTAAAACTAAGCCCAACAGTTCAAAGCACTCCTGGAATAGGGTCTTTTCTCTTGCCATGACCTTTGCCAGCTCTGAAAGTAACGGAACTGCCTTCTGAGGCTGTAAGACAAGCACATCACTATAGGAATTAGTATTAAAAAACATTTATAGACTATAGATAAATTATTCTAAGAGGCACTTTTCTGAATTTCCTTTTGTATTATGACAAGTCACTAATTTATAGCCATCACTGTTTTTTGATCTGATAAAAAATGAGAAGTTCAGGGGTATCACTGTTAATGTACATGGAGGCACACACGATAAAAGCAAGATAAAAATATCAGAACAAATCCAACTAAAAAAATTAATAAACATCAACCAGAGAACTTGATAATGAACCATTCTGATTGAATTAGGATGGTTGATTTATTTAACAAAATGGAAGGCATTTTTTAGAAATTCCATGAGTAGATGTATTTTTGGACAGAAAGAAAAACAAAATAGTTGGGATTTTTTAAAGCAATATCATTTCTAATTTGAAAAATGAAAGGCATTTCTGGAAATTGAACAAAGGCAAACAGATTTATCTTATAACAGAAGATTCTTGTTTTTCATTACTGTAACAAATAAACCATTCTGATTGAATTAGGATTCCACAAAGTTGTTTGTGGGTCATTACTGTAACAACCATTCTGATTGAATTAGGACTCCACAAAGTTGTCTATTCCCCAGAGATCCCCCGCCATAATTTTAAATAGTTCTCGAAAAGAATTAGGGACTCTTGCATTTCTATGATATATATTCTGTAGTTATCATTTTTTTTTCTTCTGTAATTATCATTTTAAACCTAAAGAAGCATGAATCATTTCCCTGAAATCTTGGAACTTTTATTTCTTCCCCTACGCATTGCCATCCATTTCCTTTACTACAGTAGGATATAATTGTCTGAACTTCCTCCAAACAAGAACATACCCAAGCAAGCAGAAGGGGTGAATGTTATGCCCCAATCAACACACCAGCCCACTAATGCAGCTCAATAACAAAAAACACGGGAACATACAAGATAACAATGTACAAATCCAAGGAAGCATGAGCGCTTGTCTCTCAATTTCACCGACGAATGTAAACAAAAGGAATAGAAATAAAAACAAAAAAACGAATCTGATGCGGAAGAAGAGAGACAGAGATACCTTGCAAGATTTTAGAGAATATCTATAGCATCAAAAAAATTAAGAAATGGGGCTCGAAAACTGTAATAATTGCGGAAATCAGACATCAGAAGCATTATTTCGAAACCCTAACAATGGCGAAATGACATGTCCTCTCCAAAACAAAGCAATAGAAGAATCTCTCTCTTCCACCTACACACCTATAGTAAGATGTAGGTATTTTGAACAAAGGAGTTATGAAGTCTTATTAGCAACTATTTTATCCCTAAAATTAGTCTGTTCCCTTTCTATAATTGATTATATTTTAGGACATCTGAGCATTTTTTAGCCAATACCTTCCCTCATTTTATCCAGTTCTTATTAAATCCCAAGTGGATCAAACCTAGTTACATTCCTAATTCAAGCCAGGCCAACTAGATCAGTGATCTTTCTGGTTACATGGCCATTTGGGTTTCTGAAACATCATTTAAAACTGCAAGTATTTGAATTTGCCCCACGACAACTGCATATCATTGACAGCTACAGATGGTCAATCTACTGATACCAGTCGAGGAAAACCATAACAAGAGAAATACAGGTACAATGTGGTTTCCTCTCTGCGTATCGGATGTAGCCAGTTACAATGATTAGGAGCCAGTTACAATGATTAGGCGTGATACAAACTTAATTGCCAGAACATCAACCAATGGGAATGGGTTCAGAAGTGGAAACAAATTATAGAAGACATGTCATATGAAGATCCAAAGCATCTAGGAATAACACGATCTGTAGTGTGAATGGTAACACAGGCAGAATTTTTATGTAGCAATACTTTAAAACCCATTTAATTCCTTACCTCCTGAACTTGTGACAGTGGTTGATCTCCATGGATTCAAAGCATCCTTGACTTCCAATACAGCAGAAGGAGAAGCCTTTCTCACGAGTGACAACTCCCTTGCCGCATCCCTTCCAATTTCCCTTGACCATTTGCGAGGACCAATACTCATTCTCTCGAGAACATGTGCACTCATTAATAAATAGTTTACAAACCCGATCTCGTAATCACAGCGTAGATCCAACCAATGAATCTGAACTGTCCTAAGGTGGTGCATCAAACACTCCAACGGTTTCTGTTTCTCCCAGTAATCAAATCCAACACAGTGTCTTGGTGGTCCGGACATGGAATCCTGACACTAAATCAAAGAGGGCAAGGATTTGCATAATGAATTTACAAAAAAATAACATTTGATTATACATATTTGCAATCAACTGGGAACTAACGAACCCGTATGACAAGGCCAAGATCCTGCAAATGAGGACAGTTTCTAAGCAAGCACGAGAAGAGAAAAACCGCATTGGCATCGAGCAGGCTAATTTGCATGGTTAACTTCTTTAGATTAATCAGCTGGCATTGAGAAGGCAAAATCTCAGGAACTTTCTCAACCAACCAACACTTCACAAAGGAAAGAGATAGTCAAGCAATAAACAAATGCAAGATTTTAAATTTCAGATAGCCAAAGTGAAACTCTAGACCAACCTCAGAAGTAAATTTTAAGTAAAGACTCCGAATATTTTCCTTCTCCTCCTCCAGCACAAACGAAAATGAAGCATGTTCCAATTGGTTGAGATCCTTCAAAGTGATGCCTATTGGGCTTCGCGTTATGATTTCCAATGACAAGAGATTGGGCGCGCGAATGCTGAGACTCCTTCCCCACGTGCAATGAGACAATCTCAACTTCTCCAACACTGGGCAACAAGAAATCAGGCGCTCCAACTCATCACCGGCACTAACAACGTTGATCAACTGAAGGGTTTTGAGGTTAAAGAAGATTTCAAAAGGAAGAGGAATTGTGAACTTGCAATTCCACAAATCCAATTTCCTAAGAGTGTGGCACAAAAACATACAAGGAGTAATTGGATATAAATTGTTGGTGGTGTTGAAGAGGGAGAGCTCCTGGATGCCCTTGTTACTTAAGAAGATGATGAAATTGTCAATATCAATGGTGTAGTCCTCCACGAATTTGAATAAGAAGCTGAACCTTTCAATGGGATCTTGGCGGGAAAGTAGGATGTTGTACACGATCAAGAGCCATCTGTTGTCAACGAATTTCTGACGGTTGAGATCAATTTGGCTGAGCTTGAGATTAGGGATTGAGTTGAAGAGATACCTCCAATTTTTGGACAGAACAGAGGTTCTCGCTGCCTCTTCGATTGGGACCAAAGAGAGGATTGAAGTTAGGATAGATGTTGGAAGATCGCTGATTCGATCCAAGCTTGGGCATTTCTGCTCTCTCTTATTCGCTGTTTTTGCCATTTGAGTCTTGATCACGTCCTCGATCGGATGTATGGGCACGACGATTTCTCGGTTATGTCCAGGTGTTTGGCCGAATCAGAAGAACAAGAACCAGAAGAGGAGAGAGAGAGAGAGAGAGAGAGAGAGAGGACGAATTAGGGTTTTTTTGGCGGTGCTTATGAATTAAATCGGAATGAGAGGGGTTTTGTTGTGTGTGTATGAATTAAATCCGTCCGATCTGCCCGATCATGGTAAGCGGACTGATATTATTCCTATCCGTCCGATCACTGTTTATGAATTAAATCATTTCCAAACGAACAAGAAAACTTGGAAAATACATTTATCTAGGGGCGGGTTTGGATATGCGAATTTTAGAATCTTCGATTTCCACAAAATTGTAGATGTGAGACAAGAGAAGAAGAGCGGACAACAGCTTGATTAGTAACCCTTCTTTACACTGTTTTCAAACTAAAACCTATATTTTAAAATCTGCGTATTACAAATGACCCCAAGGGGACTGATCCCACGATCATATTTTAATAATGGGACCAAGCAATCTTGTTTTAAATTTTTTAAACAGCTGTCAAAGGCTGGTACAATTCCAAAGAGGGAAATGATACAGAGAGGCTGTCCAAGTAAAAAAAGGCAAATATATCATTTCCATTCGATTGCCAAACATTACTTTAATTCATTAGCTATTCTAATAATACGAGAGAAGAATAATACGTCCATTATACCAGATGGTGCTACCCCAATCTACTTTCAGGTTCTGAGTTCGGGGCAGATTCCAAGCAGATTTTGTGGAGAATTCTCCATTTGCTGTAGGCATCCAGATGGGAGTGTTCTCATTTTCCTCATTGAAAATCCCTTGAGGACGAAAACGTTTTCCTCATTTAAGGAGCTTTTGTTGATAGTTGGGTTCCATCTTCCCTTTGAGAATACTTGTTTCAGAGATTGCAAACTAGCATGGTCATAATCTGTGCGGTGCCTAGCAGACTTGGAGGCAAGTATACCCTTAGGATTCCATGGCTGATTGCACAAATCAATCTCATATTCTTCACCCACCTTGAAGCAGATATATTTTTTTGCCTCTTCTCTGGCTTTCATTATACTTCTGACTCCCCAAGACGGCTTGGAAGGCATGGGGGCCGTCCAGAAGTTCCTCCATCTGATATGCTTGGTGTGAAACCATATGCTCCAGAGGGAGTCTTTATTCGAAATTAGGTTCCATAGAATTCTGACCTGAAGGGAGGCATTTATGTCCCGAAGCTTTATGAGACCCAGGCCACATCCCCCGTCAAGCACTCACAACGTGGAAGGCAATGCAGAACAAGCCTACTTTAGACCATCAGTACATTGCCCACTATGTTAATGACAGAAGTTGTGTGCTCTGCAAATCAGCCACAGATTCAGTTAACCACCTGTTCTTCAAATGTGGTTTCTCATCTTGGCTTTGGAGGTCCGTGCTATGGCTTAGGAGAAAAGTGAAGGATAGTCTCCGAGAGGAGGAAAGGAATCTCCGAGAAAACTTTAGAGGCAATGGTCAGAGAGCTCTGGCTGTTCACTTGTAATTCCAATCCATCATATACCATGTATGGAGGGAGAGAAATTCCAGGATATTCGAAAACATAAAGACCCATAACTCTGTCATTCTAAATGACATTCTCAGTGACATCAAATCCATGGTCAATGCTTCTAACAGCAAGGATAACCTCTGTCTATCAAATTCAAAAGCAGCAAACCTCTTTGGTTACAGGTTCCAACCGTTTGAGTCAGCTACAAAATTCTATTCATGGGAAAAACCTGTTAGGGGAGAAGTCAAGATAAACACAGATGCCTCTTTAGATGATGAGGGGGCTGGTGTTGGTGGCATTTTCCGGAATGAGGAGGGCAGGGTGATTCAAATGTTCTCCATGGAAACTCCAAAAAAACAGATCTTTATCCTGGAGATGCAGGCTACTCAGACGGCACTGAATTTTGCAATATCAAACAAAACTGACATCATCTGGATAGGGACGGATTCCTCTACAACAGTAAACATCATTCAGGAGAAATGTAAAATGCCATGAAAATGCATTAATCTTCCCCTAGACATTAAGAAGAAGCTGTCAAGTTCCAAGGCTTGGAAAATCTCTCACATTTGGAGAGAAGCAAAAAGGCCCTGTCCTCCAAAAGGTGAAAACATTCAGGCCTCTTCAGCCCGTCCAGATCTTCTCTCCATACTTCAAAATGACAGGGATGGCATGCTCTACCCCCGATTGTAATATGTCTCTGAGCATTCCCCTCTCCTCTTTGCTCTTCTATCTTTTGATTTGCCTGTGTAGCCTTAGAGGCCCTCCTTTGTGATTCTATATTTATCAATATATCTGGTCGGGGTCCTACCTAACCCCTGCTTACCATCAAAAAAAAAAAAATATACGTCCAATTACAGTGTCCATTCATTAAGATGAAGGGTAACATTGGAACTAGGGGTGCAACTTGGGCGGGCTCAACCCGAACCTGACGGGTTCAAACCAGGAAAAAAGTCGGGTTGGGTTTCCTCAACCCGGGTTGAGTTCGGGTCGGGTTCAGGTTGAGGGCTTGGGCAACCCGACCCGAGTGAACCCGACACTATTAATAATTTTTTTAATTTTTAAGCTAAAAATCTCAGGTTGGGTCCGGTTGGGTTCGAGTTGGCAAAAAGGGTTCCTCGGGTCGGGTCGGGTTGACCAAATGGTTGCTTGGGTCGGGTTTGTGTTGGACTCAACCCGACTCAACCCGACCCAACCTGAGTTGCACCCTAATTGGAACCCCACCATTTGCATGTAGGATTGTGGCTGTGTCTACGTCACAGTACAAAATAATTTCAGACGTTAAAAATTAAAATATAGATTCAATGGACACCGATGGAATCTAGTAGGAATGGCTAATATTCGAAACAGGGTGGTATTCGTCTTCTTCTTCTTCTTCTTCTTTTTGCTCAGTCTTACCTAGGTGATCCTTGCGGTTGGATCATTAAGGCCTCAAATGGAAAAAAATATATTTAAAATGATGTCACACTCTTAGTAATGGAAGCTCTCTCTTTCCTCAGCTGTCCCTTTTTGTGTCCTATTATTCTAACTGTTGCACTAGTTGACTAGCGGACCGACCTGTGCTACCCAAGGGGGTGATAAGTACCAATGCTGGACTGTTTTAGCCAGTGAAAAAGCTAAGGCCATGACAATGAGCTCATTATAATGTAGCTAATCTTCTTTGGATGATTAGGATTGATGCTGTATGATATCAACAAATCGACTGAGATAGTGCTCATTTAGGACTTTTTTAACACAGATTTTATCTAGGAACCTCAAGGCATGGGAGGGGTAGTTTTGACATTTTAAGGAAAAAAAGAAAAGAAAAGAGAAACAAGGTTACTACCATGTGAACTTGTGAACTTATAAAGATGGAAATACAGTAAATGAAAATAGGTAAGAGATACTCCTGAAAAATTCGTACCCAAGTATCAATACTCTTGTGAGGAAGGTCATATCAACATTCCAACAAACACCTCGATATGGACCAAACTGTCTATACGGGTGATGCAGGGTAGGTTGTAGAGGCGAGGTTTGACTTGTAGGAATAGCATCTAATATAGGTTGTAATAGTGATGAGACTGAACAAGGCCTGGAACATGCTAAATATCATAGTGTTCCGCTGCCCAACATAAAATCCTTGAACTCCATATGAGCAAGTCTATCTCGGATTAAGTGTCTCTTTAGAATTGTAAACAAAATGAAATTGAATAATTGAGATGGCAGATAGCTAATGCTCGGATTATTTCCCAATCGCAATTGAATAGGGATCGGTTATAATAGCAGCACATACTAGTTTCTGCAGTCATAACATAGGGAAAGGAATTATACTCAAAGCAAGCTGAGCATTTGCTTTGGAACAAAATCACCAAATGCTTAATTTCCAAAAAAAAAAAGTCATAAGCAATGGTATTAAATTGAACTTTCATTCAAGGATCAACCTGTGTAGAAAACGAAAGCCCTTTGATCTCGTGCTTATTTACTCTAGCCACCTTTCGAACTTTTCCATCACAATTCAAAGCACTTGCATGCCAGATGACAGTAATTAAGAGTCAATTAAGCCATTTGGATAAATGTACGAGGCTTTTCTGGTGTTGTGTAAAAACAAACAGATCATATGGAAACATCTAAATCCTCAAACTCTTCAAAGTGAAGATTCTGGAGCAAATTGCCACAATGGTGTCCTATATGTTCAATTCAATGAAGGCATTTGAAACAAATGCAGAATTCTAGAAATCAGCAGCATGCAAATGGATTCCCATAACACAAACCAACTATTACGCTATTTGAAAACAAAAGTGTAGAGGCATGAACTGTACCAATCTATACACTCATGTTTACACAATTTTTTTAATTTGAAAGGAATGTATCACAATCCCTACCAATTTTCATTAGCAACGTGTAATTCCTATATCTCAAACAAAGTAGAGGCAGAACCTCTTCCATTTCAATCATTCAAAGAATGGGTAGTTGTAAATAGTGGACTTCATTTCAAAGAATAAAGCGATGAAATATGGTTATTCGATGCAAGCTGCAAACTAATGAGAATTCAAGATAATTTCGCATATCAAGTACAACTCAATAGGTTCATGTTGGGATTCAAATAAGTAAGATGCAGTTGTTCTTTACTCGGAGTCTCATATGGGTTATATTTGTGAAAATACTTGGCATCCTGCCATTAGAGATATGAGTACGATTTATAACAGGTGAATGCATACCATGCTTTTCAACGGTAAAAATATGCAGTGTAATAAAAATGCAATAATCAGGCCCAGGTAAAGTGTAATACATCCTAAAGTAAACACCAACTGCACCGTAGGAAGCGAACAACTTACAAGAACAAAAAATCTTAGGAAGAAATACAATAATGGAAAACTCAATGTCGATAACTTTCTATAAGAGGCATTGTGAACAAGTTTTTTAACATATGAAAACTTATAGATTCAAAACATCATTGAATTCCAATACAGCAAAAGGAGAAGCCTTTGTCAAGAGTGACAACTCAATTGTTGCATCCCTTACCTTTCCACCTGAAACTCCGCTATGAACAATACTCATTCTCTTGAGAACATGCGCATTCATTAATAAATATTTTACAAATCCGATCTCATAATCACAGCATAGATCACACCAATCAATCTGAACTGTCCTGAGGTGATACATCAAACACTCTGATGGTCTCTGTTTCTCCCAATAATCAAGACCAACACAAGATGAATAATGTCTTGGTGATCCAAAACAATGACTTGATGGATCAAACATGAAAGCCTGATAGGGAATCAGATAGGGTAAGGATTTGAAAAAATAAATTAACAAAAATATGCATTTGATTAGACATATTTGCAATCAATGGGACTAACAAACCTGTATGACAAGATCCTGCAAGTGTGGACAGCTTCCAAGCAAGCACGACAAGAGGAAAACCGGATTGGCCTCAACCAGCCTAATTTGCATGGTTAACTTCTTTAGATTAAGCAGCTGGCATTGAGCGGGCAAATTCTCTGGCACTTTCCAAACTGACAAACGCTTCACAAAGGAAACAGATAGTCAAGCAATAAAACTATGCAAAATTTGAAATTTCGGATAGCTGAAATGGAACTCTGGACCAACCGTTAGAAAATGTAAGGAAAGACTCTGGGCATGACGGAGGTTAAACAGTAACTCCATGAGCTGGCTAATTTCATTTCCATTATGACGATTGAACTTAAACGTGAAGGAAGCATGTTCCAATTGGGTGAGATCCTTCAAAGAGATGCCTACTGGGCTTCCAGCCATGATTTCCAACGACAAGAGATTAGGTGCGCGAATGCTGAGACTCCTACCCCACGAGCAATTATCCAATCTCAGCTCCTCTAACACCGGGCAACAAGAAATCAGGCGCTCCAGCTCATGGATATTACTACCAACAAAATGAAGGGTTTTGAGGTTACAGAAGCATTTAAAAGAAGGAGGAATTGTCACACGGCAATTTTGCAATTCCAATTTCCTAAGAGCGTAGCAGAAGAACATGCAAGGTGTAATTGGATATAATTTATAGTCACAGGCGTTGAAGATGGAGAGCTGTTGGATGCCCTTGTTGCTTAAACTGAGGATGAAATTGTCAATATCGAAGGTTAAGAGCTTGAAAAAATTGAAGAAGAAGCTACACCTCTCGACGGGATCTCGGCGGGAGAGCAGAATGTGGTAAACGATCGTGAGCCATCTGTTGTTGCCTTTGAGATGCAAACCTAAAGTGTCACTGAGTTCGAGATAAGGGATTGAGTTCCAGAGATACCTCCATTTTTTGGACAGAATGGAGGTACTTGCAGCCTGTTTGATCGGCAGAAGAGAAAGGATTGAAGTCAGGATAGGTTTTGGAAGATCGCTTATTCGATCGAAGCTTGTGCATTTCTGCTCTTTCTTACTCGATGTTTCTGCCATTATCTCTCTTCCTCTTCTCTATTTTTGGCTCCAGAGTGTCTGATCACGATCTCGATCGGATGCTGCCTACTCTATCATTCTCATATAGATCTCTACCTTTTCTTCTTTCTTTCTGCAATTTAAGCACAAGGATTTCTCTACCAGTCTTTTTTATACAGTTTCAGTGGGGAATTTGAGCAACAAGGGTTAGGGTTTTGTGGCTGGGGTTTCTACATGTATGTCGGAGTGATTGGCCGCCGGACCGATCTATCCAACTTGCAACCTCACTAGTTTCTCCAACACCAAAACGATAAAAGAACGGTTGAGGAAGGCGGAGAGAGAGAGATTAGGGTTAGGGTTTTGTGGCTGGGTATGTCGAGATTTTGACGGGCCACAACGGTTGTGCGGAAAAAGTCATTTCCACAGGATGATCCTAGCCCTCCGTTCTGTTGGATGACTGCACAACATGGAAACCTCTAGAGATCGGAGGGTTAGGTTCATCCTATGGAAATAAATTTTTGGGGCACAACTTAGTTAAATGAACGGTTTGGATCATTCGACGGAGTGGGCCGTGCAGTACTTACTGAAAAATAAAGAACCCGACGTCCTTACTCACGTACCATATAAAATCCTGTGTATGACCGACAGGAATGATTTATATTAATGGGGATATGGACTATACATAAGGGTGCAACTTCGGTTTTGGCTCGGGTTGGGTTGGCATTTCCACGGGTTAGGTTGGGTTAGGGTTGGAAAAAGTCAACCTGATTTAATTTCAAGTTGGGTTAGGGTTGAGGCCTTAGCAACGTGACACGACCCGACCCGGACCTAAACCCAAGTTTCATATAGAAAGAACAATCTGCATACGGTCTTTCTGTTCTCTCATTCCATTCCCACTCCCTGCTTTCATGTTGTAATAGTTATCCCCAAGTTTAGGTTTTAGGCATTTTAACTCTCTTGTGTCTTTTCGTCTCAAAGTGTTCCTCTATTTATTTGTTATTTTCACCTCAACTAATTTGATGTAGGAAGATGTTCAGTCTAAAAGCGTGGTCGATCGGTGCAACCGTGTGTGTGAAAGGAGCGTGTGTGTGCGCGAGTGTGCCAGCCTCTCTCGAGGTGAGATAATCTAGAAACTTAATTTGAGGGTCTCATAATCGAAATGTTTCCGCCCCCTGGGATTGGAATTCATGTGATTGAGAAGAGGGGAACAACACTTCTTTGGGCTCCTCTACCTTTACACAGATGGAAAAGACTTTTTAGGTGCAGACGTGACCTAAAAGCAGGGATGTCAACACACGCAGAATGTGAACGACGCGTCGACATGCGTCGAATGTGAACGACTTGCAATTGATCAATGTGCGCATAACGCAAGCGGCTCTCAGGGATAGTGACTCGACCCGGTGGCTTCCACTCCATGGAAACCTAGGAAAGAAATGTCAACATAAGTTTCTCTTCAAGACTGCTTGCTCTAGGCCATGTTTGGCTACCATGAACATTTTTTTCATGGAATATTAGTTTACCAAGTGGCGGAGACAGGTAGGGAGAATGGGAAAGGGGAAGAATTGAGAGGGAACGAGTGAGGAGAGTGTAAAGAAGAGAAAAAAAAAAAAAGGGGGAAAATTCTCATTTGAAAATAGAGTTTTTTCAGAGAGCTTTTTAGCCTCTCCTTAGTCATGCTCTCAGTTGTCTCCCTTTCTCTCCCTTCTTATTAGGGGTGCAACTCAAGTCGATTTTTTGGGAATTACCCTTCTTTTTACCTTAAGCTGTATTTGAATCAACTCATTTTTCAGCAAAAGCTCTACCCGACCAGACCAAGTTGCACCACTAGTTATCCCCCACTTTCACTTCTTTCTAAACTAATATTCCATGAAAAAAAAGAACTATGGTTGCCGATCATAGAGCATTAACATAATGCTCTGTTTGGATTCCAGGAAAATTTTGGAAAGGAAAAACTAAATAATTGTTAACTTTCTTCAAAAAAACAAAAAGTCTGATTTTTTGTTTGAAATTGGCCTACAAGTCTCTCTCCCTTTCATTCTAAGGGTACACTCGGATGCACATAAATTGCAATAAAAACACCAGTGGTCTTGTTTATTTGTTCGTTTCTAGAAACGTACACAATGTTCTTGCCATGATATTTGTTTCAGTCATGACATGCAGGTATGCAACTTCAAGTTGTGTAATTACAAGAAGAGAGCGGCTACTGTAAACATCTATAAGCGTGCTCATGCACCATAATAATGTTCATTACTTCATTCTGTATTGGATGTTAACCCCCAAACAGAGAAGAGATGAGCATGAATCAGAATGGATGTTTTTTGTGAAAACTTCTGGTAAACCAGAGTGGCTTCCGTCCCAATACTTTCTGATTGTTTTTTTTTTTTTCTTTTTTGGCTATGTAAGGAGGAAATTAGAGGAAAATTTTAAGATACAAGGGACAAATCCCCGTGACAGGACCTTGTAGAAGCTCATAAAGATATAAATACAAGAAAATAAGCAAAGAAAAATTGAGAGAATCTTGAAACAACCTTGCCCAAATATCAATTACTTTTGGGGGGAAAGGTCATCTCAACATTCTAAAGAACATGTTGATATGAAACCATATCCCTCGTGATGTTCTTTACAGGCATTTTGAACAAACACGAAATAGGCAGTGAAATTCCAATGGTAATGTCACGCTATGAACCATCTAACCCACTTTGAATCCAGAAGATGATGTAAGTGCACATAGCAAGGATTGGATGCTTTTTTAGCAGCTCATTCTCTTGCATACCTTCCTGAGGAAAAAACAAATACATGGGCTACAGTATTAGGATTAGCAACTAGTGTTGAGTATCTGTGAAGTTGGTCTGTTCCTTTACTATTATTGATTAAATTTTAGGACATCGAACATTTTTCCGCCAATACCTTCCCTCATTTTATCTAGTTCATATTAAATACGAAGTGGATCAAACCTAGTTACGAGCTTGATTCAGGCCCGGCCAACTAGATCAGTGATCTTTCTGGTTATGAGACCATTTGGGTTTCCAGAACATCAACTAAAACAGCAAGTATTTGATTTTTTTTCCCACGACGACTCCATACAATTAACAGCCAAGGATGGTCAATCTAATGAATAAATGTGGTTTCATAACTGAGTAGACGACTAGATTGTTGTGACGATTGGACGTGATTAGGAGTGGGTTCATGTGGCAACAAATTGCAGAAGACAGGTCATATAAAGATGCAAAGCATGCAGGAATAACAAAATCTAAAGTGTGAATTGTGAAAAAAGAAGAATGCAGACAAAATCTGTAAGTGTTAATAGTAATAACTAATAAAAGTAGAATTTTTATGCAGAAATACTTCAAAACCCTGCAAAGTCCTTACCTCATGAGCTTGCGCCAGTGGTTGATCTCCATGGATCAAGACAACATTAATATTGGATTTCCTGGTCATTACACTGACTTTCTCATAGAGTGAAAAAACCATGAATCACAATATGAATAGTTTAACAATGTGGATAATCTCATAAACAATAAAAATTTTGCAATGTCTTTAATGTCTTTCGTGAGTATGATAAGTGGCTTGGTCATCTCATGACTACAAAGAATACCACGGTACCACCTATAAGTGCCACGGCATCAATTTCTGCACTAGGACAGACTGAAAACTAGCAAAATGTTGAACCAAGAAAAAAGACCATGCCAATGAAATATACATTATGATGAACAATGAGAAAGAGTTTACCTGAAAGTTGAAACTACCCATGTAGTTAACCATGCATTAGAGGACATACGTAAGGTTAGAGTCAATCTTGAATCACCACTGTAATGCTCCTGATCCATTCAATTCCACGGTTCCCAAGAGCACGGTGAACAGTTGGCTCCCAATCTTGCAAGTGTAGATTTCATCAAATAACATTGCACCAAACAAACACAATCCGCTTTATCATATTTACTTAAAAAGGAAAATGATATCGAGACCGAGACCGAGAGTACGACCAATGGGAGCACCTACAATAAAACCTAGCACATGGCAGTGCAAATACCGGGTACCGGTTACTCTTTTTAACAAAAAACGTGAAAAGAGCAAGTTTGGGAGAGAATCTCTCTCTCTCTCTCTCTCTCTCTCTCTCTCTCTCTCTCTCTCTCTCTCTCTCTCTCTCTCTCTCTCCAGTCTTTTCGTCCTCAAAATCTCTCTGTAAAATCAAAGGAGGGCTTACCTTCAACCCCCACTCTCTCTCCCTTTAGAAAACTACTGTAACACAACCTTTAGATCTTGACCCTGATCTCTCTGTTTCTGCAACCTCAACGCATGCAGGAATTGTAAGACAAAAGGAACACAAATCCATGTAAAAGAGTTTCTAGGATGCATGGCATCAATCCTTTTGGCATTGGATTAATGAGAAGCAGTTTCAACTGTTCAGGGGAAGCTATTTCTAACGCTAACTGTTGTTTGAGAATCTTACTTTAAGTGGTATTGATGACATGGGAGATTTCTTTGTAGACCCTTGTCACGCCCCCGAACCGAAGGCACAACAGGCACCATGTAGCTGCAAAATAAAACCCTCATAGGCAAGGCTTTCTTACTGAACATTCATAAAACACCAAGAGTACATTCACAATTTACTTGGGCAGTATTCAGAGCAACTAAAACTTCTAAAGCTTTATATATAAACAACTACCAAAATTGTTATATACAATCCTCGAAACTCTTTATACTACATTAGTTTTTCTACCACAAACATACTCACATCCCAAAATGATAAAAGCTCACAGCTAAAACTCCTCAACGCTACTGGTCTCTCCTGGTCCCCCCCCCCCCCCCCCCCCCCCCCCCCCTATGCAAAATCAAACTCAGGATCTAGAAAAAATAAAAAATAAAAGAACCCAAATGAGCTCAAAAGCCAGCAAGTAATATAGCTCAACTAAAGCAAAGTCTACACATGCTGAAAACAGATACAGAAAAGAAAATCATATTTGGAAATTCAGAATTTACTGGGTACATAACAGAGTTTAGAATATAAAATCGGAATCATAATATATCAGGGCAGTATTCGTCCATATCAGAAAATGCATAACAATAAAATAATGCTCATGTACTAGGCGGCGATAACATGACTATTTTTGCTCGCCGGAGATATCAGATACAAGTCGACAGGGTCAATTATTTTACTTCCCTTGACATAAGAAGGCCAGCGAACCACTTCCAAATGACGGGATCACAGGACAAACCAATCATCATGAGCCAAGCACGAGGGGCATTACCAAAATGCCGACCTCATGAAATTTCAAGTTATACCTAGAGTTGCAAAATCTCATTTCAAATACATGTTGAATCATTTTTTTTTTCCAAAAGAACAATATCATTTACAAAATCATGCAAATAAATAACTCAGTTCAAAATTTTCATGCAAAGGTCATTAAAGTTGGGCTAATTACTTACATTGATACGCTTTATAAATTTCTCCGAAGAGCAAAAACTAGTCACCTACAAACAGATTTGCCCAAAACTAAGAAAAATGCCTAGATGAAGAAAATAAATGCAAACTATATCCTGGGGTAGAATTTTACAAAATAAAACCCAAATTAGAGTTTCTCTGGAAATGTGACCTTTCTACCTCAAAACCCTCGAAGGTTATAATTTCCTAACTACCAGATGGAATTAGCCAAGGCCGCACTCGTTGGAAAGCTCATGAGGAGATGATTCCAACGGGTCCAACCAAGCCACCAGGAATCTGCCGGAAAAGACTCGGCAGCGAAGATAGGTAAAATTCTCTATTTTCAAAACCTTAAAACCCAAAATCCTATTTTCGATCATATACTGATTCAAAAGGAGAACAAAAACAATAACAAGCTTACCTTAAATTCGAAATTCCAGTTTCTGACAACCTTTTCCGACGAAACTTTCTCCCCCTTTTTTTTGTCAAACCCTATCTTTGCATTTTTGTAGAAGAAACGAGATGCTTCTGTTATATAACTTTTAGTTTTTATAGAAAATGACCAAAATACCCCCATTCATTATTTACAAATAAAAAAAACTAGGGCTTTTGGGTTATTTCACCCTTATTCTCCTTGAGAAATTGGAAACTCTCCCATGATGAGATTTGTGGCCCAAGTGTCTAGGTAGTGTTAAAACTTGTTCGTGAGACCCTCGTGTGCCGCACTGCCTTTCGATCGATACACTGTTGAGGAGGCCGATCACGAAAGCTACAGGTGTGGGAGTGATCCTGGTCAGGGAAGGCATCCGCCCGCCAGCAGCAAAGGGGGTTTGATTCCCATTATACGCGATGTGGCGAAAAAGACTAATTCAACGAGATATGTCTTGCCTACATTAAGATTTAAAACTTGTAGTCCACTTCCAGGAAATATTCTTAGGTTCTCCCAATAACTAAAAAGTGTATCATGCCTGAATCTAATGGGGGTTCGTGGTGGGGGAGGAACCGGATCGGAAAAAGGAGGGATTCTAGTTGTAAGATATCTAATGAAACCGTAGCTGAAATTGAGATTTCATTCAAAGAGAAAGATATCAAATATTTAAAAGGGTGAAATTGAAATATTTGGACCCTATCGAAGTAAGGAAACATGTCATATATGTTTGGAACAGATTCCATTTTGAGAGGATGAAATCGTTTTCCTGATGATTCGGATGGAATAAAGCTCTTCTCAAGCCAAGCAGAAGCCCGTGGTCTTGTGCTGCATTTGACGTTCAAAAACACAACGAACAAGACAGAGGCGTGCCGACGGCTGGTCATGAACTACAAGCCCCTAAATGACGCTTGTTGGTGGAAAACGCCGCATTCTCCGAACATTGAGGAACAAGAGGAGATCTATGAATCCATTAAAAAAAAGAGATCTATGAAGAGAAAGATTTATCCGAAACAAAATCTTAACAGTTACATCAAATCACAAACTTCACGAAAGTTGCCCCTTTTTCATGGGGATGGTGAATTACAAGTCGGACCAATCTGCGAATTGAGCAAGTTCCCCTTGTAATGACGTGGTGGTGAACCTGTCATTCTAATTCAGTGCTATCCGAACTGTGAGGGAAGGTTTCCCATCACACGGCTCACCAACTTGATCTTCCGTGGGAACCATATAAATAGAAAGGAAACATAAGTTTGATCTTTTATAGGAACCTGGCACCGAAGAGAGCGATGCAAACAGTTCAAGGAGTCGAAGATCAATCCCTCTTACAGTTACAGGTGAAGCTGACTTCTAGTTTCAGCTCTGAAAAGCAGGGTCTATCAGGGGCTCTCTCTCGTAAATGGGAGATTAGAAAACTCGATGTCAAGAATGCCAATTTGGGCTCAAAGAGGACAAGGAAGGACACCAACTTGGGAGGTTTCTATTTCGCAGTAGATTAAGTGCTTGGATTTAAAATATAGCCATTACTGAAAATCTGGCTTTAGAGAGAAGCTGAACACAGGATTTTGCGAGGAGATAAGGTGGAGGGATTTGACTGGGAAGATTCTGGATGAGATAATAGAGAGGGACATGAACACTTCCATGGGTAAATGGACACATTTTGAGATCAAAGCATTGGAGACAGCTATAGAAATTGAAACACAGATACTTCAGATCTTGGTCCATGAAACGGTGACAGCCAGGATGTTTTGCAAAGAGATCCCGGCCCTTTACCGGAGTCAAGAGATTCAAGCCCACAATGGATCTTAATCATATTAAAGAAATTCCCATGAATCGGCTCTTGTAGATGTTTTTACTTGCATGAGAAATGACTCCATGTTTTTGTTGGAAAATAGGATTTCTGATGCGATGGATCTTTCACAAAAATCTGAATCTTGATCAAGCTTTGGATGTCAACATTTTGAAGAAAAGAAAATACCTCAACTGTTTATCAGATGCAGAGTTTGCCAAAGGTTTCATCGATTTCTTTGTGGGTTTGTTTGTAATTAGTGACAAGTGATTTTTGCGTAGGAGAGAGAGAGAGAGAGAGAGATGGGAGATATACAAGGAAAGAGATTAGGCGTGATTTTCTCCCCTTTTTCTACCGACAAGAACCAGGTAAACCTATGCAGTCGGTTTCCCAAAGCTACATGGAAACTCACTATTTCTCTGGTTCCACTACAGGCCGTAATCTTGGCTTCCATAGCATTACTCTTAGCTGAACTACAAGGCAAAGTAATAATTATATAATTCAAGTTACATATCATTAATTACAGATTTTTGTTGCTTTGACAAGACCTATCTAACAGTCAAACAACAAATGAATTGGCTTTTGGAATTTAATAGCCCTAACCGAGGCATCAACTTACATGAAATTAAATTGCAGTCTTCAAGGCCATTCAACTCTTTTTGTTGGATAGATGTAATATCGCATCAAGAAGACTAAGCACGGACAAGAGGTACAAGGACCTTCTGGTCATGTTTACAGAAATAGTCTGCTCAAAATGAGATGTCCATCTCAACTAAATTTTAAGCATCAAACATATGCTTACGAATGCGAGTCAATTAGAAAATACATACAAATGGCAGTTGTAAACAACAGCCTTCATTTTAAAGAATGAAACTATCAAATATGGTTATTCATTGTAAGCAACAAACTAATGAGAATTCAAGATAACTTCTCATATCAAGTACAACTCAATAGGTTCATGTTGGATTCAAATAAGTAAGATGCACTGCTGTTCTTAAGTCAGAGTCTCATATGGGTTATATTTGTGAAATACTTGGAATCTGGACCATTAGATATGCGCATGATGTGTAATGGGTTAATGCATGCCATGCTTTTCTATGGTAAAAATATGCAGTGTTAGTATCAATTTCACTCAGTTAGACATGAAGAAAATAAAAATGCAATAATCAGGCCCATGCAAAGTGCAATACTTCCTAAAGTAAACACTAACTGCTTCAAAGGAAGCTAACAATTTACAAAAACAAAACATCCAAGGAAGAAACATGCAAAATAAAAATTCAAAGTTGATTATTTTCTATAAAAGGCATTATGTATAAGCTTTTTAACATATGTTCATTTAAAAATCCCAATCACCTTTGAATTCCAAAACAGCACAAGGAGAAGCCTTTCTCAAGAGTGACAACTCAATTCCCGCATCCCTTGCCTTTTTACTTGAACCTTTGTAGCAAACAATACTCATTCTCTTGAGGACATGCGCAGTCATTAATAAATATTTTACAAACCCGATATCGTGATCACAGCACAGATCCAACCAATAAATCTTAACTGTCCTAAGGTGATACATCAAACACTCTGTAGGTTTCTGTTTCTCCCAATAATCAAGTTCAACACAATGTGTTGGTGGTTTAAACGTGGAATCCTGCCACGAAATCAAATAGGGTAAGGATTTGCAAAATTAATTTACAAAAATATGCATTTAATTAGACATATTTGCAATCAATGGGACTAATGAACCACTATCATAAGTTCCAAATCCTGCAAATGTGGACAGCTTCTGAGTACGCACGACAAGAGAAAAACTATATTGGCCTCAAGCAGGCTAAATCGCATGGTTAACTTGTTTAGATTAAGCAGCTGGCATTGAGCAGGCAAACTCTGGGGCACTTTCTCAACTGACAAACACTTCACAAAGGAAACAGATCGTCAAGCAAAAAACATATGCAAAAGAACATATGAAAAATTTGTAATTTCAGAGAGCCAAAGTGGAACTCTGGACCAACCTTGTAAAATGTAAAATTTAAGTAAAAACTCTGGACATGACTGAGGTTCATCAGTAATTCCACCATCTGGCCAGTATCATTTCCATTATGACTACAGAGCTCAAAATAGAAGGAAGCATGTTCCAATTGGGTGAGATCCTTCAAAGAGAAGTCTAGTGGGCTACGGGTCCTGATTTCCAACGACAAGAGACTGGGTGCACGAATGCTGATACTCTCCCACCAGCAATAATCCAATCTCAGCTTCTCCAACACCGGGCAACAAGAAATCAGGCGCTCCAACTCATCACTGGTGATATCACCCTGGCCTAATTGAAGGGTTTTGAGGTTACAGAAGCGTTTAAAAGAAGGAGGAAGTGTCACACGGCAATTCCACAAATTCAATTTCCTAAGAGTGGAGCAGAAGAACGTGCAAGGAGTGACTCGATATAATTTTTCATCGCTGTCATTGAAGAGGGAGAGCTCCTGGATGCCCTTGTTGCATAAAAAGAGGATGAAATTGTCAATATCGAGTTTATAGAGCTTGATAAAATTGAAGCAGAAGTAGACACTTTCAACGGGATCTTGGCGGGAGAACAGAATGTGGTACACGATCGAGCGCCATGTGTCCTTAAATTTGAGATTTAATTCATTGAGATCTAATTCCCTGAGCTCAAGATAAGGGATTGAGTTCCAGAGATACCTCCATTTCGTGGACAGAAGGGAGGTTCTTGCTGCCTCTTCGATGGGCAGCAAAGAGAAAATTGATGTCAGGATAGGTTTTGGAAGATCGCTTATTCGATCCAAGCTTGCACTTTGTTGCTCTCTCTTACTCGATGTTTCTGCCATTCTCTACTCTCTCTCTCTCTCTAGAGTCTCAATCACGATCTCGATCGGATATTAGGGTTCGGGTTTTGTGGAGAAACGAATTAGGGTTAAAATTTTGTTGCTGTTTTCTGTCGAGATTTTAAAATGTGGGGCCGTATAATCCGGTCTATTTTAAAAAGTACTACAAGTCTACAACCCACTCAGGAATCAGGATTACCCACATTGTTCATTTGACATGCCACAACGGTTGTGCCCAAAAAGTCATTTCGATCCTAGCCCTCCGATCAAGTGAAGGACTGCACAATATGAAAACCTCTAGATCGGAGGGTTAGGTTCATCTTATGGAAATAAGTTTTTTCGGGCACAACCTATTCATATTGTGGCCCACCAAATGAACGGTTTGGATCATTCTATAAAGTGAGCCGTGCAGTACTTTACAATATCTTGTGGGTGATGGGGATAATGAACTATGCAGTTCACTTATCAAAAACATGATCGCACGGATATCAGCCTCTCCTAAAAGTAATTCATCTAGTTTTATAATCTTCAACAGTTTCTCCATTTATTCTTAGGCCATGTATGGAAAATATGGTGGATGAATTAACCCTTTGGTAACACAAGATTAAAATGTATTTGGACCACTCCTTTTCCATCTATTTTCTACTTCATATGGAAAGAACAATCTTCATGACTGTCTTTTGGTTCTCTCAATCCTTTCCCAATTCCTGCTTTCATGTTGTAACAGTTATCCCCAAGTTTAGGCTTTATACTTTTTAACCCTCTTCTGTCTTTTCCTCTTAACCGTGTTCCTCTTTTTACTTGTTTCTTTCCCGTCTTAACTAATTTCATATCATTTTCAATAATAATAATAATTTCACATAGGAAGAGTTTTGCTTGTGATTCTAGTTGAATTACTAGTCACCTAGTAAACCCACCCCTTTACCATTTCAGATTTCTATGAGGGCCCGTTTGGATGCCGAGAAGATTTTGATTTGGATTTCTCACATTTGCAGCCCTTTTTGCACTGTTATTTGGATCTGCATCAAATTCTTGGATTTCCAATTCAGCAACTGACAGTGAAAAAATCAGATTTCCAAATATTCTGTGCAGATAAGAAATTGGAAATTCACAGATCTTGCAGTTTCCTTCACCCTCTTTGCTCCTCAACCTCTCCCCTCCGCTAGGAAGTGTCCCGTCCCCCCCCCCCCCCCCCCACATGAGCTGGGAGATCTATTCATTTTGTGTTCTAAATTCAATTCCAAATCCAAATACAAAATATCATGTATCCAAACGGGCCCTGATTGGATTGCTGGATTGCAATTCTTAAGTTTTGTAATGATGATAACATTAATTGGCTAGTTCAATGAAATCTGTCTCAAACCAAAACTATAAGTGCATTCCGTAAACTGACACCAAGACATCGATAGAACAACATTTTCGCCCTATTCATTTTGGATTTTGTGTTCAAAACTGATCAGAGGATCCAAAATTAAATGCAATTTTGAGTACAATATTGAGCTAGCACTCAAAGTCAATTTTCAAAATAAAAAAGGAACATGGCCTTAATATGGCTGGTTCTTTTTTGGATATCGTCATTTGATACTATGAATAGTATAGACCACCCTCATTTTCAAATATATATATATAGAGGAATATGTTCGCGCGCTTGAGCTCTAACATCAAATGGTGCGCTTGAGTGCACCAATCACATGGGTCCCACAATTTCTGTGAGGATCCAAACCATTCATTTGCAAGGCCCTATCATAGATAGGGCGTGTACCAAAAATCAGCTCCATTGAATCATCCTAAACCCTCCAAAAGTGGAGGGCAAAAATGGGTTGTGGTCTGTCCATTTTGACCTCCACAAATGGATGGGTTAGGATGATCCTATGGAGCTGATTTTTTGTACACACCCTATCTATGTAAGGCCCTTTTTAGTGAATGCTTTGGATCATCCTAACAATGTGGGCCTCATTAGTTTGAGAGCTCAAGCGCACCATAAGGTTCCAACGCTCAAGCTCACAATCATTTTCCTCACATATATATATATATATATATATATATATATATATATGAGGAAAGTGAAGCTACACCGCCGGCTTAAAATTCAATCAAATGAATGGTTTGGATCACCAAAACAATGTGGGCCCATTGTATTTTAAGCCGGCGGTGTAGCTTCACTTTCCTATATATCCTATATATATATATATATATATATATATATATATATATATATATATATATATATATAGAGAGAGAGAGAGAGAGAGAGAGAGAAATTATATGATGCCTAACCGTGAGAATATAAAGTGCGGTTAGAGACAAAACCTGCTGCCTTGGTTTTTGAACTAAGAAAAAGTCATAAAAAGGGCTTTCTCTTAGATTAAAAATCAAAGGAGAGATGATTTTCTCTCTCCGTCCTTTATAATCTCACGGTCGGGCATAATATATATATATATATATATATATATATATATATATATATATATATATGGGGGAAGTGATTGTGAGCGGCCTCTCATATAAGCTTATATGAGGTGACCGCTAAAAACATGGTGGGCCCACATTTTTTGGGTGATCCGAACCGGTCATTTGATAGGCCCTGACATAGATAGGGGGTGCCCAAAAAATCAGTTCCATAGGATCATCCCAACCCTTCAAACTGTGGAGGTGAAAGAGGGGAAAATGCGCGGGTATAAATTTGCCCACTTATCCGTCCATTTTCCCCTCTTTCACCTCCACAGTACGAAGGGTTGGGATGATACTATGGAGCTGATTTTTTGGGCACCTCTTATCTATGCCAGGGCCTATCAAATGACCGGTTCGGATCACCCCAAAAATGTGGGCCCATCATGTTTTTAGCGGTCACCTCATATAAGCTTATATGAGGGGCCGCTCACAATCACTTTCCCCTATATATATATATATATATATATATATATATATATATATATATATATATATATATATAGAGAGAGAGAGAGAGAGAGAGAGAGAGAGGAAAAAGATTATACGCTTGAAGCGCATTTCTTTATATACGCTTGAAGAGAGAGGAGCCGTTTGATTGGCTGAAATGGTTGGCCCAGTTCTTTTTTTTTTTTAAAGGAAGCGGCGTTACGGAGGGTGCGTCTTCGACGTACCCTCGAAAAAAACTTAAAACAAAAACTTGCGTTACGAGACGCACCCTCGAGAAAAAAGAAACTTCATCTCTCTCAGTCGTTCTCTCTCTCTTCACTGTGTGTTTTTCTTTTTAAAAAACCGAAACCCATATGGGTTAATTTCTTCCCCTCTCTCTCTCTCTCTGTCTAAGAAAACCCATCGGGGGTTCATCTCTCTCACTCGTTCTTTCTCTCTTCACTGTGTTTTTTTTTAAAAAAAAAAAACCCAAACCCATATGGTTCTCCTACCCCTCTCTCTCTCTCTCTCAACCATATGAGGTTCCCACACTAAGAAAACCCATCGGGGGTTCATCTCTCTCACTCGTTCTCTCTCTCTGTCACTGTGTATTTTAAACCCAAAAATTAAACCCAAACCCTCGAAAGAAAAAAGAAACCCATCGGCTCACGGAGTTCTCCATCTTCACGGTTTGGATCACCCAAACCCTGTTATGAAACCTCCTCCTCTTCTCACGCTCATTTGTAAGCTTTAAAACAACAACCCCACATAGAAACCTCCTCCTCTTCTCTTTTTTTGTCTTATCTGTTCTTTAAATTTGCAGACTATAAAGGGTCCGGGGCGTAAAGATGTTCTAGGGTTCGTGGGTTTTGTTCCTCAAGCAGGACTTTCAGGAAGAGCAGATGGTGTGCATGTTTCTCTTCTGTTTTTTTTTCCATTTATTTTCTGGGTTCTCTGTATTGGGTTTGTGGTGATTGATTGGTCTGTTTGGTTGGTTTGCATTTTGCAGGTAGTAATTATGACCCTGAGCTCAGGTTAGTGTTGGAACTGGCTACTGACTCTGAATTGTATGAACTCAAAAACATTCTCTTCAGCCCCAGGTTTAGTTCTACTCTCCCCTTACGCATTTTCTGATTTATCTTTTTTCATCTGGGTTTTAGAGCAACTCTATTTTACAATTGAGGTTGAGATTTTTTTTTTGTTTGCTTGCATTCAATTGTTGGGCAGCTGTTTTATCTGTAGGCTATTTGGTCATTTGTATTGGACACAGTTCATTTGTATTGCTGATAAATTAAGGATTGCAACATTATATCTTCTTCTACAAGAATAGTGCCATTATGGTGGCGATGTTTCCTATGTCATGGTTTATGCACTCTGTAATGTTCCCTTATAAGGAATCCCTGGCCTTCCCCATCAGCCCGGGCTTTTGGGCGAAATGGTTAAGATCCTTACATTGGTATCAGAGCCAAACAACGTCAAGGAGTTGAGTCTCGGGGGTACCTGTGATTATGGTAGTGAGACAAGGGTCAATAGATGGATCCATATTTTAGGTTCTATTGTTGGCAATGTGAAAAAAAAATATGATTATCTTTATCATATATTCTTCTCTCTGATTTTCTTAGCAGTACATTTAACCATTTCTAATTATGATGATGGGCGATGTCTATGTTGTATTTTTTAGGTAAAAAAATGGATCCATCTATTGACGAAGTAGATGCAAATGGTTTAATTGAGTTTGGCGATGGATTTGATCTCTGTGATGATAATTTAGTGTGGGAAGGGACTACGGTTGAGGTTAATGATGGGGTGAATCTCAATGATGATGAGCTAGTATCGGAGGCTAATGATAGGAAAGACGGAGATGAGGGTTGTAGTCACGAAGTTAGTAGTCCCAACGAGGTTGGCAGTCAGAAAAGTGTTATGAATAAGCCGTTTGTGGATCAAGTTTTTGAAACTTGGGAAGCTGCATATGAGTTCTACAATAATTATGCGTACGCTACTGGTTTTGGAGTACGAATATCTAGTACAATGAAGTCAAATATAACGAAGGAGGTGATATCGAGACAATACGTATGTGACAAAGAGGGACAAAAAAGAGTTATGGAGAAGAGAGATGATGTGAAGGAGTTGAGGGAGCGTTGCCTTACCAGAATGAATTGTAAAGCGAAGATAATCATCAAGTTGAGAGATAATCAGTGGAAAATTACAACTTTAGACGACATTCATTCTCATGAGCTTACTTCTCCAGTTAAAAGGCAAATGCATCATTCACATAGTCAGTTCCGTAATAACAAAAGTTGTAAGAATTTGATTGAACAGCTCGGTGGAAGTAATTTCAAGCCTGCTCAGATCAAAAATGCCATTAACTCTACTTCCAATGCTCCCGTGGTCTCAACAAATCAAGTTATTGCCCATTTGAGAGCACTTAGGGAGAACAATATGGGTAAAGAAGCGGTGACAGTGGCAAACCATTTTCAAAAGAGAAAGTCTGAAGACCCGAACTTCTATTTCGAGTTGGAGTTAGACGCGAATGGGACTTTTGTTCGATGTTCTGGGCCGATTCAAGGGCGAGAGAAGCATACCTTACCTTTAATGACGTGATTATATTTGATGTCACTTACAAAACGAACAGGTTTAAAATGCCGTTCGCACCGTTCACTGGAGTTAACCATCATAGGCAGTCGACTCTATTTGGATGTGCACTTCTTGCAGACGAGAGAGAGGAGACTTTCACCTGGTTATTTGAGCAGTGGCTCACGTGTATGTTTGGTAAAGCTCCAGGTGCTATAATAACTGATATGGACGGAGCTATGCGAAATGCAATTACGAAAGTGTTTCCACAGGCCAGACATCGGTTTTGTTCGTGGCACATAAAGAAGCATCTCCTTGAGCATGTTGCACACGAGAGATGCCGACAGTAATTTCTACAAGGATTACAATCATTGGTTTTTTAGGAGGAAAATAGAGGATTCTGAGACAGAATGGAAAACTATGGTTGATAAATATGGTATTGATGAAAGTCATTGGTTAGGGAAAATGTGGGATCTCCGTGAGCATTGGGTCCCCGCTTATTGGAGACACATTCACAGCAGGAATGACATCTAGTCAACGGAGTGAAAGTATAAATTCATTCTTTGATGGTTATGTTAACCAGAACACCTCTTTAGTTGAATTCTTGAGTCAATACGATAAGGCACTGGTTGAGCGGCGTAAAGCTGAATCCGAAGAAGATTTTAAGTCTAAAAATACAATTGCTAAATTGAAGACAACCAGCCCATTGGAACGAAAGGCTGGGGAATTCTATACGAAGAAGATGTTCACCATATTCCAAGATGAGATGATGGGTAATTTTGCCTTATGGAAAGATAAGTTGGGAAAGAACGGTAATGTTGTGGAATACAGTGTAGGAATTAGGACATATGACAAGAAGAAATACGTCAGGGTTCTGTTTGACAGTTCTAACGATGCAACTGCGACATGTGAATGTGCTAAGTTTGAGAGGGAAGGAATATTATGCAGACATGTCATTCACGTTATGGATAGAAAGCAAGTACCTACTATCCCCACACGCTATTTATTAAAGAGATGGTCAATTGATGCAAGGTATCGAGCTGGGGGCACAACATCTGTAACCCAAGGAGATACTAGTGGCGTGAATGGACTGAAGAGGTGGTGTCTAATGTCAACATGGCAGCAACTAATTGAAAAAGTTGGTAATGACGAGATTCTCTTCAAGAAGATGACTGATTTTTGTACAGAGCTTGCTGTAGAAGTTGAAAAGAAGGAGAAGGAAATTGTCTCTCCGCAGAGTGACTTGGTAACAGTTGGTAGCCAAGTGCAGTCAAACATTGGTCCTAGTCAAATGCCTCAGTCAAACATTGGTCCCAGTCAAATACCTCTGTCAAACATTGATTCCAGTCAAATACTTGGGTTTACAATTCGCGACCCCGAAGTTGTAAGGACGAAGGGCAGGCCAAAGTGTGCAACGCGTCATGTATCTGGCATAGAGGCCACTCAAGCAAAAAAACAGCAACGCCAGTGCCAAAACTGTGGGGAATATGGACATTACAGAACAAGCTGTCAAAAGAGGGCTAAGGTGAAACAAAATATGGTTATTACTTGTCATTTTTATTATGCCCCGCATTTTTTCCTTTTTTGTTTAAATATCTACTATTGTGCTTGCTAATAGGTGGCTGCAAATGAGAAGAAAAAGGATGATAAAGGAGAAGAAGCTGAGAGGGACCAAAATGTTGAAAGCATTGCCATGTTTGTGCTCTCATTTACTTTGATATTAAGTTCAAAAAATTGTTCTTGACCTTCTTTTCAGCCATCATAAGTATATTATGCGTTGTAAGTTTAAAACAACTGCCTTTATTTTTCAGGTGAAAAGGAGCATTTCAATGGAGAAAATAAAGGTGGAGAAGCATCACATTTGAGGTAAGTGTTAATATTCTTCAAATTACTGTCAATTCTTTGTATGAGAGATTTTTTGAACAGACAGTTGTTTCTCGGACTGTGACGATGACAGGTTATGTTCAGAATGAGAGAATTCAAGAAGCAAGGTGTCTGTTTGAATTTAATCATCTTATCATTCACTGCCCAACTGTTGTAGAAATTTGAAGTCATGTTTTTTTTACCATGCAAGTGAGTGGTTTTTTTTAATGTGTTTTCTTTATTATGCTCTCTGTTTCTTTATTACCAGCATGAGTGACATAAATATGCACATTTTATTGGTGAAGGTCCACAACTTTTGATTCCAACCTCTGCCTTGATCTATAGGGGCTCATTTATGATTCCCCTGGAAGACTAATCTGTTTATTTTTGGTGTCCTTGATGAGATAAAGACCATGTGAGTCAATTTCATGATGATCTATAGGGGCTCATTTATGATTCCCCGGAAGACCATCTTTTCTTGGTAGTTTTCCATCCACAGTCTGTGGAACTAGAACTTTCGAAAAGAACTTCACAATATGCTGTTTGTACATAGTGAATTGTTATATCCAATCTAACTGAGTAAAGCTTGAGACTTGCTCTACCAAAACGCATGGCGTACTCTTGGCTTGGGCTCTCTTTTTCTGAGGAAAGTGTAGCAGTCATGCTCCACGAATATCATTCCAACAAAAAAAAAAAAAATTCATGCTCCACTGATTGATGGGCCCCATTGTTGGTGACGAACTCTTATTGGTTAATAATTCTAGCTGTCTAACTAATGGCATTGAATGCAAATTGTTCTCCCCTCTTAGTTCAACTGTTCATTTCTATTGGATGTATATCTTGGGTGTGGTTCATCAGATTTTACTTGGCCATTTGTGTGACTAAGAGAATGCTGAAGTGCTCTTGGCTAAGATTTCTTCTTGGAAAATCATTGGAATTTTGCACAAGTATTATTTTTAGCAATTTTATAACAATTTGTCAGCCTTAAATTAAATGCCCATTTAGAAAACAAATTTGGATTTCTAGCTTGATTCAAATAAGCTAGAAATTTGGATATTTAGCAATTCTAGCTTAATTTGGATTTTCGCGGCTCACTTTTGGCATTTTCTTAAATTTTAATTAATTATGTTAATAATGTTTTATACCAATTAAAAGCCCAGCTGCCAAATGCCTACTGCAATGGTCTTTACGCGGGATACCGGTTTCTTAACAGTGTGGACACAAGCACGTTGAGTAACCATGAAAAAATATTCCATGGAATATTCTTGGGGCCAGTTTTGAGAGATGTGCACACTGAGAGAGACTTGAGAGGGTGGGAGTAAGGGGGGCTTGAAAAGGCCATAAACATAGGGGGGAAAATAAACCCAATTTGAAGTAATGAATTTTTTTTTTTTACTGTTTTTCAGGGATTTCTCAATACAGGGAATCATGTCTCCCACGCTTTCAATGTTCTTTTACAATTGGGCTCTTTTTCCATGAAATGATTTTTCATGGTTGCCAAACCCTTCTGCCACCCTTAACCTCACCCAATCAGTTAGATCAACCCCGCCCTCCTCGTCGGAGACCACATCTCAGGCACACCTTCCTGTCAAAACCTCCAAAAGTGAGAGATCGGGGTAGGAGAGGCCGATGGGTTTAGACCTGGCAAACGGGTAACCCGCGCGGGTACGGGTACGACCCGTGCTGGTACGGACCCAACGGGTACGGGTAAAAAATACCCGCGATTATGCGGGTAGCCATTTCATGTACCCAGACCCCACCCGGGCGGGTACGGGTCAACCCGCGGGTCACCCGCAAATCCCGCAAATATATATTGTAATAATTTTCTGATTTTACCGTATTTGTTTTTCCAGTAATTGTCGTAACTTTCTATATTTTATTAGTATTTTTTCTATAATTTTACAACTTTCTATATTTTATTAGTATTTTTTCTGTAATTTTACAACTTTATAACTCTTTCTACGTAATTTTTAATTTATAAAGTAGCTATTTTACTTTTTCTGTAATGATTACGTTTTTTTGTTTTTACTAGCAACATTTGCCATTGCGCAACTTTGCACCCAGATGGCCACATGCCGAGAAGTTGCCAGAGGAAAAGTTTGGTAGCAAATTATTATAAAATAAAAAACAGAAGGAAATGCTATCAACACTCTGTTTTCTTATGAGCGCACTCGCACTTTATTAAAAGTATGGTATGGCCCACACCATAAGATGATCTAAACCGTCCATTAGATGGGCCATAGCCTAAATAGGTTATGCTACAAAAATCATTTCCATAGGATGATCCTAACCCTCCAATCTGAATGTTAGAGGGTTGATCCTAATCCTCTATAGATCGGAGGGTTAGAATCAACCAATGGAAATAATTTTGGGGCATAACCTATTTAGGCTATGGCCCATCTAATGGACGGTTTGGATAATCCTATGGTGCGGGCCATACCGCACTTTTTATAAAGTGAGGAGTTCCCTCATAAAAAACACTAAAACAGTAGTGCTCGTAACATTCTCAAAAAATGTTTACCCATATGGGTTTCGGTTTTTTATGGGTTAACATTTTGCCAGGTCTAGATGGGTTTGGTTTTTTTAAAAAAATTAAACACAGTGAGAGAGAGAACGAGTGAGAGAGATGAAGAGCCGTTGGGTTTTCTTAGTGTGGGATCCTCATATGGTTGAGACAGAGAGATATCGGGGTAGCAGCAATTGATGGGTTTGGGTTTTTTTTTTTTTTGTAAACACACAGTGAGAGAGAGAGAGAGAACGAGTGAGAGAGATGAAGAGCCGATGGGTTTTCTCATACGGTTGAGACAGAGAGAGAGAGAGGGGAAGAAATTAACCCATATGGGTTTCGGTTTTTTAAAAAGAAAAACACACAGTGAAGAGAGAGAGAGAACGGCTGAGAGAGATGAAGTTTCTTTTTTCTCGAGGGTGCGTCTCGTAACGCAAGTTTTTGTTTTAATTTTTTTCGAGGGTACGTCGAAGACGCACCCTCCGTAACGCCGCTTCCTTTTAAAAAAAAAAAGAACTGGGCCAACCATTTCAGCCAATCAAATGGCTCCTCTCTCTTCAAGCGTATATAAAGAAATGCGCTTCAAGCGTATAATCTTTTTCCTCATATATATATATATATATATATATATATATATATATATATATATATATATATATATATATATATAGAGAGAGAGAGAGAGAGAGAGAGAACGGTTCCTACACATATGTGTAGATAAGTTATCTACACACTAGCTTAAAATACAGTGGGGACCACATTATTTGGATGATCCAAACCATTCATTTTCAAGGCCCTCACATAGATAGGGTGTCCACAAAAAATCAGATCCATAGGATCATCCTAACCATTCGAACTGTGGAGGCAAAAAATGGACTAATTTGTGAAGGTTTAAAGACATCCATTTTACCTCCACAAATCGTAGGGTTGGGATGATCCTATGGATCTGATTTTTTGTAGACACCCTATCTATGTAAGGGCCTTAAAAATGGATGGTTTGGATCACCCAAACAATGTGGGCCCCACTGTATTTTAAGCTAGTGTGTAGTTAACTTATCTACACATATGTGTTGGAACCGTTTTCTCATATATATATATATATATCAACACACCATTACTAGGGACCCAACAAATGAACGTTTGGATTGCCTAATAATATGGCTCACATGGAGATATTATGTGTAATCAAGGCCGTTGATATTATATCACTAATGATGGGACCCACAAGATTCTGGTCCTACAAAACTAACATCTTATATTTTCTTGGTAGAACTGTAAGCAAGGCTCATTCGATCAAAGAAGTAGGATCATCTAATCAAATGTGCAGTGGACAGAAATAGGCTGTGTTTGTACTAACCTATCAGATCAACGAACCAGATTACGTCTACTTGGTATATGTGGATCCAGAACGTGGCTGTTAGTAAAGAGCATAACAGGTCTAAAATGAAAAGGAAGGGGTGTGACTACCAGAACAAGGGTGCGCTGATATCAACACTTATATAAAATGAAAAAGAAAGGGAATCAGTAACGGTTTTCTACTTTTCTAGAGAACAGGTTTTCTACTTTTCTAGACGACACAGAGAAGAGGGGTTGGGAGCTCCCATTGCCGCCACCTCCTCCGACATCTTCTTCGACCACAAACCCCATCTTCTCCGGTCAACCATCCGCGCCTCCAACAATCCTCGCCACCATCTCCGCCGGATCCGGAGATCCCCTTGTCCTTAAATCCGGCAATCTTGACCTTCTCTGGTGATTCCCCTCCTTCTCCGGTCAAATCCCGGCAATCATCCCTTCGATCCATCCGGTCATCTCGATCATTACCCAAAATCCACTGCCCTCTTTCCCCTTGGCACTCACAGATTGCAGATTCGAGGCAAGAAAATGACGGGAAGAAGGGGGATTTGAAGTTCTCCATAAAAAAAATATAATAAATACAGAAAGAGAAGCTAAAAGATGAAGAAGCTCGGTAAAGCTCGCGAGCCTGGCCGAGCCGAGACCGAGCCCAATCTTAAATGAACATGGCCTTAATGTGCTAATGAATGGGATCCATCAGTAATGAGAGGATTATGGAGATTACTTGTACTTATTTGAAGATGAATTTGCCATGATCATCGATGCTTTAATTCAAGCCCAGTTTTGCCATCATTGTGCATTCCTTGCAAACCAAGGATAGATGAGTTAAATTCCCTTTCAGATCAAGGATAGATGATGAAGATGGAAAAGGCTTGCTGTCCGAGCTGAGATCAACTTCTCTCTTGAATGATTTTTTCTTGAAACCCCTTGGAAAGATGATTTCTCTCCAAATCGAAACCTTGGACCTAGATCTCAGCTAAACTCAATTTCAAATTCAAAGTCTTCAAAATCTCCTCTGATTCCAGTATAAAATCAAGGTCTAATTATAATTTGGTGGGAAAATGGACTTTTAGGGAAGTGATATATCCACCCCTTTTGTTTACTTGGGACAACCAGCAGCCGTGTACGTGGCAATCAGCCCAGTGTACTTTGGACACCCAGCAGCAGTGAATCAATGACTGCAGAGGGGCTGATGTACTTCACGTCAGGAAGGATTCACTTGGGCTGATTGCCACGTGGGTGTCCCAAGTAATCAAAAGGGGGCGGATTTATCACTTCCCGACTTTTATAGGCCCTTACAATGTAAATGCACTAAATTACCCTCACTTGACCTAAGGATCAAAAAACACTGCCGATACGGTCAAATAACCAAACTACTCCTAAAAAGGCCACAAAGACCTAAAAGGACTTCTAAAATAGCCAAAATGGCCAAACTACCCTTGCTTAGTGATGTTACTTGAAAGAAGACTTTGAATTTGGCTAATCAGTAAGGAAGAAGAAATTACTTGAAAGAAGCATGACATTAGATCTGAAGGAATTGTGGAGTTTCTCCATAGATCCATCAATAAGGTCACAACAGCACTACCTCTAGCTATTGAGTTTGCTTGTGCAATTTTGATATTGACACTTGTCTAGGAAATTCTCCTTTCAATCAATGTATGGAACGAGCACCCGCTGATTGTTAGGGCTTGAAATGTATGTAGCTGCTGGAGTTTGACGGACCACATATACAATCGGCCAGTGTCTTAACTACTCTCATGAAAATGGATGCTCCAACCTAATCTGCTTTGGAATTACACTTCTCTATTAGCCAAGATACTTATGAGGGGTGGTGAAATTTTCATTTGGGACTAAGCTTTAGTATACTTGTGAGCATGGTTTGAAATTTCGGTTTCGGCATAAATTTCGGACCTAGCCGAAATCCCAAAATTTTGGCCGAAATTCAGTGTAAAGACACGAAATGTCAATTTTTTTGGCCAAAATTTCGGTAATTTCGGCTGAAATTTGAGAAAGGGATAAAAAATTAATATTTTTTTTTCAAATTTCGCCAAAATTTCCGCCAAGTTTCGTCAATTTCGGTTTCGGAACGTTTTGGTTTTGGTCTTGACCAAAATCCGAAATTTCGGTACAAAATTTCCGCTGAAATTTGGTACGTTTCGCCAATTTCGGTTTTGGAACGTTTTGGTTTTGGTCTTGGTCTTGTGGACGAAATTTAAAACCATGCTTTTGAGTGGCTTTATTCAACTGTTTGAAGGCCACACGGTCCTCTGTATTTTGAAAAATTTCCAAAAGAACGAAGATCATTTTGGAGTTGGACAGCCATTTGTGCAATTTAAATAACAGCTAATTGCACTAAAGATTGGTCAAAGTTCTTCAATGAACTAATCATGGGCAACTTGGCCACTACAGATTGTCCATGGTTTAAATCTTGTGTGCATAAATATCAGTGAAGAGCAGAGTGCAGACACAATTATAGTTTATTTTTTACATATTGAAGGACTCCAGTACAGTGGCACTGGGCTAAGAGCCATTGGATTCAAGCACACAGTAAACGTGTTTGGGTAATCGGATCCTGTATCGCATGTGCTATCTACGTGATCATAGACAACTGTGCTTGGAATTATCTCTCTTTATAGGGCTGAAGTTCTGAAGTAATTTTGCAAACCTTGGGAACTCACTAAAAGTAAAAGCTTTAAACCATCTACTCCATTGAGTCATAAAATTACAGTCAACTGACATACGAATTGATATTACAATTAGCCAATTGAGTTTTTTATTTTTATGACAGCACCTATCCTACAGTCTTCAAACCGAGGGTTCCAATTTGGTTCAAACTTTGTTGCATTTCAAGTGGCATCAACACAATCACCTCTATATACAATTGAAGTAGGGATCATCTGGAGTAGGAAGAATCCTAAGCTTTAGGAATCCTGAACTTAGTAATCTATTTCTACCTCTTAAGAGTCACTTGTAGCCTAGCTGGTTAAAGTCTGTGCTTCCACATTCATTGTGACGGCTTCTGCCTTCCGCCTGCAACAAAGTGGTATCAGAGCATACCCTTGCATCTCTAGAGCATCAGTTCTGCACTTCCCTGCATCAGGTGATCCTGGCCCTTGGATCATTAAGGCATCGTTGTTATAAGATAATTAAGATGACCTCACAGGATTGGTAATAGAAGCTCTCTCTTTCCTCAACTATCTCAGTGTGTCTCTTTCCTAAACTATCTCAGAGTTTGTCCTATTATTCTAAGTGTAGCACTAATTGAGTAGAAGACTTGCTTATACTAAGCATCGGGGTGATAAGTGCAAATGCCGGACCGTTTTAGCTGTATCCTAGGGCTCTAGCTCTTCTTTGGATAATTAGGATTGATGCTGTATGATGCCATCAAACGGCGGAGATAATTGTAAGGGTTAACTGATTGGATGGTTAGGATCAATTAATGAGTGTCAATTTTAGGCTATGGCATTTCTTGACAGGGAGAACATACTGTCAAAGACAAAAGCATCAACTCTTTCATAATACCCAAAAGGGGAGTGATAAATCGACTCCCCATGTGTCTTTCTCTCTCCTCTAGGTTAGAGAGAGAAAGAGGAGAGAGATAGAAACATGGGGAGTGAATTTATCCATTTGGGGAGTCGATTTATCACTGCCCTAAACAAAAGTATCCCACCAAAAGTGTGACAAAATAATGATGAGAACACCATAATGGGACTTTCTTCTAAACCCAGAATTTATATAGAACTCTGGGTGCACCTTAGATTTTATTGGTAAAAATAAAAGAAGTACAAAAGGAGGATATGCCACCTACCGGCTGTAATCGAACCAAAATAGAAAAGAAATATGCAATAGAACCACACCCTGATCCATTAGCCTCATTGTTTTTTACTTTTTTTTAGTAATTTTATCTTATGCATGGGAATTCTGTCTGAGATGGGAGCAAGATCATGAGGATCACCTCTTGATTTTCTACAAAATCAACGGCTTCTACTCCTTGGAAGCATAAGAAAGAAGAATTTCATAATTGTTAACTTTATTCGAAATTTGTAATTTTTTTTTTCCAAATCAGGAGTGGAGTCCTCTAACTTCCCTCTCTTAATTCTAAAGATGCACTTGGATGCACATTTAAATAGTTTGGATACACATGTATTCGGATTTCCTCGAATAAATTTCTCCATACCCATGAAAAAACTTTCAAAAGTATTGGGAAGATGCAACTCTAGGAGCAAACTAAGATGCAACAACAGGGGACAAATCCCGAATATATGAGCTTGGAGAAGCTCGTAGACATGAAATACTAAAAAATAGGCAACCAAAAATTGAGAGAATCGAGAAACATCCTTACCCAAATATCAATATTCATGAGGGAAAGGTCATCTCAACATTCTAACGAACACATCCATATGGAGCAAACTATCTCACGATGTTCTTTACTGGGCACTCTTCACACCTTGAATCTCCCTCTTCCACCTACACTCCGATGGTAAGATGAAGGCATCTTGAACAAACATCGAATAGGCAATGAGTTTCCCAATGGCAATGTAAAGCTTATGAAAAAGATTATAATAAGTGCACATACCAAGGAGAGGATACCTTTTTAGCACCTCATTCTCTTGCACGGGAGTTACGGAGTCTGATTAGCAACTACCGTATGCCTGTATCCATATAGATAGTCCACTCCATCGCTATAGCTGCTGACATTTTAGGAGATTCGAGCATTTTTTCTGCTAATATCTTCCTTCATTTTATCTAGTTCTTATAAAATCCCAAGTGGATCAAACCTGGTTACCAGCCTAATCTCGGGGAGCTTTCTGGTTATGTGGCCATTTGGGTTTCCAAACATCAACTAAAACTGCAAGTATTTGAACTTGTCCCACGAACTCCATACAATTAATAGCCAAAGAAGGTCAATCTACAGATACCAGTCGAGAAAATTCATAACTAGAGAACTGCAGCTACAATGTGGTTTCATCACTGAATAGAGGTTGTAAGCTTGTTATGATGATTGGACGTAATTGGGTGTGGGTTCAGGAGTAGTAACAAATTATAGAAGACAGGTCATATGAAGATCCAAAGCATATAGGAATAACAAGATCTAAAGTATGAATTATAAAAAAGGTAGAATTTTTATGCAGCAATACTTCAAAACCCTTCAAAGTTCTACTCCTGAACTCGTGACAGCGATTGATCTCCATGGATCGGGACAGCATTACCATGGGATTTCTGAGTCATTACAATGACTATCTCATATAGTCAAAACACCACCAATCACAATACAATGACTATCTCATATAGTCAAAAAACCACCAATCACAATATGAATAGTCTGTCAATGTGGAGAATCTCATAAACAATTCAGTCGTAACCTTCTACAATAATTTTTTTCAAATGTCTTAATCTCTTTAAAAGTATAATAAGTGGCTTGGTCATCTCATGACTATAAAGAATACCACCTATAAGTGCCACAACATCAACCTCTGCATTAGGAGCATTAGGAGAGACCGAAAAAGAACATAAGTGTTGCAACCAAGAAAAAAGAACATGCCAATGTTTGTACTCATCACACTGAGAAAGAGTTTACTTGAAACTACCCATGTTGTTAACCATGCATCAGAGGGATACAAGTAAGCTTAGAATGGTGCGGACTGTAGGCCCAATAAGTGGCATATTTGCCCATTAGGACTTTTAGAGATTTATTTTCATGTTATTTAGTTTCTATGATTTTTATTTCTATGGTATTTAGTTTTGGGGATTTTTTTTTTGAAAGACGGTTTTAGGGCTTTTATTATCCATGTTATTTATAGCTAGGGCATTTATTTTGTTTTCCTAGATTTTTATTTCCATTGCCTATATTCAGGCCACATGTATTAGAGATTTTAGAACTTTAGATGAATCAATGAATTCAGAATACAGATTTCTCCCCTATCTCTATCTCTTCTTCCTTCTTCTTCCCTTTCCGTTCTTCTTCCCTCCCTCTTTCTCCTTTCTTCTCTTCTTTCTACTCTACTCTTCTTCTTCTCTTCTTCTCTATTCCCCTCTTTCTTCTACGTCTCCCTTGGGTCACATCATATAGTCACTCTTGAATCACCACTGCAATGCTCCCAATCCATTCGAATCCACAATTCCCAAGTGCACGGTGAACAATATAGCTAATATTATGTACTACAACCTCTAAAGGCCTTAAAGTGCACCTGAATTGTAGAACGGATGTATACTGAAATCCACCCTAAGCTTTAGAATTGGAATCAAGCCTCTATGTGCATCCTTGTTTTCAAACTGGCTATCAAGTAAGCAAGCAACCTACGGCGTATAAGGTGGTATGCCACACCTAGCTTACAGATCATTTTCAATTTTACCTCATATTAGTGAGCAGTCAAGGGTTTTTGAAACAGAACTTGCCAAACCTAAACCTTAGTAGATTTCACCACCAACCTTTTATAAACATGATATAGATATAGATGATAGCTAAGTGCGTGGGTATCTTATTCAAAGGGCTACTAAAGCATGCAATGCCATTAGTCATTACCTAGCATGCTATATATCTCTGGAGGATATATCTGGCGGATTCAATCATTCAATGTGAAAAAAAGGCTTATCAAGGTGTAGCATCATTTTATATGGGAAAAACTCTACAACGGCAACATCAACCTTGCCCCGTATGAACAAATGTCCAAACAAAGATTCTTTACCAGGTGATTATCAACTAAGTCTGCAAAGTTTCCAGCCCAAGCCGCTGTGATTGCAGGAAAGTATTGTTTCTTTTCTTTTTTCTTTTTTCTTTTATCGTGGGCACGCGCGCGTGTGGTGGTGGTGGGCGTGGGTGGTTGGGGTCGGCTTCCTATGGGACAACATATAAGCATGGAAAATATTTCCTCATTTAAGAGGTTTGATCCTCATTTGGCGTCACAAAGTCAGATGCAATTAAAATGGACTCAAATTAAGAATCAACATGGCAATATGTGAAGGCAACATTGACAAATGTTATGTTTGCCCAAACCACTAAAGGCAAGTGGCAATCGAACACTGGCAAGAAAGCACAAATTCATGGTTTCTGCATATTTAGGGGCTGTTTGGATAAGCAGATTTTAGAATCCAGGTTCTAGTTTGAAATGTAAAATTCTGGATTTTACAATCCATTGTCCTGGTCCTCCTGGATTTTAAGTAAGAAATCCAGGTTTTAGAAATCTCTTCCCCATCCTGAGATTTCTAAAACCTGGAAACACCGGAAGATCTCCTACTCTCTCGCTCGACGGAAAGAAGGCGAGAAATCAGAAAACGACGGACGGTCTCCTTCTCTAGTCTCCCATCCAGGTTTTTTAGGAAATCCAAAATTCTAAAATCCACATATCCAAACGGCCCCTTCGGATTTACTTATTTTTTTGTATTGTACATACAGCCACACGATCAAACCGAAAACAAATGACTGAGCTGCTCTCAGGTTTCAAATAGTACAGAAACACAACCAAGTGACTAGAGTCATTTCTTAGCAGGTAAAGTGGAAGCCAAATCTGGAATCGTCTCTGCACATTCCAGCTACTGAATAGATTCCAATGATGACTGCTTCTGTCAAATTTCCATAGAATTTTACAAATTTTATAAGAGGAATGATACAGACAGATAGATTAGAGGTATTGAATCGAATTTCAAACAATCAGATAGCCGATTCTCAACCATGGACAGTCTAATGGCATCTGCAATTGCATGTGTAATGAGTCCATTCCGGAGGGTTCAAAACAGAAGTTCTTCAAGGGCCTACATCACAATTTCACTGATCTACTTCTAGTGGACAAGAAAGAGGAATGATACAGACAGAAAGATTAGAGGTATTGAATCGAATTTCAACAATCGGATAGCCAATTCTCAACCATGGACAGTCTAATGGCATCTGCCATTGCATGTGTAATGAATCCATTCCGGAGGGTTCAAAACAGAAGTTCTTCAAGGGCCTACATCACAATTTCACTGATCTACTTCTAGTGGACTAGAAAGAGGATTCAGAATGCAAAGTGTAAAATCGAGATTTCAAATCTAGAAGATGCTTTCCATGTCGCCATTCAAAAAAAAAAAAGATTATTTCCATGTATACAGATCTTACGAATTTAGTCTTTTCTTATCCAATTTCTTACCAGCTCTACACAACTTTACTGTAATAGTATCTCCAATGCAAATATGGATCAAGTTAGATTGGAAATTGAGCCACAAAATGCTATTAAGTGGTCGAATTCTCAAGCATCATTACAGTAAGTGCTGAATATCAAACTTCTATCAAAACTCCATGATTACTTGCAATGTTTATCACGGTTCCTATAGTTTCATAAACTTTGCCTTATGAATTTCTAATGAAAATGGAGCTAGACCAAATATACTCACAGAGTTTGGCATTTCCAGAGGAGAATTTCACAGAGTCACAACTTTGATAAGAGCTTCCATTAATACCTCCAAGGGCTGCACAAAAACTGCTTTTGGAAACTTGCTTCTTATTTGATGTGGTCTTCAATGAATGGTATTGGCAGGTCAAGGGGATGTTCGTCCATGGTGAAAAAATGGAGAATACTTGCAAGTCAAGGATAGGGATGATGATGGCAAAGGAAGATGGGGCTTGAAATCTCAACTCACTTTCTCCTCCAATGGATGGATTTTTACAAGGGGGAAATTTCCCTCTTAAATATAATTGCTAGATCTAATCTAGCTACCAAACTCAAAATTCAAATTTTATTTCAAAATTCAAAGTCTAACTACAATTTGGTGGGAAATGAGGCTAGTTGTAGCCAATTACAAGGTAAAATGACCAATGTCCCTGTACTTATGGTAAATGACCAAAAAACCAAGAAAAAGTTGTCAAAATAACTAAACTGCGCCTTATAAGCCAAAAAGACATAAAAGGAGATGGAAAAGGTAAAATTGACTAAGCTACCCTACTAAAGCCAAAAATAAACGTAGCCTAACGATCCAACAAAGCCGGTGTAGAGATTCCCAGGGAATGCTCCTGCATCACACTCCCATTCTTGAAAGAACTCGATTTCATGTTCCCCATCGGCCCACCAAGCGGAAATGTCCTCCAGGGTCAAAAACATATGTGACCTAGGCCCGATTAAGGACCATGTCTCCATAGTAACCATAGGGGTGTCGAATGCTCGGGGTGTCCGTGAATGTAATCGGAGATATGGGCGGATAAGTGATACCAGAATCATCAAATTACCATTCAAAAAAAAAAAGAATCATCAAATTAAAGGAGAATCAAAATAGTGCAAGTGTCGTCTGGGAAGCATAGTTGCTAGAAATATCTCATAATATCTATCCTCCTGGACTGGTGTGATGGCCATGGGCAACACCAATCGAAAGTCATGTGTTGTAAGGTCATCCTCCACAAAATCATCCTCTGCAATGTAATCCACTGACAACCCTCTACAGAAAGCATCGATAATGTCATCTGTCGTATCATCTAACTCAACTGGAACAATCTCGGTAAGTGATATAGCCTCTTGATCCTCCTAAAGTATATACTCCTGTGTACCGGTGAACTCAGTTTGGCAATCCTCCCAAACATCATTAGATGTACTAGAACCCAATAGCTCAACACAAAGCTTGGCAGCCTGATCAATCTGCGCTACGATAAGACAATCCACAATATACTCCTGCTCATCTCAATTAGTGGGGTCCTAATGTGAAGAAACCTCAATGGTTGTTTCCACCTTCTAGGGCATTTCCAGTAACTTTGCCAATTAGTATCCACCATCTTCTTCCTCATCATGTGAGCTCATGAATTTGGTGTTGTTCTTCCATTTTGCAACATACAACCATTTATGGGAACTCCTCACATGCAATAAGCTAATATATTATCTCCAAGCAATCCACGGGTTTCAATTAGTTCTTGGAAAGCAAAAGTGCTATTCTATTTTCTCCTAAAAGATAATATCAGTATACAATTGAATCCCGATCTTGCAAGTGTAGATTTCATCTAATACCATCACAGTCACACCAAATTGACTCCCAATCTAGCAAATGTAGATTTCATCTAATACCATAGCACTAAAGAAACGCATTCCTCTTTATCATATTTACTTAAAGTATAAGGCAAAGTAATTATTGTATAATTCATGTTACATATTATTAATTACAGAAATTTTGTTGGTTTGACAAGATATATCTAACCTTCAAACACCAGAAGAAACCTCCAGTGTGGTGGCTAAATCACTCTATGTATTCAATTTTATGTTGTCTTTAGGAACTTAAGAACCCTGACCAATGCATCAACTTACAAGAAATTTAATTGCAGTCTTCAAGGCCATTCAGCTCTTTTTGTGGGATATATGTAAAACCGCATCAAGAAGACTAAGCAAGGACAAGATGTACAAGGACTATCTACGCAATTCAAATATTTTAAAAGCATTTGCTTGCAGTTCCTAAAGAGTGGTCTTCTAGTCATGTTTACACTAAAAATGAGTTCATCTCAACTCAATTTTATCCATCAAACACATGCTTATCAATGCGAGTCAATTAGAAGATACCAACAAAATAAAGTTGTAAATAATGGACTTCCTTTTAAAGAATGAAGCTACCAACTATGGTTATTCATTGCAAGCTGCAAACTAATGGGAATTCAAAATAATATCTCATATCAAGTACAACACAATAGGTTCATGCTGGATTCAAATAAGTAAGATGCAGTGTTGTTCATAACTAGAAGTCTCATCTGGGTTATATAATTATATTTATGAAAATATTTGGAATCTGTCCCATTAGATATGGGCATGATTTATAATAGGTGAATGCATACTATGCTTTTCTACAGTAAAAATCTGCAGTGTCAGTATCAGTTTCACTCAGTCAGATGTGAAGATGATAAAATTGCAATAATGAGGCCAAGGCAAAGTGCAAAACTTCCTAAAGTAAACACAAACTACACCAAAGGAAGCGAACAACTCACAAGAACAAAAAATCTTAGGAAAAAATATAATAATGGAAAATTCAATGTTGATTATTTTCTAAAAGGGCATTGTGAACAAGTTTTTGAACGGATAATCAAAGCATCCTTGAGTTCCAATACAGCACGAGGAGAAGCCATTCTCACGAGTAACAACCCAATTTCTACATCCAATACTCTTCTCCTTGTACATGTGTAGTGCTTAATACTCATTCTCTTGAGAACATGTGCAGTCATTAATAAATATTTTACAAACCCGATCTCGTAATCACAGAGTAGATCCAAGCACTCAATCTGAACTGTCCTAAGCTGATACATTGAACAGTCTGAAGGTCTCTGTTTCTCCCAATAATCATGTTCAACACTAACTCCTGATGGTCCAATCATGGAGGCCTGATCCAGACACTAAATCCAATAGGGTTAGGGTTTGCAAAATTAATTTTCAAAAGGGAGGTGATATATTTGCCCCCTTTTCTTACATGAGAGAGCCCTCTCTAGTGTATTTATGATTACTCTTTTACACTAGAAGGGGCTTCCCCAAGTAAGAAAAAAAGGAGAATATATCATTTCCCCTTACAAAAAATATGAATTTGATTAGACATATTTGCAATCAATGGGACTAACGAACCTGTATGATAAGATCCTGCATATGTGGACAGCTTCTAAGCAAGCACGACAAGAGAAAAACCGCATTGGCATCAGCCAGGCTAATTTCCATGGTTAACTTCTTTAGTTTAACCAACTGGCATCGAACAGGTAAACTCTTCACCACTTTCTCAACTGGCAAACTCTTTGGCTTTTTCTCAACTGACAAACACTTCACAAGGGAAACATATCATCAAGCAATAATAAACGGATGCAAAATTTAGAAATTTCGGATAGCCAAAGTGAAACTCTAAACCAACCTCAAATTTTAAGTAAAGACTCTGGACATGACCGAGGTTCTTCAGTAACTCCACAAGCTGACCAGTTATATTTCCCTTCTTTTTGTTCTCCTTCTCCAATTTTCGCAGATATCTCATATATACACGGTTGGTACAAGGGAACACAAACGAGAACGAAGCATGTTCCAATTGGGTAAGATCCTTCAAAGAGATGCCTACTGAACTTCCGGACAGGATTTCCAACGACAAGAGATTAGGCGCAGGAATGCTGAGACTCCTCCCCCACATACAATGATCCAAACTCAGCTTCTCCAACACGGGGCAACAAGAAATTAGGCGCTCCAAATGATTACAGGCAATAAGAACATTGCTGAATTGAAGGGTTTTAAGGTAACCAAATGATTTAAAAGAAGGAGGAATTGCTACCTCGCAATTCAACAATTCCAATTTCCTAAGAGCGGAGCAGAAGAATACGTAAGGTGTAATTTGATATAAATTGGTGCCTACATTGGTGAGTACTAGTTCTCGGATGCCCTTGTTATTTAAACAGAGGATAAAATTGTCAAAATGGTTGGTATAGAGTTTTACAAATTTGAAGTAGAAACAGCACCTATCAATAGGATCTAGGCGGGAATGCAGGATGTGGTAAACTATCGAGAGCCATTTGCTTCCTCTGTGATGAAAATCTGTGTCGTTGAGATAGAGATTAGTGATTGAGTTCCAGATATACCTCCAATTTTTGGAAAGCACGGATGTTCTTGCAGCCTGTTTGATCGGCACTAAAGAAAGGATTGAAGTCAAGATTGGTGTTGGAAGATCGCTGATTCGATCCAAGCCTTGGCTTTCTTGGACTCTCTTTCTCGCTGTTTCAGCCATTCTCTCTTCTCCCTCTCTCCCTCTCTCCCTCTCTCACTCTCTTTATTTGTTTCAAGAGTCTCGATCATAATCTAGATAGGATGTTGCCTATCATCCTTATATAGATCTCTCCTTCTTCTTCCTTCTTATTTCGGCAATCTGTGTAAGAGGCGGATTTCTATACCAGTCTTCTTTCCAATTTCAATTAGGATTTGAAGAATAAGAAGAAGAGAGAAGAATTAGGGTGGTTTTGTGGAGCAATAACGAATTAGGGTTTGGGATTTTTGCCGATTACTCCCTCGGTTTTGAGAATATATGACTGAAACGTACCTAAGAATAGCATATTTTACTTTCCTATTCAGAAAGTCCTAATTTCAGAAGGAAAGCACTTTGAAAACGGGATTCCTTATGGAAAATAAAAACGGGACATAAATGACCGTTGATTCGACACTTTTAAAGTTTGTATTATGAGCTCTTTAATTTGTCTTTTAGTGGACGGGAACGGAATCCCGTTTTCCTAGCATGCTCCTTTTAGAAAAAACCAAGAGACGTCAATGTGATGGACTCCCCTGCTTTCTTCCCATATATGTTCGGCAAAAATCTTCCTAACGTTTTGCCATCTCCATTTTAGATTTTACCAAAGATTTAAGAAATTATTTAAAGATGAGAACTCATATGGTGGACCCCTGCAACCCAAAAATTCAATGGCCCCACATTGTTTGGGTGATCTAAACTATTCATTTGTTGGGCCCCGATGTAGATAGGGCGTGCCCATAAAATCTTCTTCATTGGATGATCCTAACCCAACGATCCGTGGAGATTTCTATACTGTGCCGTCCATTATATACCTCCACAAATTAGAAGGTTAGGATCATCCTATGGGAGGATAGAAATCTCCGCGGATCGTTGGGTTAGGATCATCCAATGAAGTAGAATTTATGGTCAGGGTTAGGATCATCCTATGGGAGGATTTTCTGGGCACGCCCTATCAACGTTAGGGCCCAATAAATGAATGGTTTAGATCACCCAAACAATGTGGGTCCCATTGTATTGTCGGGTTGCACGTGCACCCATAGCCATTGATGTGGCTGTATACTGTATCAACGGCCACATTCAAGAAACAAGTGTATTGTATGGGTGATCTAAACCATTCATTTGTCGCCCCTTAACGTTGATAGGGCGTGCCCAAAAAATCTTCTTCCATGGGATGATCCTAGCCCTCCAATTTGTGGAGGTTTATAATGGACAGCACATATAGAAAACTCCATGGATCGGATGGTTAGGAACTTAGGATCATCATATGAAGAAAATTTATGGGCACGGCCCATCTGCATGGTTTACTTTTTATTTTTGGTAAAAATATAATTTCTTTTTTTACAAAGAGTTACAAACCAATTTAAAGAGGAGAAATTATACGGTTGGTGGCGTGCACGTGTATCCCAAAAATGCAACGGGCCCACATTGTTTGGGTGATGCGAATATGCCGCAAATATGGGATTGTAATCACTATTTTGATTTTACAGCATATAATTTTTCTGTAATTGTCATAACATTCTACAGGTTATTTGTATTTTTTTTGGTAATTTTACAATCTATCACCATTTCTACGTAATTTTTCATTTAACACTTTATAGTTTCGCTATTTTACTTTTTTCTTGTGTAATGATTACTTTTTTTGACCTTTTTTACATTTGCTACCAACATTTTCGATGAGCGTATATGTGCACCCACAATGCCCACTTGCCGAGAAATTACCAAAAGAGAAGCTTGATAGCAAATTATAATAAAATAAAAATCACATTGAAATGTTAACGACACTAATGGGCACTCTCACTTTATTAAAAGTATGGTATGGCCCACACCATAGGATGATCCAAACCGTCCATTAGATGGGCCATAGCCTAAATAGGTTATGCTCCAAAAATCATTTCCATAGGATGATCCTATCCCTCCAATCTTGATGTTAGAGGGTTGATCCTAACCCTCTATAGATCGGAGGGTTAGAATCAACCGATGGAAATAATTTTGGAGCATAACCTATTTAGGGTACGGCCCATCTAATGGACGGTTTGGATAATCCTAGGGTGCCGGACATACCGTACTTTTTATAAAGTGAGGAGTTTCCTCATAAAAAAACAAACAGCGTGAGTGACGATAACATTCTCACAAAAATTTAAACATACTGTAAAAATGCGGGTGCCTGCGGGTTGACCCGACCCGACCCGTGTTTTTGCGGGTTGGGTCACCCGCGGGTTGATTTTTCACGGGTCACGAAAACTTAGACCCGTGCCCGCAAATTTGCGGGTGGGCCGGGTCAACCCGCGGGCACGGGTCACTTTTGCCAGGTCTAAGCACAACCATGTTCTGATAACAGGACGAATTCAACTAGTTTTAAATCTTTTAACCAGCTGTCAAAAGCTATTAGATTCCCTCTTTCTTGAACTCTTGGGGGTTCTATTAGTCTTAGTGCTGCACTGGTTGAGTAGAAGACTAACTTGTGGTTAGCATTGGGGTGATAAATGCAAATGCCACTCTCTTTTAGCTAATGAACTACTAAGCCTATGACTATGAGCTCATTATGATGTAGCCTAGGGCTCTGGATAATCTTCTTTGGATGATCAGGATTGTGATGCTGTGTGATATCATCCAACGGTAGAGATAATTGTAAGGGCTAAATAATTACACCAGAAGACAAGAGAGCTCGAACTCCCCAATAAAACACCAAAAGCAGTGAAAAATGACCAAAGCAATTCTGTTCTGGAAGTGTTTTCCTTTATGAAATCACACAAAGGAATCAATCAAAAAAGAAATCACACAAATGAATCCTTTTAGTGGGCTAGGGAAGATTATGAAAGATGTTTTGTAGAGTTGAAAGGATTGCACCGAGTGGAACATATCTCTTTGTATAGTGTTAATCTAATGGTTTTTAAAGCTTCACGTGGAATGCCAATTTTTAGGATGGAAGGTGAGTCCAATATTCAGTTTTGGACTCGAAAATGATGCGCACAGTGCAAAACGAACAGGGCCTTTATTCGCCCCCCTTTCTTCACCGTCCACCCCCTCAAGTGCCCACTCTCTCCTCTACTGCATTCATGAATACTCTTTTCGCACTACAAGGGAGAAGAAAAGGAGTACTAAAAACGGGATTCCGTGTTGAAAATAAAAACGGACCGTTGTTTTGACCCTTTTTAAGGTATATTTAGGGAGACGATATTTTCACCCCCCCCTCTGCAGTACGCATTCGCCCACCTTGTAATGTGAACAGTGGGCAACTTCAACCCTTTTGATGTCAAATCACGTTAAAAAGGGGGCCAGTGTGTACTGTAGGGGGGTGAAAAGTATCAACGCCCTATATTTATTGCTTTTACGTAGGGGTGCAACTCGGGTCGGGTTGGGTCCGGTTGAGGCCAACCCTAACCCAACCTGAGATAGCATTCTCTCAACCCTAACCCAACCCGACCCGACCCTCGGGTTGAGGATGGTCAACCCTAACCCAACCCGCCTCCAAATCAGGGCGGGTTGGGTTCTGGTTTATCTCGAGCCAAATAAAAAAATACAAGAAAAAAAAACATGATCCTAAAAAAACATGAGACAACTAGAGGACAAAGGTCGGGTTCAGGTTGCCAAGGCCTCAACCCTAACCTACTCAAAATTAAATCAGGTTTGCTTTTCCCAACCCTAGCCCAACACAACCCGAGCCAAAATCAGGTTGAACCCGTCAGGTTCGGGTTGAGCCCGACCCAAGTTGCACCCCTACCTTTATGGATTGGAGCTCCTTACTTTTGTCGTTTAGTGGGCGTGGCTCTATTGATGCCTTTTTTTTTCTTCCACAAAAAGGGATCACGTTTTCCGAGCACCGCTCTAAACATAAAATCTAAGATGGGCCCACACTAGTAGACCATAGGAAACTGGGTCCCATTACTTATAGCAACCGGAATAGACAGTTACAAAATGATATGGGACACCCCTCCGGCCCTACTAATCATACCAGGTCCGGTAGTTTTCAATGCGCCCCGGATTGATTTATGATTTATCTACTCTGCAAATTTTCGAGTTTCAAGCCAAATGTAATGGGCTAAGTCTTCACTTTAATTCTTTTCAAAGAAATCAGAAAAATTGCCTATTAACATAGATTCGTCGGATGGTTGGAAAATCCCTTTCTACCACTCACCAACGCTCTCCTTCAAACCCTAATATTTTTTTTTTGCAGGAACCTTCTCTCTCTCAATCAACCCTTCCAATTTCGCTATAAATAATAAAACCCTCCTAGGACGATCTCTCTCTCTCTCTCCCCCCATTTTAAGCGGAGGAAAACCCTAAATCGAGGACGTGTTCTCGACAGTTAGGTTTTTAGGTGACCGAGCTCAGGAAGGAAAAGGAAAGGAAGGAGAATTACGAGGAAGGTCAGTGCTTCGATCACTAAACTTGATCTAATCATTTTTTTAGTCCATGATTATTTTTAAATTCTTGTCTCTTGATCAGATTTTAGGTTATTCAAAATACTGCAAATTATGGAGTTGGGCGTTTATCTCGTTTTTTAGCTAAGATGGTAATAGAGAATTGGAATTGGATTGTGATTTGTAGGACAAAATAACCTGTTTCCTCTGGGAGAGCTTATTGAAATTAAACCATCATTTTACATGTTTGAAAAGTTACACTCGTGAATTGTCTTTACCTGAAAAACTCGACAATAACTCAATAATCAAATCTAGCATTTTATTACGCTATCTGTTTCAAAACAATGACTCGTGCCAAGTTGATGGAGTAAAAAGAAGTAGGGGTTGACCGAAAACAACTTGGGTAGAAACAGAAAACAACTTGGGTAGAAACAGCTGGGAAAGACTTGATGGCTAGGAACATGAGCCAGGATAGGAGAGAATGGAAGAAAATGATCTATATAGACGTACCCAACTAGTGTCAGGATTAGACTTAGTCAATTTGAGCTGGGTAGATTCTTTCACCTTCTTCATGAAAATTTTCTAAATGATTCATTAGCCGACCCCAACCAACTAGTTTGCGACAAAAGCTTAGTTGAGTTGAGTTGAGTATCTGTTTTAAAACAGAAGAAACAATGTGCTACTTATGTGCTTAATTGTTTACCTTTTGTTCTAGCAATTTGGTGGGGACTTTGGATTGGATATGTGGTGAGCAGGGTTGAATGCAAGGTTCTCATCACTGGGATCCTGTGTATTTTTTATCTGTTCCTATTGTATGCATGGAAGAATCCAAGTAACAAGAAGAGTTGTGTAATATCTAACTATTTTTGATACTTTGAAATTAACAAGTATAACTTACCAATCTGCAACAAGTATAACTTTGGGAATTTATGCACCTTTCATTTTTGTTGTTGTTGTATAAGCATATATCCATGGACTTCATTATATTTTTATAATAGGATTTTATGTATTATTGATGATTTTTGGTTATATTTTGACATTGGCAGGAATGATAAAATGGATTATTTTTAAAGCAGCATCTTACCATATTTGACTTCACTATGAAATATGATGCAGGAAAACTCAAAGGGGGTGAATAAAAGAATCTTAGGAGGAAGCTCTTGGGTGTGAATATCAAATTTCAGATTCAAGAAAAGGTTTTAGATTCAAGAAACACAAATATATGACAGATTTCATATACAAGAAGTCAAGAATCAAGAATAATGGAAGGCAAATGATCAAACTAAATCCGAAAAGCAAGATGAATGAATTAAGAAAAATAATGAGTTGAGATTAGTGACATTAGTCTAAAGAAAATAATGAATTCAAGAATACAAGATTTGAATAACGGACAATAATTTAAAGCAAGAGATGAAAAGATTTCAAAAACTCAACACTCCGTTCAGTTGCACTTCTTTGGTGGGAAAAGAAGAGGAAAAGGGCCCATTTTCCATGGTTTCACTAAAATTTGGACGTTCTGTTGCCATTAAAATCAGAAAACAAAAAATGGCGTGGATTCTGTCTTTTCCTTCTCGAGTGATGCGGCCACAACATTTCCACTCAACCATTTCCGTCTCACAGGAACGGATTTTGGTCGTTTTCTACAGATTTAATCAGTCATCATGCTCTCTCTCTCTCTCTCTCTCTCTCTCTCTCTCTCTCTCTCTCTCTCTCTCTCGTGGTTTCACGCACCTGGTTCTGTCAACCATGCTCTTCTTGCGTTACCTTGGTTTTGACTCGCTTGTCGGCCTGTGCATCTGGAAGTTCACCAGTAACAGCATGGGAAAAGTAGAGTCACAAGAGAAGAAAGAAGCCCAGCAATGGCTCTCGTGCAGTCCTACAGGAGCGACCCCCTCTGCCTCTTTGATTTTTGTGACAATTGAACTGTACCCAGAGTTCGTCTTCAAAGCCGGGGAGGTTGGCCTCTTCGTTGGCGGATTATTTCAGGCGGTGAAGCACCTCATTGTAGACCTCGAGTTTGTGTCGTTGCTGCCAAGGATGCGATGGAGATGAATCCATTTCTCTGCCACCTCAGCTCTCATTATCCTCCAGTGCCATTAACACACCTCAACAATAAAAAGCAACAAGAACCTCAAAACCAGAAAAAGGTATCTTGTCTCCCTCTTTTAAGATCCAAAGATATTGTCAGCAACAATAGAAACAAAGATGAAGATGAAGGCGAAGTAGCAAAAGAAAAAGAGATGGAGATCCCTCATGACTCTCATGTCTCACACGAAACCAAAGATTTCTGCTGCAAAGGGGAAAGACAGAGAAAACAGAGATTGCGCTTCGGGATTTCTCTTTTTGTTTTTCTTTTGATGTCTCTTCTATTGCTTGCTTTTATTTTGCATGAGAAAGGGAGAAAATAGAAAGAACAAAAATTAGGAAAAACGAGGGGAGATACAGAGAAAAAGGAGATTGTGCTTTCTTTTGTTTTTCACTGCTCTGGTTTTTGTGATGAACAGAAGCCATTGCCGCCACTTGTCTCCATCTACCTCTCTCTCTCTCTCAAACATTTTTTCCCCTTTTGTGTCAACAAAATGACATTTTATGCATTTCTTTCTTTTTTTCTTTTTATCCTCCCTTTCATTTATTCATGATTAGACCTTTATTTTATTTGTTCTTAGTTTTTATTTTTTATTTTTTTATTCTTTATGTAGGTGGGCAAGGATCGAACTGCTCAATTTTGCACAGGTGTTATCTCCACTCAATTAAACCCTCTACTTGTGCTAGTTAATCATACTCTCTTCATAAGGTTTTCTTGTTTTCTTGTTAATCATACTCTCTACCTTTTTTCAATGGCTAAACTTAATCATACTCTATACTTGTGCTAGTTAAAGTCTCTACTGCTCCTTGAACCATTAAAAAAAAGGTCTTCTTGTTTTCTACGGTGGAAATATCTGTCTCATTCTTCTGGCCAATGTTATTGTCGGTCTTCATATCTTCATTTAATCTGGTTTGTCATTTAAGGAGTGCTCTTTTGCTAGCTTGTTTTATTCCCTTTTTTTATCCTGAACTACTTAATTGCAACTGATATACCAATGTTTTAACTTCTGGAGCCATGGGTCAATAAGCACTTGCATTGGGTTTAGTCTTGATACGAAATATGGGTGTGTGTATGATTGTCCATGTGATGGTATTTTGCTTGACTTGAATGCCGTTCTTGATGGATTGACACTTAGGCTTGGTGAAAACAGGTCCGGCTCAAGGGGCACACGCAATATTGTGCATGATATTTTCAAACAATGAGCAAGGTATTTAAAGAGATTGACAACCAGATATATGATATATCTAATTATTTCATATAAATGATTTCAGCTGGAATTTGTCCCTGCAAGATGATTGTTGCATTGCATGAAGTTTGACTGAGAGATGTGATCTACTGACTTTTCTTATAGCAGTTGACGTGGAAAGGTCTAGGTGAGTAGACATCAAACCTTGTTTCTGACAGGATTAAGTGGGAGGGAATTCCACACCGAGGAAGATGGAAGAGGACACAATGGAAGGAAATTGTGACAAAATGGTATGTAGAACTCTCTTACGTATGTGAACACAGCACGAATTAACCTTGCATTGCATGTTACATTTATATGAAAACTGACATAGGGATGTGTTTTTCAGACTCCTGCCATGGTCGATGACTTCGAAGGGACTAGCACAGTAGATGTCGAGACCTCCTTGGGAGGGGATCAAGGAGACGGAATTTCCACTACGAGTGAGATGGAAGAGGATATAAGTGAAGAAATTTCTGAAACGTTCAACTCCACGGATAAGGATGAAATGAACGAAAGTTCTCCAACAAGAAATTTCATTGCAGAAGGAAATGCAGATGCAGTTCCTGTAAAAGGGATGGAGTTTGAATCTTCAGAGGCAGCTCATATGTTCTATAAAAATTATGCCAAGTCTTGTGGATTTAGGACTAAGATAAAATCCTCCAATTATTCAGGGAGAAGTAAAGAATTGTGTCATTTGGTATTAGCATGTACGAAAGAGGGTTATAAGAAGACGAATGAGAGCACCAAGAATCCAAGGCCTTCAAAAAGGGAAGGTTGCTTGGCAAAGATGAGGATAAAGAAGACAAAGGGTGAAAAGTGGGTTGTAACTGATGTTATCACTGACCACACCCATCCAGTTAGTCCATCAGAAGCTCATTTCGAACGACGAAATAGGCAGACAAGTCCTCGTAAAAAGAGAAGGCGTCTTTTCCGTGATATAGGAATATGGACAAACCAGCGTATGCCCATGCTTTCCAATGAATATGGGGGACTTGCTAATGCGGGTGCGGGGGGAAAAGATCTTGTCAGTTTCATTGATCAACAAGGGCCAATTGGACTTGCTAATGCGGGTGCGGGGGGGAAGGATCTTGTCAGTTTCATTGATGAAGAAGGGCAATTGGCCCTTGGAGAGGGGAAAGCAAGTGTAGTTCCCGTAGTGGGGATGGAGTTTGACTCTGCAGAAGCAGCTCATGTGTTCTACACCAATTATGCTAAATGGTCTGGATTTAGGACTAAGATAAAATCCTCCAATTATTCTTCAAATGGAAGCAATGAAAGCAATGACTTGTATCATTTGGTAATTTCATGTACACGGGAGGGTTATAAGAGGATGAATGCAAACACCAAGAATCCAAGGCCTGTGACTAGGGAAGGTTGCTTGGCAAAGATGAGGATCAAGAAGAAAAGGGGCTCTGAGAAGTGGGTTGTAGCTGAAGTCATCACCGAACACACCCATGTACTTCGTCCATTACAAGTTTGTTTTTATCCATCATATACGCAAACAACTCCTGATAATACAAAAAGTCCAGTTCTTTACCATGGTACAGGAGTAGGGGGGCAACATATGCCTACTTTTTCCAACCAATGTGAAGGAGTAAGGGGGCAACAACATGTACCTACTTTTTCGAATCAATGTCAAGAAGTTGCAAATGTAGGGATTAGGGAAAAGGATATTGGAAATATCATTGATGAACAGAGGCGATTGGCCCTTAAAGAAGATGCACGAGCCATTCATGATCATTTCAATCGTATGCAAACCAAAGATCCTTATTTCTTCTATGCAGTGGATATTAGTGATGATGGACATTTGAAAAATATTTTTTGGGCTGATGCTCATGCTAGGGCATCATATAATTATTTTGGTGATGTAGTCATGTTCAATATTACACACTTGACAAGCCAGTTTGACATGCTATTTGCTACTTTTGTGGGAGTGAACCATCATGGGCATTCTGTGTCCTTGGGTTGTGGATTGATTGCAAATAAGGCAAAAGAGACATATCTTTGGTTGTTTAAAGCATGGCTAAAAGCAATGTCAAATCGTCCCCCAATCTCAATAATTATTTATCAATGCCAATCCATACAAGCAGCAGTTGCAGAGGCATTCCCCGGAGTACGCCATTGTTGGTTCCTATGGCAAATCTTGAAAGATGTTCCAGAAAAATTGGGCCCTGTAAGCAGAGACGCTCAATTTATGAAGAGATTTGATAACTGTATTTATGACTCATTGAGAGTTGAGGAATTTGAAATAGAGTGGATGAAAATGATCAAGGATTATGAACTTACAGAGAATGCATGGCTTAATATGCTTTACGTTGATCGTGCACAATGGGTCCCAGTGTACTTGAAGGACACCTTTTTTGCAGGGATGTTTACTTCTCAACAAAGCAGGAGTGCAGATGGTTTTTTTGATGGGCATGTGCACTTAAAAACCACTTTGAATGAATTTGTTGAACAATATGACTTAGGTGTACAGAGGCAGTGCGAAAAGGAAACAAAAGCAGATCTTGATAGTCACTACATGAAATTGTCTTTAACCACAAAATCAATATTTGAGAAAGACGCAGCAAATGTTTACACTGGAGAAGTGTTCTTGAAGTTCCAAGATGAGATTTCTGGATTGACTACTTGTACCACAAAATTAATCGAGGAAGATGGGCCAGTTGCAACTTACATGGTCAAAGAAAGAGAAGAAGATGATGATGGATGCGTTAAATATAAGGAATATGAAGTCAAATTTAATGCCCCCGAAACGCAAGTTATTTGCATTTGTCGTACTTTTGAGTTTCAAGGCTATCTTTGTAGACACGCGTTATTGGTCCTCATGAATGCAGATGTATATCATATTCCATCTCGTTACATACTGGCACGTTGGAGAAAGGATGCAAAGCGTCATATCCCATCCCATTACATATTAGCACATTGGAGTAAGGATGCAAAGCCTATGCATCTTTTAACTGGTCCTTCCAATGGTTATCGGATGAAGCGTTATGGCGCTTTGTGTTATCTGACCAATAAATTTGCAGAGGATGGGGTGCTTAATGAAAACACATATGAGATTGCATTGGATGCACTGGATGAAGCATGGAATAAGGTCCGCCAAGCAGCATGTATGACAAATAGTGATCAATTGTAGCCTGGTCACACAAGAACTAGTTGCAAGGTGATTGCTCGGTGTGCTTAGATGGATTGACTTGTTTCTGTTTTTTAACTTTGTGAAATTTACCAATTATTGTAACTGATCTGACGTCTCATATGGAGTTTTACACTTGTTTGCAGGAACAACTTACGCCAGTAATAGCAAGTGTTGGCAACCAACATGGCCCTGGTAGATTAGGAACACAAGAGACCTCTGAACAGACGGTTTGATATATTGTTGTTTGAAACTTGGATTATTTGGTCGCCTATTTATCTGAATACTTATTCTTAGGCTAGGTTTATCTTGTGTTGTAAGTCCATCGAAAGTTGTTCATGTTGTATCCTAGTAGCTGAGTTGGAATGGAAAAGAACCTTGTAACTGAAGGTCTATTCACTAACCCTTTTCTTGAAGAATTAAACTGAATTTTAGATTCTGCAAACAAAGGATATATGCAAGCCACATATTTGAAGAATTGATATTGTGCAATACAATTTATTACATTTTGGATGCTTAATAATTCAATCAGTAGATAAAGCTAATTGTAGTTTCTCGGAGATACCTTTCAAATTCAATATAAGTTCTGAAATACAATTTAGCTACATGATACTTCGGCTGGGCTAGCCTTAGTTCTATACCTGGGCACATTCAGCCATTATTAGCATCTATTTATCATTTTTTTGGATAAATTAGAATCTATTTATCATTATTATTTAATAGATTGAACTGGTGACATTTCATGTAAATTCTCTACGATCAAAGAAGAATGCACATTATTTAGCCCAGAATAATTTGACTCTTTGCATCAAAGGACCAACACTATGCTTACTCTGGTCTGATGGGCTTTTAAAATAATCGACTTCATTGCTTTTCAGCTATCATGATGCAATCATGCAAGTAGGTTGTTTATTTCACTTAATCTTGAACATCGAGCATCCTTGTTTCTACCAACCATATATATCCTCACGACCATGAATCCAGTGTACTCTAAGGCTTGTCTCATGCTTTAATTTTCTTGATGAGCAGTATTTATCTAAACAGCCGACCACTCCCATTAATCCCAAGTAGTTGAAGCGAGGTACATATCTTAGAACTATGTGGAAATGACAAGTTGCTTACTTGATAATAGAAACTCGCATCATAGACGCTTTGGTAATGACCATACCCTTATTATTTCAAACATTGTTATTGCAACCTATAGTTTACGGTCCATTTAACTTTTAGTTTCTGTACAATTATCCAGGGGAATAATTATGCTGGTGAATATTGTGAAGCAAAGAAGTTTCTTTTGAGTTTATACTGGAGACGTCAAGATTGGTTTTTGGGGAGGGAAAAATGAGCAAAGCTGGTGAAATTTTTGCTAAAAAGTTACACACATTATGGGGATAATGACATTAGTTCTGCGACATGCTGGGCGAATCCAAACTTTGGTGCTGTGATATTATTCTTGTAACATCAGTTCTGCATTTTTGAACTTGTGATTCGAGTCATTCGACCTAGTTTTCAATGCAGCGAGACCTATCTTAGAATCGCTTGTCCAGTTTAAAGTGGGTAAAGGTAACGAGGTCAGATTTTGGAAGGATTGCTGGGTTGGAACTAAAAGGTTAGAAGAAGCTTTCCCGAGCTTGTTCCGATTAGCCATTAATGGTGAAGCACGGGTGTCGGACTATTTGATTCGGAATAATGAATGCGGAAGAGGCTTCTGGGACATCCGGCTTCGGAGAAATCTTAAGGACGAAGAAATCAATAATTTCGCGGTGTTGCTGGAAACACTCAATGAATCATATTGCTCTTCATTCGTCGAAGAAGTCAGAATATGGATTCCTAACCCCGATGGTGAGTTCTTGGTAAAATCGTTCTTTGAAGAACTAAATAATGGTAGAAGAGGGGTCAATCGAAGAGCTTCCATTTGGAAAACCAATACCCCTCCGAGGGTGGCGGCATTCGCTTGGACGGTGGTTTACAAAAGTGTAAACTCTTGTGATAGGCTCAAAAAGAGGAGGTTCCAAATGGCAAGTTGGTGTGCTTTGTGCAAACAAGCAGAGGAAACACTAGATCATGTGTTACTCCACTATCCCTTCTCCTACAACATTTGGGTAGAAACTCACAGATCTTTTGGTGTGGCATGGGCCCCTCCAAGGAACATCAAAAGTCTGTTGCTGAGTTGGAATGGGATCCCGTTTGGCGAAACCGGATTGGCAATGTGGAAGCTAAGTCCCTATGCGTCTGTCTGGAATATATGGAAGGAAAGGAACCGCAGAATTTTTTATGACGCATCATTAGGGGTGAATAGGGTCAAGCTAAACGTTAAAGTTGAGTTGATTTCCTGGGTAAAGAGAAGAAGAAGCTCAATTACGGAACTGTGGAGATCCTACGGAATTGGAATGCTATAATATGGGAATGGAAAATAACTGGAAAGTCTACCCAGATGGGTCGCACCAACTGCGGGGTGTCTTAAGCTGAATTTTGATGGGAGTGTCATCGGCAACCCAGGTCCAGCCGGCATTGTGGGGTCATTCAAGATTCCCACAGAAAGCCTATTATGTCATTTTTGGGGCCGGCGGGGATCGGCGGCGCCAATGAAAGCCGAGGTTAGAGCTTTATTATATGGGTTGAGATGGTTCTATCAGAACTAGAGGGGGCAACTGATGGTGGAGGGTGACTCTGTCAACGCTATATCCTAGGCAAAAGACCGGTCTGAGGGGCCGTGGAAGCTTCATCATCTAATCTCAGAAGTCAGGGACTTAGTGCGAGTCATCGCCTCAGATCTCTCATAGGAGAAGAACTGTGAACGAAACAGCAGATGGGCTAGCTAAAGCAGGTGTACGGTTAGAAGCTATGTCAGTGGTTCTTGAACCAGACATAACGATGCTTTAACACTGCTGTCTATTTGTAATCTTTTTGCATTTAGTAGTGGGGATGTAATGGTTGTATGTTGGGGGACATCTTGTCCCCATTTTTTATATTGGAGTAATAAAAGTCAACTTTAAAAAAAAAGGTTCATAGAATTAAGACGAACCTAAACTACTGGCTTCAAAAAAAAATCCGCTCGGATGGTTAGGATAGTACAATCTTTGCAATTTCCCCGGTTGGTGCTGAAATCAAGTATAGAGCCACAATAAACTCTGGTAATGGATTCGTTTGGGTGAAAAATGTCTATGAAGAACTTGGTTATGAACTGATTGCTCTTATGAACTTGTTTACAGATAAATGTGTCCTATCCTCATTGCTGTGACTCTATTGCAAAACCAAATATGTGGAGGTGATGTGGTTATTTCAGTCCATACAGTGCGGATGACCCTTGGCACTATCCTCTAATTAGTTCAGTCTCGATTTGAGGATTCTTTTGTCTACTCATCAGGTAAAGTTTGAAGTTTCAAAGTGCTTATAAATATTTTAGCCAGCAGAATTAAATTATGAAGGCAGTGAGATTTTGTAAAATACTATTACACCATGAAAAATTTACCTTTAATTGCGCCCGCATTCATATGCATGATTTATTTTCAAGGTTGAACTTGTTGTATGATCACTTGTAGCCATGAAAATTGTCAGCGTCAAACACGAGATAATGATAAATTCACTGTCCATTTGAAAGTTGAATGAATGGTAGGTTTTACATGGTTTGCTGCCAAATCTTAGTTCACTATGTGGCTATTTTCACTGTGGGATCTTCATGATCACGCGGTAAATGTGATAATGAAGTACAGCTTATTTTTCTAGTTGTCAAGACTGCATAATTTGAGTAATCTTTTTTATTATCATTTTATTTTAGGGGCTTAGTATTACAAACCATAAATTTAGGCACTAACAATTATTTTACTGTTTTATTTGATCTGCTTTGCTTTTTAATTTTGCTTATTTCCATACTTTGTACTAATCTTCTTGAATAATCTAAATTAAAAGCATACATTTGACCGAATTGCTCATGGAGAAATGATAGGAGGCTTACAACCAGGACACCCTCCTAGGACTGCCAATGAGAAGAGGCCATGTGTCCCCGGCTTTAAGGAACTAGTGTGAACTGTCACTCTGGGATGCGTGGCCTCTTTTCATTGGCATTTCCAAGTTTTGTGTCCTGGTTGTGCGTCCCCTGGCCACCAACCTGTTATACATCTATACACACTGTCCCATCAATAAATTACATTGAAAGCTATTAGCTTTCGCATTTTTATGATTTTTAAACTCGGAAGAATGAATTAGAAGATGATGAAAAAATTGGGAGGACTAAATTGTGATGGAAATGGTCTGTAGAATAATATTTTCATTCCTTTCATGCTTACGAAGATGATTATATTTAAAAGGGATTTGCTAGGGACCATTGAAGGAGGCATTTCGCGTACCGGCTATTGCATGAGAGAGCAGCCACACAGGCTCACTTTTCCACAGATTTTGTCCTATTAACTCAATTCATTCTATGTGTCTGCTCTCTCATGCAACAGCCTGTTTGCTAATTGCCTGCTGCGATGGTCCCTAGCAAATCCCTTTTTAAAAATAAAAAAGGAGAATTCCGAACTCCCTGTTTGGATTACAGGAAAATCATTTCTTACGAAAAAGTTTTTCCTAGGGGTTCAGAGGAGAGAGAAAGACACATAGGGGGTCGATTTAAGATATATGGGGGTCGATTTATCACTCCCTGAATTTGTTGAAAAATCATTTCCACAGGATGATCCTAATCCTCTGATTGATAGAGGTTTCCATAATATGCCATCCTTCTATAGATAGGAGGGGTAGGATCATCCTCTGAAAATGACTGAAAATGATCTTTGGGTCCTATTTACATTGTGGCTCAACAAATGAACAATTTAGATCATCCTAAGGACGGTTTGGACTGAAAATTACGTTTAGACTTGCAATCATTTGTCATAATCCTAAACGAGTAGGCACAAGGGAAGTGGCTACCAAACCGATTAGTTTTGAGTCCAGTAATCGATTTTAGACTAAATTCAATTCTCAAAATCCAAACGAACAGGCCCTAACTGAAGTAATATATTCGCAGCCCCTTTTCTTCCCCGGAAAAGTGTATCTACACGATCGAGTAGACAACTTATGTACTCTGTCGGCTTAAAATACCGTGGGCCCACATTGTTTGGATGATCCAAAGCATTCATTTGATGGGCCCTAACATAGATAGAGTGTACCCAAAAAATCAGCTCCTTAGGATCATCCTAACCCTTTGAACTATGGAGGTGAAAAATTGACAAATTTGTGAAGGTTTATACCCGTCCATTTTAACCTTCACAAATCGAACGGTTAAGATGATCCTATGGAGCTAATTTTTTGGGCACACCCTATCTATGCGAGGGCCCATCAAATGAATGGTTTGCATCACCCAAACAATGTGGACCCCACTCTATTTTAAGCCGACGGAGTAGATAAGTTATCTACTCGATCGTCTAGATACATTTTTCTCTTTCTTACCTGACCACCCCTCTGGTGTTATTTATGACTACTCAAATTTTTGTTTTTGCACTACAAGGTAGGGTTGACATGGTTCGGGTCCAACTTGAGAAACCGAACCAAACCGGCTACTTCTGTTCGGTTCGGTTCGGTTCCAAATTTAAGTGGTTCGGTTCCGGTTCAGTTGTTTGGGAACTAATTGCAATTGGTTTGGTTCTAGGTTTGGGATCCTGGAACTGAGAACCGAACCGAGAGTGATGACCCACCCCCCCCCCCCCTAACGGTTTCGTGAGAATGGTTTACTTGAGGATAAATTCACCCCCCTATAACGTTTTTCTTTGCCTTTTAAGTTTTAATCTTAACATTTTTGGTTGCTTTTTAAACTTAACGCTAGAAAGTAGAAACCCTAGTTTTCCCGACTCTTGCCTCGCGAGTTGCGACTCTCGCTGTCTCCACTCTCACTCGAAATCCTCTCGGCTCTCGTCGTCTCCAACCTCCGGTACTCACTCTTCTCTCTCAAAATATCCAATACATGGGAAATTTTTTTATAAAATAAAGGTTGGGTAAACCTAGAACCGAACCGAACCACTTATCTTTGGACCCGAACCGAACCGAGCAAAGATAAGTGGTTCGGTTCTTGTTCGGTTCCAAAGATAAGTGGTTCGTTCTGGTTCCAAATTGTGGGAACCGATTGCAAACCAAACCGAACCGAACTGAACCGAACCGAAAATAAGGTATTAAACATAAAATATAAGACGGGCCTACTAGATAGACAGCAGTAACCCGGGCCACATTACTTGTACAGTTGTACCAACCGAAATAGACAGTCACAGAATGATATGGGCACATCGCCGGCGCTATTAATAATATCAGGCCCGGTCCTTCCCGGCGCTACTTTGGTTATTATATGCAGAGCGTCACGGATTGATTCCTCAACTCTTGCAAATTTCCCAGTTTCAAGCCAAATTGTAATTGGTCAATTACCCTAACATAGATTCGTAAGACGGTTGGAAAATCCCTTTCTGTCACTCACTCCTACTCTCCTCCAAACCCTAATCGTTTTTTTGTGTGCAGAAACCCTATCTCTCGATCGACCCTTTTCAGTACCTTCCATTTTCGCTATAAAACCCTCCGTGAAAATTGATCTCTCTCTCTTGAACGCCTTTTTCAACGGAGGAAAACCCTTAATCGAGGAAGTGTTATTGACAATTAGGGTTTTAGGGGACGGCTCTCAGGAAAAGGGCTTCGAGACGCGCTTTCCAGCGAAGCGTCTCGAAGTCGTGGGGTTTTCAAAAAGGAAGAAGAATTACAAGGAAGGTCAGTGTTTCGATCCCTAAACTTGATCTAATCATTTTTGGTCCATGATTACCGGCTAATTATTGTCCCTTGATCAGATTTTGGGCTATTCAAAATCTTTTAAATTATGCACTTGGGCATTTATCTCATTTTTGCTGTTGTCAAGATGGTGATAGAGAATTGAATTTTGGGAGAGCTTATTGGAACTAAATGATCATTTTACGCGTTTGGAAAGTTATGGATTGTCTTTACCTGAAAAACTCGACAACAACTCAATAATCAAATGTAGTAGCTTATTCTACTATCTATACCAAATCAGAAGAAACAATGTGCTTAATTGTTTACTTTTCGTTGCAGCAATTTGGTGGGGATTTTGGATTGGATATGTGGTGGATAGGGTTGAGTGCAGACCAGGTTCTAATCAGTGGGATCATGTGATTTTTCTATCTTTTCCATTGTATGCACATGCATGGAAGAATCCAAGGAACAAGAAGAACTATGTAATGTGTAACTATTTTTTATACTTCGAAATTAAGAAGCAGATGTTTGGAAATTTCTGCACCTTGCATTTTTGTTTTTTGTTGTTTAAGAGTATATGCATGAACTTCACCATATTATTGTAATTAAATTTTATGTATTATTGATGATTTATGGTTATATTTTGACATTGGTGGGAATGGTAAAATGGATAGAAGCATCTTTCCATATTCGACTTCACTATGACAATATGATGCGGGAAAACTCAAACGGGATGAGTAAAAGAAGCATAGGAGAAAGATCTTAGGTGTGAATCTCAAATTTCAGATTCAAGAAAAGGTTTTAGATTAAAGAGTATGTTTTCCATTAAAAAAGAAGAAGAAGAAAAGGTTTTAGATTCAGGAAACACAAATATGACTGATTTTATATTCAAGAAGTCGAGAATCAAGAATAATGGAAAGCACATGATCAAACTAAATCCGAATAGCAAGATGAAAGGATTGAGAAAAATAATGAGTTGGGATTGGTCTAAAGAAAATAACGAATTCAAGACACAAATATTTGAAATCAAGAAATCATGATAAAAGAATAACGGACGATAATTGAAAGCAATAGATGAAAAGATTTGAAAAATTAGGGCTCCGTTCAGTTGCACTACTTTGTTGGTAAAAGAAAAGGAAAAGGGTCCATTTTCACAGTTTCACTGAAATATGGACATTCTTTTGACATTAAAATTGGAAAACAAAAATGACATGGATTCCCTGTGTTTTCATATTATATCTCCCTAACATAGGTTTGTTGCATTTGTTGATTTACACTTTTAATGGTAGTGTGGTAATTTTGTGGTCTTTTCGTATTTTTTAGTCATTTGCCACTGAGGGTAGGTTAATCATTTTTCTATTCTTAGAGGCCATTTTAGTTATTTGATATTAGATAGGGGCAATTTAGTCCATTTACATTGTAAGGGCCTATAAAAGCCCATTTTACCACCATTTGTGTAGATTTTAGATACTTTGAATTTTGGAATGGAAATTTGAATTTGAATTGTATTCTTGTGATCTAGATTTTAGATACTTTTATTTTTATTTTTTTATTCTTTATGTAGGTGAGCAATAATCAAACTGCACAATTTTGCATAGGTGTCATCACCACTCAGTTAAACTTTCAACTTCTACTAGTTAAGGATCTTGTCTTTGTAAGGCTTTCTTGTTTTCTATTGGGGAAATATCTGTTTCATTCTTCCGGCCAATGTTTTAGTCGGTCTTCGTTTCTTCATTTAATTTGGTTTGTCATTCTATGAGGGCTCTTTTGCTAGCTTGTTTTTGTTCCTTTTTTTCTATCCTAAACTACTTAATTGCGTATGATTTACCATTGTTTTAACTTCTGGTGCCATGGGTCAATAAACATTTGCATTGGGTTTATTCGTGGTACGAAATATGGGTCTGTGTATGACTGTCCATGTGATGGTATATTGCTTGACTTGAATGCCTTTCTTGATGCATTGACACTTGGGCATGGTGAAAACAGGTTCGGCTCAAGGGGCACTTGCAATATTGTGCATGACTTTTGCAAACAATGAGCAAGGTATTTAAAGAGATTTCCCACCAGATATTTCTAATTATCTCATATAAATGATTCCAGCGAGAATTTGTCCTCGCAAGATGATTGTTGCATTTCTTGTTGATTGTTGCATTTCATGAAGTTTGATTGAGAGATGACTACGTACCTTTCTTATAGGAGTCAATGTGGAAAGGTCTAGGTTAGTAAACATCAAACATTTTTTCGGCCAGGATTAATTGGGAGGGAATTCCACTCCAAGGAAGATGGAGGAGGACACAATGGAAGGAAATTGTGACAAAACGGTATGTAGAACTTTCTTACATACGTGAACATAGCACGAATTAACCTTGCATTGCATGTTACATCATGTGAAAGTTGACTTAGGGATGTGTTTTTCAGACTCCTCTCATGGTTGATGACTTCGAAGGGACTAGCACAGTAGACTTTGAGTCCTCCTTGGGCGAGGATCAAGGAGACGGAATTTCCACTACGAGTGAAATGGAAGAGGATATAAGGGAAGAAAATTGCGAAATGTTCAACTCCATGGATAAGGATGAACCGAATGAAAGTTCTCCGCCAAGAAATTTCATTGCAGAAGGAAATGCAGATGTAGTTCCTGTACTAGGGATGGAGTTTGAATCTTCAGAGGCAGCTATTGTGTTCTATAAAAATTATGCCAAGTCTTGTGGATTTAGGACTAAGATAAGATCCTCCAATTGTGTAGGGAGAAGTAAAGAATTGTATCATTTGATGTTAGCTTGTACGAAAGAGGGTTATAAGAGGATGAATGTGAGAACCAAGAATCCAAGGCCTTCAACAAGGGAAGGTTGCTTGGCAAAAATGAGGATCAAGAAGACAATGGGCTCTGGGAAGTGGGTTGTAACCGAAGTTGTCACTGACCATACCCATCCAGTTAGTCCATCAGAAGCTCATTTTGAACGACCACATAGGCAGACAAGTCCTTGTAAAAAGAAAAGGCATCGTTTCCGTGATCTAGGAGCATGGACAAACCAGCGTATGTCCATGCCCTCCAATCAATATGGGGGACTTGCTAATGTGGGTGATGGGGAAAAAGATCTTGTCACTTCCATTGATCAACAAAGGCAATTCGCCCATGGGGAAGGGAATGCAAGTGTCGTTCCTGTAGTGGGGATGGAGTTTGACTCTGCAGAAGCCGCTCATGTGTTCTACACCAAGTATGCTAAATGGTCTGGATTTAGGACTAAGATAAAATCTTCACATTATTATCCAAATGGAAGCAATGACTTGTATCATTTGGTAATTTCATGTACACGGGAGGGTTATAAGCGAATTAATGCAAACACCAAGAATCCAAGGCCTGTGACAAGGGAAGGTTGCTTGGCAAAGATGAGGATCAAGAAGAAAATGGACTCTGAGAAGTGGGTTGTAGCCGAAGTCATCACTGAGCACACCCATGTACTTCGTCCATTACAAGTTTGTTTCGATACACCATATACGCAAACTCCTCCTGATAATACAAAAAGTCCACTTCTTTACAATGATATAGGTTACCATGATATAGGAGTAAAGGGACAGCAACATATACCTAGTTCTTCCAATCAATGTCAAGGAGTAAGGGGACAACAACATGTACCTACTTTTTCCAATCAATGTCAGGAAGTTTCAAATGTAGGGATTGGCGAAAAGGGTATTGGAAATGTCATTGATCAACAGAGGCGATTGAGCCTTAAAGAAGATGCGCGAGCCATTCATGATCATTTCAATCGTATGCAAACCAAAGATCCTTATTTCTTCTATGCAGTGGATATTAGTGATGATGGACATTTGAAAAATATTTTTTGGGCTGATGCTAATGCTAAGGCATCATATAATTATTTTGGTGATGTAGTCATTTTCAATATTACACACTTGACATGCCATTTTGACATGCTATTTGCTACTTTTATGGGAGTGAACCATCACGGGCAGTCTGTGTCCTTGGGTTGTGGATTGGTTGCAAATAAGACAAAAGAGACATATCTTTGGTTGTTTAAAGCATGGCTGAAAGCGATGTCTAATCGCCCTCCAATCTCAATAATTACAGATCAATGCCATTCCATACAAGCCGCAGTTGCAGAGGCATTCCCCGGAGCACGTCATTGTTGGTGCCTATGGCAGATCTTGAAAGAAGTTCCAGAAAAATTGGCCCCTTTAAGCAGAGACACTCAATTTATGAAGAGATTTGATAACTGCATTAATGACTCATTGAGAGCTGAAGAATTTGAAATAGACTGGGTCAAAATGATCAAGGATTATGAACTTACGGAGAATGAATGGCTTAATATGCTTTACGAAGATCGTGCACAATGGGTCCCGGTGTACTTGAAGGACACCTTTTTTGCAGGGATGTTTACTTCTCAACAAAGCAGAAGTGCAGTTGGTTTTTTTGATGGGCGTGTGCACTTAAAAACCACTTTGAATGAATTTGTAGAACAGTATGACTTAGGTGTACAAAGGCAGTGCGAAAAGGAAACAAAAGCAGAGTTTGATACTCAGTACATGAAATTATCTTTAACCACAAAATCAATTTTTGAGAAAGATGCAGCAAATGTTTACACTAGAGAAGTGTTCTTGAAGTTCCAAGATGAGATTTCTGGGTTGACTACTTGTACTACAAAATTAATCAAGGAAGATGGGCCTGTTGCAACTTACATGGTCAAAGAAAGCGAAGAGGATGACAATGGATGTATTAAGTATAAGGAATATGAAGTCATATTTAATGCCCTTGAAACGCAAGTTGTTTGCGTTTGTCGTACTTTTGAGTTTCATGGTTATCTTTGTAGACACGCGTTATTGGTCCTCATGAATTCAGATGTGTATCATATTCCATCTCGTTACATACTGGCACGTTGGAGAAAGGATGCTAAGCGTCATATCCCATCTCATTACATATTAGCACATTGGAGTAAGGATGCAAAGCCTGCACATCTTTTAACTGGTCCTTCTGATGGTTATCGAATGAAGCGTTATGACGCTTTGTGTTATCTGACCAAGAAATTTGCAGAGGATGGGGTGTTTAATGAACAAACCTATGAGATTGCATTGGATGTACTAGATGAGGCATGGAATAAGGTTCGCCAAGCCGCACAGATGGCAAATAGTGATCAATTGTGTAGTGTGTGCAAGAAGCCTGGTCACACAAGAACTACTTGCAAGGTGATTGCTCGGAGTTCTTAGATGGCTTGAATTGTTTCTGTTTTAACTTTTTGAAATTAACTAAGAGAAATGATAGTATGAAGGGCGCCCTTATAAAAATCAGCTTCAAGGGCGGCCCTATTGGTTAATTTCTGCAGAGTGTGGCGCCAAAAAAAGTGGAAACCGTGTTGACTTTGCAGAAATCAACCATTAAGGGCGCCCTTGAAGCTGATTTTTGCTAGGGCGCCCTTCATTCTATCATTCCTCATTTACTAATTATTTTAACTGATCTGATATCTCATATGGAGTTTTACAATTGTTGCAGGAACTGCCTACCCAGGTCATACCTAGTGTTTGCAACCAACATGGGCCTGGTAGATTAGGAACACGAGACCTCTGAACTGACGGTTTGAAATATTGTTTTATGAAACGAGGATTATTTGGACGCCTATTTAGTATTTATCTGCATACTTATTCTTAGTCGAGGTTTCTCTTATGTGTTGTAGGGCCATAGAAAGCCGTTCATGTTGTTTCCTACTCGCTGAGGTTGAATGGAAAAGAATCTACCTTGTAACTGAAGGTCAATTCACTATCCCATTTGCTGAAAAATTAAACTGAATTTTAGATTCTGCTAAAAATGAATGCAAGCCACATATTTGATGAACTTATCTTGTGAAATACATTTTATTGCATTTTGGATGTTTAAGTATTCAGCAAATTTATTTATTTTTTTGGTAGGTAAGCTGGGATCGAACCTGCGACCTGAGGTTGAGTTACAAAGCCTCAACCATTGAGCTACAGGCCCAATCCCAGCATCCAGCCATTAGATAAAGCTAATTGTTGTTTCTCAGAGATACCTTTCAAATTCAATATTAGTTCTGAAATACAATTTAACCACATGATTCATAACCTGGTCTAGCCTAATTCTATACCCGGGCACATTCGGCCATTTTTAGCATCTATTTGTCATTGTTTTGATAAATTAACCTGTATTTATCATTATTATTAAATAGATTGAACTGGTGACATTTCATGTAAATTGTCTATGATCAAAGAAGAATACACATTTTTAGACCAGAATAATTAGCCTCTTTGCATCAAATGACCAACACTATGCGTACGTGGTCTGATGATGTTCTTTTAAAATAATGACATTCATGCAAGTATGTTGTTTTTTTTCACTTAATCTTGACCATAGAGCATCCTTGTTTCTACCAACTATATATAACCTCACGAAAACGAATCCAGTATTCTCCAGTCTTGTGACATGCTTTCATTCTCTTGATGAGCAATATTTATCTAAACAGCCGGCCACTTCCTATTATCCCCAAGCAGTTGAAGCGGGGTACATATCTTAGAACTATATGGAAATGACAAGTTGCTTACTCGATAATAGAAACTCACATCATAGAAGCTTCGGTGATACTCATGCCCTTGTTAGTTCAAACATTATTATTGCAACCCATAGTTTACAGTCCATTTAACTTCTAGTTACTGCATAATTATCCAGTGGAATAGTTATGCTGTAATATGGTGAAGCAAAGAAGTTTCTTTTGAGTTTATACTGGAGACCTCGAGAATAGTTTTGAGGGAGGGAGGGAGGAATGAACTGAGCTGGTGAGATTTTTGCTCAAAGTTACACACATTATGGGGATAATGACATCAGTTTTGCAACATGGTGGGGAAATTCAAACTAAGGGAAAATTAGTTGGAAATTGCATATTTCCATGAACCTCTTTGGGTGTTGTGATATTTAGTGAATGTCTCATTTTTGAACTTGTGATTCGACCTAGTTTTCATCTTTACAGTTCATATAATTAAGATGTTCCTAAACTACTGGCTACAAAAAAAAAATCCGCTCTGATGGTTAGGATAGTACAATCTTCGCAATTTCTCCAGTTGGTGCTGACATTAAGTATAGTGACACAATAAACTCAGGTAATGGATTCATTTGGGTGAAAAAGGTCTATGAAGAACTTGGTTATGAACTGATTGCTCTTATGAACATGTATCCAGATAAACCAGGGCTACCCTCAGTGCTGTAACTCCAATGCAAAACCTTTATGTGGTTGAAATGTGGTTATTTCAGTCTCTATATTGCGGAGGCACATTCGCCCCATCCTCTAATTAGGTCAGTCTCCATTTTAAGATTCTCAACACATCAGGTAAAATTTGAAGTTTCAAAGTGCTTATTAATTTTTTTAGTATGCAAATTCTGTTGGCAGTAGAATGTGTGCTCACTCCAATGACGTTTGGTAAAATACTATTACACCATGAAAAATTTACCTTTAATTGTGTCCACATTCATATGCATGATTTATTTTCATTGTTTTACTTGTTATATGATCTCTTTTAGCCATGACAATTTTCTTCATCAAGACATGAGTTAATACTAAATTCACTGTCCGTGAGAAAGTTGAATGAATGTTAGGGTTTACATGGTAGGATATTCATGATCAGGCTGTAAATTTGATAATGAAGTGCAGCTTATGTTTATAGCTGTCAGGACTGCGTAAATATCGTTTTATTTTAGGGGTTTGGTATTGCCAACCATAAATTTAGGCATTATCAATTATTTCAGTCTGTTATTTGATCTGGTTTTCTTTCCTTGATAAAGGAAGCCCCATCATTTTATATTTTGCTTTTTTTCTTTTATATATATATATAATATATATATATATATATATATATATATATATATATATATAGAGAGAGAGAGAGAGAGAGAGAGAGAGAGAGAGAGAGAGAGAGAGAGAGAGGAAAAGGATTGTACGCTCGAGTGTACCAAGCTTATGGTATGCTCGAGTGCCCAATCACATGTGGGCCCACTTTGTTAGGATGATCCAAATCATTCATTTGAAAGGCCCTTACATAGATGGGTTGTGTACCAAAAATCAGCTCCATAGGATCATCCTAACCCATCCATTTGTGGAGGTCAAAATGGACAGACATTGTTTGTCCACAAATCTGCCCATTTTTGCCCTCCACTTTTGGAGGGGTTAGGATGATTCAATGGAGCTGATTTTTGGTACACTTATCTATGATAGGGCCTTGCAAATGAATGCTTTGGATCACCACAAAAAATGTGGGACCCATGTGATTGGGCACTCGAGCGTACCAGAAGCTTGGTACGCTCGAGCGTACAATCCTTTTCCTCATATATATATATATATATATATATATATATAGAGAGAGAGAGAGAGAGAGAGAGAGAGAGAGAGAGAGAGAGAGAGAGCTCCTGCACACATTTGTAAAAACAGGGTGGGGGCCCACATTTTTGGGGGTCCAAAGCATTCATTTGGAAGGCCCTTCCATGGATAGGGTGTGGTCCAAAAATCAGCCCCATTGGATCATCCTAGCTCTGCCATTTGTGGAGGGGAAATATAGGTAGAAACATGGACACACAGTGCCTTCCAAATGAATTGTTTGATCCCCAAAAAATGTGGGCCCCCACCCTGTTTTTTGTAAACGTGTGCAGGTAACTTACTTGCACACGTTTGCAGGAACCCTTATATATATATATATATATTAGTGGCATGTTACATTCTAGAATGATCAAATATTGGCCAGAGAGCAAGGGTTATTCGTCTTGAAAAATCAAAAGAGTAGTTTTGATAATTTTAGCCGCAAAAGGAGACAGAGCGTTCGGGTTCTCCAATTCCAACTGTCCATGCGGTGTAGGAGATGCCTTGGAAATGAAGAGGGCAAAAATGTTAGTACCTCTTTGTATACCTTCAAAAATTATTTGCGAGTGGTGTTGAAGTTATATATGATTATTTGTAAAAAATTGTTGTGAAGTGATATAGTTAATGGCTTCCAAAGAGGACTTGAATGTGCAACTTACAGATATGATTAGATTAGATAAATCTTATTTACAAATGGAAAAGAAAGTGAAATATTTCTTCGAAGAATAAGAGAAAAAGAAAGTCTTTTGCAACCTTATCCCCTAATGTAATCAATGAATTTAGCTAGTCTCCACTGATCGTCACTATTACCCTTGGCACACGACATAACGTTGGAAGAGTGTCTTTTGTCTCCGGACTACACTTCATCAGTGTAAGGAAGATGATCAATCCATGGTGGAGAGTGCGAACCTTGCCTGAGAAGAGTCCTTGTGTTCGACGGAGCCAACAAATGAATATATGATGTTACCCCTGCTGTTCTTGAAAATGCCACCAATAACAGACTCGTCTAAGTTGTCAAGGGATCAATAGTCAATAATGTTATCAGGAGACCTTTCAAGATCGTATTCCAATTTCTAAGAATACTATCTACCAAGTAGCCCGAAAGGATTTGCTGCAAAGCCCATATAATTGCTGTGATTTTTACTTTTTTTACTCTTTTCATAAAAAAAAGAAGAAGAGAAAAGCGTTCCTGCGCTGCAGTGCCGGGAGCTTAACTGCGCTTTAGTTGTTTATAAAGCCTCCCATTGGTTCGTATAGCGGGTGCCCCTTTGTCGATTTAACTTACCACTCAAAAGCACGTGTCCAAATGAAAGAAGCCACTCTTGCAATGAATAAAGAGGCGAGTTCCACCATTACAATGAATTGCACATCAGAAATTTCAGTTTTGAGCCTATACAATGTGTCGATTTAACTGAGAACTATCATCCAACAAAAGGCTTGAACTCACATTGGGGGTGGGGGTAAAAGATCTCTAAGCTCTCTATCGGGGGAAAGAAAACACAAATAGCCCAACTGTGAATCAACGGCTCAGATTTAGAGATGTTGAAAACAAAAATATAAAGGATACTCTTGTTCGAGCAGGATCAGAAATAAATTCGGACCTTAGGATATAGATCCAATGGACACTCTCAGATCCAGCTCCAAGGCCCAAATTATGTCTATTAAGTTCGGATATTTTGGATCCATAGGATAGAACATCCGGGTCCATCCCACTCGCTGTTGACACTTGTCACATTGCAGGTCTTTGTTTCATACACATCCACGTGGTGTTCGGAAAGCCATGGCCATTTCCGTCTTCAGACACTCCTTCGCTCATCTTCGCACGCTCAAATCTTTCTCTGCAACGCCTCTCACCAAATCCCATTTCTCTATTTCAGTCTCCAAGGTAAGAGAAAAGGGGTGAAATTGAATCTTCATTCTTGGCTAGGGTTTGTTAAATTGAATCTCCCTCTCTCTCTCTCTCAGTTTTTTTTTTTTTATATGTATCTTTTGTTTACATAGATGGAGGGAATTGAAGTTACAGAAAAGGAGGAAGTAAAGGTAAACGTGACAAAGAAAGTTTTTGTGGCCGGAGCTACCGGGAATACAGGCAAAAGGATTGTGGAGCAGCTTTTGGCAAAGGGTTTTGCGGTTAGGGCGGGTGTTCTCGATTTAGAGAAGGCAAAAACTAACCTTTCGAAGGATTCAAATATGCAAATTGTAAGCATTATTATGGGATTGAAACTTGTGGCATTGTGAATTTTAATTTTAATTTGTTTAATTTGTGTCTTCTTCTTCTTCTTCTTCCTCCTTTTTTTAAATGTATCTGCAGGTTAGGGCGGATGTGACGGAAGGTCCGGATAAGTTAGTAGAAGCAATTGGTGATGCTGAAGTTGTAATTTGTGCGACGGGCTTTCGACGTTCTTGGGATTTGTTTGCTCCATGGAAGGTCAGTTACTGGAAATGGAGTTAGTTATTTAATGTTACTTGTCTCATCTAGATTTATCTTACTTTGTTCGCGTGAATGTTAACCATTTCATCTTAGAAAGTAATGATTGATTTTTCAGCTCTGTTCTTCTATGAGGTATATCATTGATCTTTAGTGGGATCTTGTTCGACCGATAGAATGTTGTTACGAAAGATGGTTGGATGGCTATATGCTAGTTAGTTGCCTCAGAGAGTTGTATCAGTGAATGGTCTTGAATTAGTGATTCAGAATGGATGTGAATGTGCATTGGTGCTTTTTGTTTCTTTCTCCTCAAATCTGCATAAGACTGTGAACAAACTACTATCGTACTTTCCTTATTTTATTCAATGCAAATATGTTTTCTCAACATGACATACGATTAGTATACCATGAGTCCATGACAGAGGTTCGAGAGACCATTGCACTAGAACTGTGAAAAGAAAGTAGGCAATCCTATGCCTAGATAAAAGAAGCATAGGGCTAAGAAATGCCACCTTAATCAATTCAATCTTTGTAACTAACAAAAAAAAAAATGCAATGTTTATAACTAACAAAAAAATAAAGTAAAAGAAACCAGGGCTTGAGAGATAACCCATGTTGTTCTTGTGCCCCTTAAAGCTCTCGTGTACTTATCATTAAGATCCGTCTTTGCTAAAATGAAGTGCAAAATTCCAATTCCTTTTGCATCGTTTCTCCTCTTTTTAAGAGTTAAAGTTTCCCATCTGTATCACTAAAATTTTTATACGTCAAAGGAAAATATACATACTTTACTTAACCTGTAAATTTTTTTAGTCTCAACCATATGTGGAAGTGTTTAGTTCTTCTAGGATTGGTCTTCTAGGTTACCTATGATCTAACCACTACAAGCTTCTTGTACCTTTTAAATAATCTGGTCCATGTTAAGGTTAACTGGGTACGGGGCGGATATTGGGTACAAAGATCAAGCGCAGTGGATCCTCTAAACCCTTGACCTGTTTCCACAGGGATCAGGTATAAGTATGATTAAATTTAAATAGTTCACGAAAATACGGTTGCTAAATACGTATTTCATAAAAAAAAATACTAGTTGCTTTTAAATCAACTGTCATGGTTCACTATAAATAATTTGTAGTCCAGAGTCAAAGCATGGGTAAATCTGGAGTTCAAGTATTGGCAAAGTGGGAGGGATGTAAAAATGACTAAAAGATAGGAATCCAATTGCTCAAATTATAGAACTCAGAGCAGAGAGCTCTTTCATCTGTCAAGAATTTGATATTCATTCATTATTTTTCTTGAATAGCCAGAAGTTCTTATTATTGCTGGTGCGTTGTTTCAGCATTACAATTTTCTTTTGGTTTAAGTTATCCCAAATTCTAGGACTTTTTGAATTCCCTGCCAGAAAAAATTTCAGGATTTATCTATTATTTCTGTTCAATAATTGGAAACTTGTATGCTTGTAGGTTGATAATTTTGGGACAGTGAACCTTGTGGAAGCATGCCGCAAAATTGGGGTGAACAGATTCATTCTAATCAGTTCCATTTTAGTCAATGGCGCTGCAATGGGTCAGATCCTTAATCCGGCGTACATCATTCTAAATGTACTTGGACTCACTTTGATTGCCAAGCTACAGGCAGAGCAGTATATCAGGAAATCTGGTATAAACTATACAATTATTAGGCCTGGTGGGCTAAGAAATGACCCGCCTACTGGAAATATAGTCATGGAACCTGAGGTGCACATGGTTCAGATCTCCTGTTTGTGTTTTATATGCTACCTTATATACTAAAATCTTGGTTGGTTCATGCTTGTTTCTCTCTGATTTTTTGTTCTGCAGGATACTCTTTACGAAGGTTCCATATCCAGAGACCAGGTTGGAGAAGTTGCTGTTGAGGCATTATTGCACCCAGAGTCTTATTACAAAGTGGTGGAGATAGTTTCTCGTGTTGAAGCCCCCAAACGTGCATTTGAAGATCTATTTGGCGCTATTAAGCAAGGTTGATTTGAATACAAATCAGAAGGCCTGAATGTGGTATGTGATTTGATGTCTCTAATTTTGTTTGTTCCCCTTCCCTGTGATTTGTATACAGTATATGTCCTCACCGAGCATACCGGATAAATCTAAACATGTCAAATATTGTTTACCTCAGCCATGTTCACAATCCGTACTAGTAGGACATAAATAGTTAATGGTGATGGGCATGTCAATGTGTTTAAAGATGCTGAATTTTTAAGAGAGCTCCCTATGAGAAGTATTTGGACCATGATCCTTGGGATGAAAGCCATACAGCCCTAAGAGATCTAGTATTAAAAAAAATAAAATAATACTGCCTGATTATTAAGGGTTATGCCAAACTGTTCAGAGCTTTGCTCCTCATATGTAAATAATGAAAATGACAAAGGCCAAAGAAAATAGTTGAACCTATATTTAGATTCAATTTAGATAGTTCACAAAGTAAGTTGTCCAGGGACTCTCTGATGCGGTAGAAACTTGAAATGGCAGATCACTGTCTTGCCCTAGAAGAAGAGAGATCACCATCTCCCTTTGATGATTAAAAAAACCTTGAATCCACAAGGAAGATAAGAGAATAACCGAAACTATTTTGTTATTCGAGAAATTATATAATGAAGGGCTGTATGAACACTTATTTGAGTACGGCAGAAGTACCACTCTTGATATTTGATTCAACAGCAGCTCCTCAAAAGGAGCTGCTGTTGGATCAAATATCAAGGATGGGACTTCTACCGTACTCCAATAACTGCAATAAGTGTTCATAAGGCCCTTCATCATATAAAAACTCTTGTTATTCAATGAAAGATGATTTTTACACACAACGACGTCTCATGTTTGTAGACTTTCAAACTCTATTTTTTTTAACGGTATAGACTTTCAAACCTTCTTTGCCTTATTCAACTAAAACAAATCTCCTCTATTCAAAATCTAGCTAGGAGTAGGACTCTTTACTATAATTCTGACTTCTAATTACAGTAAGACTAAGAAAACAAAAGGAGAAAGGAGAAAAAGAAAAAAGAAAAAAGAAAACAAGGAAAACTGTCCTACATCACCCATGCATTTGGTTTTCTACTGGGAACACCATAAATTCAAAGTGGATGCAGATGAAACTGTTTGTATAAGTATCACATTTGCCCCACCTTTTCATTTCTTGCTATTTCCCCTGCTTGACAGTTCCAAATTGCATCACTTAAGACTTTAGCAAAGATGTCAATCTGAAACCAAAATTTATGTTCTTTCCCTTGGCTGTAAAATAAATCACTCAACATTTCAGGATTTTCAGCGTTGGGCATTATGATGGACTTTCTTGGCTTTTTAGGTTTATATAAACTGAATATCTGTGGTATACTTTTGCCAAATCGTTTATGAGTTTTTTGCAACATACATGTTTTAAAATCCATATCTGCCCATTTCCTAGAAATTTGCAAAATATGCAGCATTTCCAAATTTGGGTCAAATGCCAATTTTTCGCAGTGCGATTGAATTTCCATTCCATTGTCGGCCAACAACTTAAAAATAACTGAATCTTAAACAATAAAACCATGTTGAGAATGAAAAATAGAGTGTTCTCTGTTCACACCCTTCCACTTCATTCGTTCACAAAATCACGAGAATGCTGATATGTTCTCCTCTTTGAGAATCTGCTCCTATGTTCTCGGCTTCAATGTAAATTTCCAACTGCTACTCCACCTTTTGCCTATATGTTAATGTTTCCTCGAGATTGACTCTTCTTCTTCGTCAATGATTGACTCTTCTTCCTCGAGATTGACTCTTCTTCTTCTTATAAGATGGCTCAGGGGCTATTTGATTCCTCCGTGGAGATTTCTTAGTTTCTTTGATGAGATAAAAGACATATCGGAAGGGCTTTCGGTTTTATATCAGCATGCGAGAAGATCTGCTAATGCTATGGCAGATAAGTTGGCAAAAGATGGAGTTTCTAAGCAGGTTTTAGAGTTTTTTTATTTTTTACCGCCCTAATTGTATAATTGCGGGGTTGTCTCTGTCTTTCTTGGTTTGTATCTATGTCTTTGTACTTGAAGGGGGACCTTCTCAGTCTTCTTTTAATGAATTCTGTTACCATTCAAAAAAAAAAAAAATGTGTGGGCTAAGTTGGTAGCACAATGGAGTCATAAACATGCACATGTGCCTCACTGGTGCACTTTAGTGTATCTGAGAAGGCACTCACTAAAAGAGAATAAGTGATGGTGGACCATCTACAAAAAGGTCGCCAAGAGAATATCCGTTGTTTAAGTGACATTCTTTTATTTATTTTTTTCATTTTTTTAATTAAATCTTTGTAAGCTTGCATTAATGTGTTGTAACAATATGGAGTGTTATGTGCCTATCTCTCATTAAAGGAAAGCACCAAGTTAGTTGTACCCATGTCCCCTCTTGTCTTCTCTCATCATGTGTTATCGAAGTAATTATACTGATCCCCCCTCCCACAAATTGTCTTGCATCAGTTAGTATTAGAGTAAAAAAAAGGGGTTCACCATGCTGCAGTAAGGTTCCCACAGGGAGGATGACATATGTGCAAAAGAATGAAACATTGTTTCTATTTCAGCGGTATCTCTGAGCTTTTGTTTCTAGAGAAGTGTGACTCATTTCTAGTTTGGTGGTGTGACTCTATTGAGAATCTATCTAGATTTGTGAAATGCCCTTTTATTTTGAATTTAACTTGGAACTATGTTGGGACGAAGCTGTAAAACAGAAAGATCTTTGAGGAATGGATGGACTATTGCTCGAGGATCCCTGGGACGGTGCTGCAAGATAGAAGGATCTCTGGGAATTTCACTTAAGTTGAATTCGAATGCTCTATTAGTTGCCATTATTAGATATCTCTAATATTAAACCCCCAAAATGATCCCATGCTACCAATATTTACTAAAGAAGACATTCCAGTTGCCTGGCCAATACAGGAGACTATGTATTTGGATATCAATTATTTATTTTAATTTGATATTGAACTATCAATGTTGGGGTCCATCTACTCTTGCATCTCAGTGACTCTGCATTTGCTTACAGTCAAAACACTCAATAAACACATCTCATAATGAAAGTGAGTGAACCCAGGAATTATTTGCATTGATTTCGAAAATGCAGATACAATGTGATCATCACTTAAATATTCAAATTATCTTTCAAGACCAAAATTTGAAAACCATAGACACCCAGAAATCAGTGAACCAACAAAACCATTTACAAAAGAATTTGAGAACCCCCATCAAACTTCAAAATCAATGAAAAAAGAAACAGAAAAGAAGTGAAGAAGACCAAACTCAAAAGAACCATGCCACCATAGAACCCACCACTGCAGCAATGGCTGGCGCACTCAAAGCCACTGCTCCATTTTGCATTGCTGGCGATGGGGCAATCTAACCAACATCTTCTGTGATAGCCTCAGTTCCAAATGCTGCAAAATTCAGAAGAACCATACTGAAGATGGCAAAAGCCAGGGCTAACCTGCAACACTCCATTTTTCACTTGGATATGGAAGGTCAGGAGGTATTATGTTGTGGTAGCAATGTAGGAGAAGAGGCTTTGAGTTGCAGAGAGAAGGGGGTGAATGTATTTAAAGGTGGGGATTTGTAGTAGAGAAGAATATGCCAGCTTTCTTTGTTGTGTTGGGACAACTGTAAACAGAATCATTTGAGGAGGTGGGCTGTCAATCTAGTCATATTTCACTGGTCTCTAACCAGACTGGATTATAGTACTACCATATTGGTAGATAACTAATACATATATTGTTTTTAAGGAAAAGATACCAGGTAGGTAGGTTGTATTTTCAAGCGGGCAACATGGGTTTCAATGATTGCCACTGCTGTCCGTTGTTTAATTTTTTCGTGAAGAAGACTGGTCAGAGTATGGTGCCACATGTGTGTACGTGCGTGTTGCGTGTGTGTGTGTGTGAAAGGGCCATATAAACAGTAGCCTTCTAATGTAGCCAACAGGGATGTGCAGTGAGAAATTTTAGCACCAGACTAGTAATTGGAAAATGGGAGTTTTTTCCTTAAATTGGGTTGCCACCTTTGATATTTGATCCAACGACAGCACACTTTTAAGAGGCTGTCATTAGATCAAATATCAAGGGGCGCCTTGAGTATGGACACCATATAAGTTCATGGAAAGTGGCATGAATAGATGTAATATTACCACATATTGCCATGGCATGGGTACTAAAATATAGGGATGTGTTCGTCATTTTATCATAGAGGTGGTGATACTATAGCCATGAAAAATCTTCATTAATATATTTTAAATTTAGGGAGATAATTTTTTCGCCAACCCCCGTGTTGGATTTTGCGCCCCACTTTTTCAAGTGAATCATGGGCAGACTTTAACGCTTTTTGACGTCAAATCATGTTAAATGAGGACACATGCTCCTAAAGGGGGGCGAGAAAATCATCGCCCTAAATTTATATCCTTCATGTGTGTGGGTATTGGCATCATCACACTCAAATTATGTTATTTTAATGGCAGAAAAATCTTATATTTTTTGGTATTTTTAGGTGAAACTTTTGCATTGAGATTAGTGTTAAGATATTATAGAAGGTCTTGATTGTAGTTGGGATCTATATTTTGTAATTGTAATATGGCATATAACTTACTTTTCTTGTTTGCATTCGCTTATGAATGTAGCCACATAATTTCTTCAAAATTGTAGATGAGAGATAAGAGAAGAAGCGGATCAGCTGTCGTTTTCTGATTTCTCACCCTTCTTTCCGTCATCAAGAGAGTAGCAGATCATCCCATGTTTGCAAATTTTAGAAATCTCAGGATGAGGGATAGATTCTAAAACCTGAATTTATTACTTAAAATCCAAGAAACACTGTCAGGACAGCATACAACAGCTTGATCATGAACCCTCTTTTATACTATTTTCAAACTAAAACGTGGTTTCTAAAATCTGCTTATCCAAACGGTCCCTTAATGCTCTTGATTAGGACTGTCAATCGGGTAGAGCTTGGGCGGGCCTGAGGTGCTCAAGCTGAGCCCATGTCTATACAATGGGATCGCCGAGTTCGGGTCCGATTAAATTAGAAAATTTGCTTGCCCAAACTCTACAACGGGCTTCGGGCCGAGTTCGGGCTTGCCCATCACCTCTTATTTTCTACACGAGAAAAGAATATAAGGCAAGCACAGAGTAAGGAGACTAGGTACGAGCTCAAAGACAAGTTAACAACCAAAAACCTGTTGAACATTCCATAAAAAAATCATGTTGAACATTCCATCCAAAAACCTGACTGTAAGGCAGCTGCTTTGGAAAATGAACAACCGTAAATGATTCGTTGGGACTCATTTAAAGATTATCTATTCATCTTAAAGGTTGATCCTTAAGCTACCTCTATTCTGCTAATGTTTAAGTACCTATTTAATTAATATCTACTGTTATTTTTAAGGGCATAAAAATCCTGAGAATTTATATAGTAAATATATTATCGGGCCCGGGCCTATAACTGGCTGGACGACTCTTGATCAAGCTCAGCCCAAATTAGAGTTTGGGCTTCAACTTTTGATTAAGCTGGGTTTGGCTTGTTCTCATTTTAATTATGGGCGGGCTGAATGGGCGGGCTTCAAGCTTGCCCATTCCGATTGACAGTCCTACTCTCGATTGGCGTTTTTATTTGATATTTTAGTTTATTTGCATTTCTCCATGCGAGTAGGAATCTTTGGATAAGCTGCTTCAGTAATTGGCTATCCTATTTAAATAATTTTAGCTTGAACAAACCACTACAATCGTTTACTCTGCCTCTATTAGTTATCGATTGTGAACTGGGAATACCAAGCCTAGGTGAAAATGCCACGTGTACTTTTTAGGCAACTGATATTTGCACTAACTCGTCTTGTCCTTTTTTACTTAAACAGCTGTCAAAGGTGATTACTGATTACAGTTTCCAAGAAGCTATCAGAGCCAATTAATAGAGAAAAGACAACCTGAGTTTGTGCAATTATTAAAACATGGTAGTGCCAAAATCAGTAGCCTTTTTTAATGTACCAAGACAAAAGTAAAACCCTTTCCAGACACGCCCCCCAAAGCAAAGATTCCGCTCAAAATATTTTCTCTATCACGCTTAGCAACACAGATGTAACCACTAAACGACAAATCCTGTAGCCTATTTTACGGTAGGCACATTTAGAAATTTCCCCCACCATAACGCCCTTTCCAGTGAAATCTGCACGACCATATTCTTTGATAATGGGACGACTAACCTTGTTTTACACTTCCCATTATCAATACATGTCGCGCAGATATAAGTCTTTAATATGGTACTATTTAGTAATTTTTACAATAACATGGGTTTTTTGTAACCTGCCCTATATAAAGCTACTCCCACCGCACTCCACTGTAGCATTTTCCCTTTCTAGAGTTTCTCTGTTTGGTTTTTCCGGTGTAAATTTTTTCCCTCTCAGAATGAGCCTGACGTCAGATTTCCGGCCAAGAAAGAAACACGGGGAGCATCTGAGAGAGATGGAGGTCCTGATAATCTCAGCCCAAGACCTCAAGAACGTGAAGCACGTGACCAAGATGAGAGCGTATGCGGTTGTCTACGTGGAGCATGGCCACGTGGCGAAGACCCACGTGGACGAGGAGGGCGGTGTGAATCCGGTGTGGAACGAGAAGCTGACGGTGAAGTTCCCGGCGAAGTTGCCGGAAAATGACGTCATGGCGGCACTCAACATCGACATATACGCGCACGGGCACGTGCGGGAGAAGCCGGTGGGTAGCGCACGTGTGCTGCTTTGTGACGTGTTGAAGGGGGGTGACGCGTCAGAACCGGTGGATAACCCGATACAGTGCATGACGATTCAAGTGAGGAGACCCTCTGGTAGGCCCCAGGGGTTTTTGAATCTGTGGGTCCCACCTACTGGGAAGTTTATGGAGAGTAGAGATTCTTTGAAATTTAACGTGAAAGATGAGGCTGAGGAGGAGACGGAAGCAGAAGTAGAGGTGGAGCCGGTGATGGATGTGGCTGTGGCTGTGGCTGTGGGCGAGAGAGGATAAGGATGCAATCAATCTCTTTGCCGTTTCTTTCTTTCTTTCCTTCCTAATGAAATGCTTTTGTGTATTTCTTATGATGTATACAGGAGAATATATGCTTTTGTGAACAAAGCTTTTATTACAAATAGATAGATACAGTCGGGCCCACATTTTTGGGATGATCGATGATCCAAACCATTCATCTGTTGGGCCCTGAGGTAGATAGGGTGTGCTCAGGGAAAAAAAATACATCTCCATACGATGATCCTAACCCTCCTATCCGTGAAGGTTTTTATATTGGGGCGACCATTTTAAACCGTCGAAATCTAAGGGTTAGGATCATCCCATGGAGATGGATTTTTTTCCTGAGCACACCCTATCTACCTCGGGGTTCAACAGATGAATGGTTTGGATAACCATTCAGCAACAGCTTAACCTTTTTGGGAGTAATTGGTTCTTTCACATGATATTAGAGCTTTTGCTCCCCTGGAGGTCCTGCGGTCAAAACCCAACAAAACTCCTTGATATTAAAACTCTAGAAATTGTTAAAACAAGCCTTGGGATTTGCTAAGGTCCATCGCAAAAAGGCTTTTCGCCCTCAGACCAGCCACCTCGTGAATGGAGACAAAAGCTGTTGTCTTCATTAACGAGGTGGCCCGCGAAAAGCCTTTTGCGATGGACGCTAGCAATTCCCTTAAAAGTTTTCTATTTCATTTGGAAACGGAATGATAGATGCAAGGGCGACCTTGCAAATAACATTCCTCCATTTGGAAACGATTTAATTAAAACAATGATCGGACGGATACGATCATATTAGAAAAATATCTTGCGCTAGATAAATCATCCCGGTCGTATTTATATCTTAAACGTTTTAGGCGGCAATGGGAACCCAGTAACACACCCACCAAACCTCTCTCTCTCTCTCTCTCCCAAAACCCATGTGAAGGGCTGCTTGGTTATCACCATGGTTTTAAATTTCGACCGAAATCCGAAATTTCGGTGGAGACCGACACCGAAATGGGTAAAAACCAAAACGGTCATTTATTCGAAATTTCAGAATTTCGGTTTTAAAACTGAAATTTGACCCAAAAAATCTTTTTTTTTTAAAATATTAATTTAATATTTCACCGAAATTTAATATTGAATAAAATATTAGTTTCGGGTTTGGTACCAGATTTCGAAATTTCAAGGTTTGAAACCGGTACCGAAACCGAAATTTTAAACCTTGGTTATCACCATGGTTTTAAATTTCGACCGAAATTTGATTTTTCGCCATTTATTTCGGATTTTGGTCCGAAATTTTGGTGATTTTGGTAATTTCGGTCCGAAATTTCGATTAAATGCTATTTTTTTTTTTAAAGTGTCACAAAATTTCGGTCGAAAATTTCCAATTTTCTGTCCGAAATTTCGGTTTTCGGTGGGGTCCGAAACGGTTACCGAAACCGAAATTTTAAACCATGGTTATCACAATGCAAGTGCATAGGTTGGGAATGTGAGACACCCAAATCATGAAGAACATACTTGAGCCATGTTAGCTCACGAGTAGTAGTGGCCATGGATCGATACTCAGCTTCTGCATATGAGAGTGCAACAAGAGTTTGCTTTTTAGCTCGCCAAGATGTTAGACTAGTTCCAAGAAATGTAATGTAACCAGTGGTAGATCTACGAGTGTTGGAAATTTTAAAGAATTTGAAAAGCCAAAAGTGATTTTTGCTTTGTCTTTAAAATTTAGAGGAAAAGATTCAAATTTTGGTTTCCCTCTTATTTCAAAAGCTAGTGACTTTTGAGTGCTATTTTAAATGAAAAGATTCTTTTTAATGCCCAAAACAGTTTCCATTTTACCCCATTAATTGCTAAATGGTTATGATAATAACACCTATTAAAGTTGCAAAACCGTTTCATCTCCAACGGTCACAAATATGAATGTTGGAAGAGAAACGTTCAAGGCTCTTAATGGTGGCTTTTCTTAACATTAATACCCATAAATGATGGCTCTTTCCAACTGACACTTTGGTGTCTATAAAAAGGAGAAGAGAATACGGTTTGGGTAAGGCTAAGAGTTTTTGGGGTCTACGTTTGGGGTGGCTTTTGCCAACAGAAAAATAAAGAGGTTTACACAGAAAAAGGGTTATGTTTTCTGGTTTTGCTTCATCTCCTTCTGTTCCTTCCGTGTCTGAGCACAGTTCTAAGGTGGTTCTGGGTGGACCAGTCAGCGAGTGCACGTGGACTGGAGCCAACTTTGGCTGTTTTATCTTGGAGCATCGGTTCGCGGATCCCGGTTGCACCGGTAGGGGGCGGATACGATTCTTAAGGAGAGTGACCAGTGGCATGACTCGGCCTTCTTCTTCTTAATCGGGTTTCCCATAAACGTTTTTCCATTAAAAGAGATAAGTGCAATCTGTTTTTCATGTTTTATTTCAATTATGGTTTAATTTACAATACATGGATTTTTGGCTTCGACTTGCACTGTTTGGAGGTCGAGTAACATGTTTTCGTTTCAAGTAACGTGTTTTGGGTTCAACTAAGCCATATATCATTCTTTCATTATTTGTTTATAAGATCTGTAGAAATCTGATCCGTCTATTTTATCCAACAGTCTTAAGAATCATATTTGGGCTTCTTAAGATATGGATTCTATCCAACAAACTTAAGAATCGTAGTATTTCAGATTTACTACTTCTCTTATAAGGGTCAAACTTGTTATTGATCTATGATCTATGGCTTTATAAAAAAAAAACTCAATTTTGGTGCAAACAAAGTCAAAAGATATGTTCAGATTTCTCAAAAGAAAATAGACATTTTAATGATTTTTAGCCTCATGTTATGATGTTGATTGTTGATCCGTTTATGTTTGCTCTTTAAAACATGAAAAGTTCCATAATTTATTTCAATTACAGTTTTGGAATTTTACATGCTTGGTTGAAATTCATATGATGTTTTTTTTCATCATTTAGTTAAAACTCTTTTGATGTTTGGAACTAAATGGATCACATGGATGGGGTTTAGGAAACACCTTGTTTTTAAATTGGTGTAAAAACACATCTCTTATTTGGTTTGGCAAATTAAAAGGTTGAGTACCTTAGCACTCAATATTGTTATTGGCACCCAAACTAGTAGATTATACTTGTTTGGTTTTGATGATGAATTTTCTTATTGTATCTTTATATAATTGCCTCAACATGTTAAATTTCTATTTTAAGAAATTTTATTGGTTTGTTGATAAAAGAAAAGGGAATTCATGGTTGATCATCATATGAGCTTGATATTTGAACCGTTTGTGGTGGCTCATAAAATCAGTAGCCTATGTTTTGATATCAACACCCATTTACCTAGTTAAATGTTTTGACACTTATTTGTTTTGATAATGGTATATGGTTAGAAAATGATGCTTGTCAAGTGTTTGCTAAAACGCCTTTAAGAGATAAGCTTGTCTTGTTGAATGCTTGTAAATGAATCTAATGGCAATATCAGTAATGATTCATTTTCAATGAGAAAAAATCTGCATTACTTGAATGGGAATGCTATACAGTTCATACACTATTAAAGTTTAAAGTTCTTGTTCTTGTTAAGGAACTTAGTGTATTGCCATCATGTATTGGAAATTATATTTTATATGTACTATGGCATGGGAACTCTAAGAGCCAAATTGGGTTTGGCATTACCCTAACTAGTTTATTCCATCTAAAGAAGAATTGATGAATATAATGCATGTTAAAATGTCATTCTAATTTTCTGTATTTTTTTTGGAAAATAAGTAGATTTGGCATATTGGAACAAAATTTGAACAATATATGCATTATGTGCCTATTATATACATATTCTGCAGGTTGCAGAAAGTAAGTCCATAAGAATACTTATATAAAGATTGGATAATTGAATGTTATTACGTATGAGTATCGTATGGACATGACTCTAAATTCTTGAATGGGAGGCTAACCATAATTTTTGGAGTATGGCGGCTTAAAATGTAAATGCCATGTACTCACTTATGGTTTGTTGCTCGAAAGGTACATGTGTACATCAAATTGGGATGGGTATAAACTGGTAACTCAGAATTAAGAGGTAATTGTTCAAATTGTGGGGGCCCTGCTGTTCAAGAAGGCTAAGTTGTGCTAATGGATCTCTAATTGAGAGAATCGAGGTATACCAATGGGTACTTATTCACCTTAAGTGGTGGAGCGATTTCATGAGAATCGGTTAAACAAATGTATTGTAAAGACCCACTATGATAGCAAGATTATAGCCTTATCCCTAGCAGAAGGTGGAACCAAATGGCTCAAGTTATGTTTTTATGGCAAATGGGCTGTTATGGCCAAGACCGGTTCCCTCGGTAATTTTATATAGTGACTGCCAAAAAAAATGCTTTAGCCAAGGCCAAATGTAAGACCTTAAATGGCAAAAGGGGCATGATTGCCTCAGGCATAAGTTGGTAAAACAGATGAGGGACAATAACACTCGACTTTGTAAAGGCGAGAGGAGTCTGCAGATCCTCTGGTAAAGCCACATAAAGTGGTGTATAAGGCATCGGAAAGAAATGGGGTTAAAGCCCGAGGCATTAACCATTAGTGATGGACACCCAACCTATGTGAAAGGAGATCCCTGGAATTAGGTTCAATGGGTACTAACAAGTCACTAGATGGTTTGTTAACACTACCACTCCCCACTTCTAGATGCAAAATATTGGAAGATAGTGTTCACTGCAAATGCGGTAGGATGAGTTTGAGACTCTTAATCAGTTCATAACCTGAATTGGGTGGTGTGTTACTTGCGGTGCACACTTGATGACTGACCTAAGTGAATGTGGAGGTGAGGCCGCTTCCTATGAGAATTTAACGGGTAATTCTCTAGAACATTCATGAGAACCAAGAGGGGAACAAGGCCAAAATGTTCCAATACTGTGAATGAATCACTAAGGAATCGAAGGTAGGGTGTGGGTAACAGGTTAGCCAGTTACACCTACGAGGAAAGGTTGAAGGAGTCCAACTCTACCTGTACTCGGTAACGTAATCTGTTTATCCTAAATATCGGTTGAAGTCCAAAAGACACCGGTATGAATCCACTCTATTTTTCTAATGTGCTCAGATGCTTCCATTTTCAAATTATAACTGTATTTTGAATCTTGTAGGGGATTGTTGGAAATTTTAAAGAGTTTGAAAAGCCAAAAGTGATTTTTGCCTTGTCTTTAAAATTTAGAGGAAAAGATTCAAATTTTGGTTTCCCTCTTATTTCAAAAGCTAGTGACTTTTGAGTGCTTTTTTAAATGAAAAGATTCTATTTAATACCCAAAACGGTTTCCATTTTACCCCATTAATTGCTAAATGGTTATGATAATAACACCTATTAAAGTTGCAAAACCGTTTCATCTCCAACGGTCACAAATATGAATGTTGGAAGAGAAACGTTCAAGGCTCTTAATGGTGGCTTTTCTCAACATTAATACCCATAAATGATGGCTCTTTCCAATATAAAAAGGAGAAGAGAATACAGTTTGGATAAGGCTAAGAGTTTTTGGGGTCTACGTTTGGGGTGGCTTTTGCCAACAGAAAAATAAAGAGGTTTACACAGAAAAAGGGTTATGTTTTCTGATTTTGCTTCATCTCCTTCTGTTCCTTCCGTGTCTGAGCACATTTCTAAGGTGGTTCTGGGTGGACCAGTCAGCGAGTGCACGTGGACTGGAGCCAACTTTGGCTGTTTTATCTTGGAGCATCGGTTCGCGGATCCCGGTTGCACCGATAGGGGGCGGATACGATTCTGAAGGAGAGTGACCAGTGGCACGACTCAGCCTTCTTCTTCTTAATCGGGTTTCCCATAATCGTTTTTCCATCAAAAGAGATAAGTGCAATCTGTTTTTCATGTTTTATTTCAATTATGGTTTAATTTATAATACATGAATTTTTGGCTTCGACTTGCACTGTTTTGAGGTCGAGTATCATGTTTTCGTTTCAAGTAACGTGTTTTGGGTTCAACTAAGCCACATATTATTCTTTCATTATTTGTTTATAAGATCTGTAGAAATCTGATCCGTCTATTTTATCCAACAGTCTTAAGAATCATATTTGGGCTTCTTAAGATATGGATTCTATCCAACGAGTCATTGGACAACTACCCCAATCAGAGTCAGAATAGGCTGTCAATTGCAAATCATTAGTGGCGGAAAGTAGTATGCCATGACTAACAACAGTCCCTTTAAGGTATCTCAAAACATGATGAGCTGCTTCCAGGTGTGGCTTGCGAGGTGTCTGCATAAACTGACTAAGTTGATGTACAGAAAATGTGCTGTCTGACTGAGTAATGGTAAGATATATAAGTCGACCAACTAATCTTCTATGGGAACCCGGATTGTCAAAAATATCACCTTGGGCGTCTCGTAGCCGAGTATTCTGTTCCATGGGAAAGTCTACAGGCCGGCAAGTAAGAAATCTGGTTTCGCTTAGAATATCAAGGGTATACTTTCGTTGAGAGAGAAAAATACCCTTTCTAGACTGAGCAACTTCAATTCCAATCCTTGATGTGAAATTTATAGTGCAAAAAAGTCTTTAGGCGGGCGATGGCAGTGTGATCATTACCTGTAACAGCCACATCATTGACATATACCAAGACAGCGGTAAAGGAATTCCCTTTTTTTTTTGGTAAAGAGGGAATAATCTGCAGTACTTTGGGAGAATCCGGCTTCTCGAAGGGCAGTGGAAATTTTTTCAAACCATTGTCTAGAAGCTTGTTTAAGGCCATAAATAGACTTTCGTAGTTTACAAACATGATTCTCCCCCTTCTTGACATAACCCGGAGGTGGTGTCATATGAATGTCGTCATGTAAATCTCCATGTAAGAAGGCATTGTTGACGTCTATTTGATGTAAGGGCCATTGTTTCGCAGAGGCAATGGCCAAAAGACAACGGACAGTGACCAACTTCGCAACCGGTGCAAAGGTTTCATGATAATCAAGACCTTCAGTTTGGGTGTAGCCTTTGGCAAGTAACCTCGTCTTGTAGCGGTCAATTGAACCATAAGCACGAAACTTAATTTTGTACACCCATTTGCACCCAACGACATGTTTTCCGGATGGTAAGGGCTGTAATGTCCATGTTTCATTTTCTTCAAGTGCTTTTAGCTCACGGTCCATGGCCGCACGCCAGTGGGCATATTGGACAGCTTGATTATAAGTAGTGGGTTCCTCATGAGAAGAAACAATAGCTAAAAAAACCTGGTAATGAGGAGAAAATTGGCTATCATCCAAATAAAGGGAGATAGGGTAGGATATACAAAAGGGTGCAATCCCTAAAGAAGTGAGATTGGAATGGGTGATAGCAACCGGTTGTTGAATTGTTTGATTACACACATAGTCTTCCAAATAACTGGGTGGTACATGTGGTCGTTTAGATCGACGGGGTGAGACATCAGTGGATGGAGGAATGGGAGAAATTGAAGTAGGAGGTTGTGGAGCTTGAGGTGGTGGAAGTGGAACAACAGCATAATCCAGGGTAGGATGGTCATGATTGGGGTCAGAGGATAGATGGGGGCCAATGGTGGTGCGTAAAGGATAGGTATCATCTAAATGGGCAGTACGATCAAATGGCAAACGGTGGGCTAGTGTGTTAGATTGGGGAGTATTGAATGGAAATTTGTCTTCAAAAAAGATGACATCACGGCTGGTGAATATCTTCTTTGTATCCAAATCAAAAAATTTATAACCCCGTTAACCATAAGGATAACCGACAAATATACAACGTTTGGCTCTAGTGTCAAATTTTGTTCTGCCCACATCATTGTTGTGAGCTAAACATAGACACCCAAAGGCCCGTAGGTGGGCATACATTGGTTTGCTTTGAAGTAATTTTTTATGTGGCGAAAAGCCTGAGAGATTGGGTGTGGGCATTCTATTTATCAAATATGTTGTTGTCAATACACACTCACCCCAAAAGCTAATTGGGAGATGGGCTTGAAAACGCAATGCGCGTGCAACCTCTAGAAGATGACGATGCTTTCGTTCCACCATCCCATTTTGTTGGCGTGTATGGACACATGTACGTTGATGGAGAATTCCATGATCATGGAATAAGGTTTGAACATCATGAGATAGAAATTCACGGCCATTATCAGTTCTTATTTGACGAACAACCGTTTGAAACTGAGTTTTTACCATGAGTATAAAGTTCTTTAATAAAGAAAAGGTTTCAGATTTAAAACGCATTAGATATACCCAAGTGCATCGCGAAAAATCATCCACTATTGTAAGGAAATAATGAGCACCTGAATGAGATGGTGTGGAATAGCCACCCCCTATGTTACAATGAATTAACTCAAAAGGAGAAACACTTTTTATTTGTACTAGGATAAAAGGGAAACCAAGTTTGTATAGCCATAATGCAAACATCACATGAGTCCATAGAAAAAAGAAAAACATGACTAAAAGTGTGCTTGGAAGGATGTCCAAGCCTTTTATTCCAAAGTTCAGGAGAAGGAGAAGAACCAGAATATGCCGGAAGGGCATGTTCTTTATTTGAAGGCTGTCGTGTGTAATGATATAGTCCATCCCGCATTTCACCCATGCCAATCAGCTTCTTCGTTTTCAGGTCTTGAAAGACACAAAAGGTTGGAAAGAAGATGGCAGCACAATTCAATGATGATGTTAGTTTGCTAATTGAGAGCAAATTAAAGGTAAAGGAAGGAACACACAGAACGTTATCTAAGGATAAAGTAGGCGATAATTGTAGACTTCCAATGTGTGTTATGGGTGTACTTGTGCCATTTGGAAGACAAACTGGTTTGGAATTGGAGTTTGGTTTAATGTTATAGAGCAGCGGAAAATGTGGAGTATAGTGATTGGATGCACCTGAATCGATGATCCATGAAGAGGATGAAGGAGTAAAAGCAGAGTTGCAAACATCCATACCAGCGAAATTTGCAGAGGTGGGCAGCGCATCAGTACTCAACATGGACACCGAATGTTGATATTGACTGGGTGTAATCTGAGGCATGGAGAGGCTAGTTGACGTTTGAGACCCATTGTGTTGTTCAACACTCAAAGAAGTAACAGCAGCAGTGCCAACCCTGTGTCGTCCCGAATTTCCATTTTTAGTATCAGTAACACGATTTGATGAATTTGTACGTTGAGCTCCAACCTGTCGTTAGACCTGGCAAACGGGCGGGCCGGGCCGGTTTTGACCCGGCCCGTACGAGTCCGGGTCAAACGGGCGCCCGGATTTCTGACATATCATTTTTAAGATTTTTTTTTAAATAGGGATTCGCTAGCCACCTTCTCCGAGTCTACTTTTCGGCTTGTCCACATCCTTTGCTGCAAAGACCTGACAGAAGTACGAGTTGGGCAAAGGTGGCTAGCAATAAAATAATAGCAATTTATAATATTCATATGGTTACTAACTTTTAAATGAAAAATTACGGAAAAAGGGAAGCAAAGTAGAAAAATTACCAAAAATATATGAAAAGAAGGTGTTAAAATATGACAATTACAAAAAAAAATACAAAGACTCACCTATAAATACATGAATTTATGGAGAGTCATCTAGAGATTCATGCATGACCTTTATGATTAAGGATTCGTGTATGACTCTTAGAAGACTCACCTATAAATACATGAATCCATTAATGGTCACCTTTAATGGGTGTCCTTTGGGTTGCTACTTGAACTCTATAAATAGAGCCCTCATTCTAGCATCCAGAAAAACCAAGAAAGGAAACTACTCTAGAGCCTCTCAAGAAAAATAGAAAGTATTCAATAGAGAGCTTGCTTTATAGAATTGTTGAGTGGTGCATTACAACAATCCATTCTCCTGCTGTTCCTGGAGGTGGTTCGGTCGTGTGATCCATGCACTGGAGTTGGGTCGAATAACACTTTAAGGTGGGCGTTCAAGGACGTACGGCAGTATCGCAATCAAGATCATTATTAATCCATCCTCCATTCAAGTCAGTATAATTTTATATTTTTGCACTGTTTTTCATTAGTAGATCCATTGTTTTCAACCGCTTGCTCCAACACTTGTGATGCTAATGAGATGAAGTTTGGAGCTCTTTTGAGTTTTTGAAGGAATTGCAATTCATTTCAGCAACTATTGTTCATGCCTGTTATAATACTGCCATTGGATGTTTGACTTGAGGTTTCTGCCTGGGAATTCTATTGCTGGTTGCAATTTAGGTAAGACCTTTGGCTAGAAAACAAATCGTTGTGAGCTAATTTCTCCTCTTGATTAGTTTGGAACTCTGTATGTTGCTGAAATGAGAATTTTCGTGAGCCTTTTGCTCGATTCCTCTTGATTTCACATGAAAGAATCAAGTGGTTGAATGCAATTCCTTAGATCTAAAGTTTCCTAGTGTTGCATGGTGATTGAATTCTGTGTTGTTGAAACTATCCTCCATGAACTTGATATTGAAGAATCGACCACAAGGATTAGCAAGTGGATCCTTATCACTGCTTGTAGAAAGGTGCCTCTCAGGTGCCTCCCAAGTGCTTGTTAAAAGTCTTGTGAAGGTTATTTGGAATTTTGCATGGTTGGGATGAGCATAAACTGAATGGGAGTTGAGACTTCATTTACATTCTTTTGGAATATGCTATTGGCCATGTTTACTGGACTTAAATTCAAATGAGAAGGGAGCAGATGTGTGTTATGGTTCTATTCCTTGAAACTGTTGTGAACACATATATATAGCTTTGTAGCTCTTCGGAAGGCCTTTGCAAGTTTGAACACAATTGTTCAAGAACTTTAAGAAATATCAGTAGGGGCAGAAATTTTCTGGATAAAAATTTTCAAGGTCTACATTGAAGAAGAAGGCACACGTCATTTCAGTTCAGATTCACTCCTGCTAATTCTCTATTTTGTCTCCTTCCAATAAGCTTCTCTGTCAAAGGAGAGAACTGGATTAGAAGGAAATACATTCTTAGCGTGACATAATTGCATTGTCTAGATGGCATGCTTATCATGTCCCATTTATTTGCACATCTTCTGTTTGCTGGTTTGGTTGGGTTCCAAAGAGGAGGCTTGCATGTGGATGTTTTTGGTTCTAGAAGGTTAGTGTGGAGGAAAAAATTTGGGGCTTGAGCAAAATTCTGCTTGCTATAACGGAGCTCTTGGTTGGCCCATGGTTATTGACCATCGCATGTGAGCTGCTTTGGAATTTTATGGAAGTGCCTTCTATACAATTGGAAGGAAATATTAGTGTACACCTGAGTGCATGAGGATCAAAGTACCTAACAAATCCATGGCCTACAGTTCTGTTGGTGCTTCAAAAGTGTAAACCTTCCACTAAATATTTGCTAAAATGGCGATGGTTTTCTAATTAGTTGACTACTATCTAGGCAATTGGCTTTCTTTTATATCAGTTACTTCATTCCTTCACATAGATTTGGGTTTTGTTGTGAGGTTTGAGATGAGACTCAGTTCACTTTTTGCATTTTGGTGATTCCCAAGCCTCTGAACATTGCTCATAGCTTTAGCTCAGGTTATGGTTTGAGTTTCTAAATTGTTCTGAAAGTTGCCACCCTCAACAGACAATAGTCTTAACTGAATACCTTGGAACAGAATTAAACTTCCAAAAGGAGCTGCAACCTCTGTGATGCTCTAACCTGAGGATAGTTAATGTACAATACAATCAGCTACAAGATACTTAACCCAAGGTCATTTGAGTTGTTGACTTCAGAGCCAATCACAAGTCATTTGAAATTTCCTTTTGTGGTTGGAATTTCAACTGAATTCCAACAGGTGTTGCCACTGGAGTACTGGTAGCAATTACCCCTTGAAGTAAAGAGGTGCAGGTTCATTTTCAAAGGAGAAATCTGTTACAGTTCCCAGAAAGAGATGCTTCATCCCACAATTGAGAATTCTTTGGTACCTATTGACAACCAAGTATTGCTGCTGAGAATGGAAGGCATCAAGGGCATAGCTGATGTAAAGAAAACTGAGAATTTCACTTTGAATTGCTTATGGACCAGCTACTACAATTAAGGAAGATGAACCTGTGAATTTTGAGATAGAATCCTTGCCTTGTCTTGTTTATTATAACTACAAGTCTCAATGGCGTACTTCATATATCTTCACCAACAAAGGTCGCAGCGGGTTGTCAAAACAGAATTTCAGGGTTTGATTCTCAACAAGAAAAATTTAGCTACTAGAAATTTGTTTCATGTCAGCACTAGACTGAATTGCAGTTAAAGAAATAAGTCATTTGTTCTCTTCTCCATTCTCATTTCTAATGCTCATCTGAGGGTAAACATGCTATACAGAATGAACTAATGAACATTATTTTGCGTGTGTGAGCGCCCACTTGTGGACTTTTAAAGTTCATGTCTGTAATTACACAACTTGTAAGTTGCATGCTTGCATAACATGATGACTGCAACAGATATTGGGACTATAAACGTTTACCGGCCTAGGAAAAAAATGATCATTGGTGATAAAGATGTATAGCAATTTAAATGTGCGTACAAGTACAACCTCAGAATGAAAGGGAGAGAATTTAGAGAATTCTACTACTGATTTGTAACAGAAAAAAATACAGATTTTAAAGAAGGGTGAGAGAGGGAGAGAGCTAGAGGGCATGCGTGAGGAGAGGCTGAAAAGCACTGAAAAACAGGTTGAAAAACACTTTTGATTCTTGAAACGAGGTTTTTTTTTACCCTTGTTTTTCTATCACTTCTTTTACACTCTCCATACTCATTCCATCTTAATTCTCTCCCTTTCCCATTCTCCCTACCAGATCTCACCACTTTGATAAAGTAATATATCATGGAAAAAATCTTTATGGTTGCCGAACATGGCTAGTTTTCCATGGCATAGCTATCCCTTTGCCGAACAGCCCTTTTTATAGTTGGGCAATCTCATATCAGAAAGTCTATGCAGACAGTCATTGTAGGATCAATGGTAACATGCTAGGTCCCAAGGGTCCCGGGGCTATGTATTGTAAGTTTGTAGCTCATGTCTTTAATAGATATTAATTATTAATTTGGATGCCTAGTAACCAAATGACTCTGTGGCCCAATGGATAAGGCGCTGGTCTACGAAACCAGAGATTCTGGGTTCGATCCCCAGCAGAGTCGATTTTTTCTTTTCTTTTATTTTTATTTGGAAAGTACAAAAATGCCCTTTGTGCTGATATCGCTTCCACCAAGTGCGGGGTCCACCTATTTTGATGATCAAAACCATTCATTTGTTGATATCGCCTTAGATAGGCAGGCTTTGAGTAAAAAAACTTCTTTATCGGATTATCCTGACCCTCTGATTTATTGGGTATATAATCAACGTTTTAGCTTCCAAAATTACCATTCCTCACATAATCTCAGAAAGGAGACTCAATCGGTCAATCCTATAACTTTGCCTGGTCTGAAAGTGCTAAACCATTATGCTTTTTCTCACATTCCCGTAAGAAAGTGTAAGATCTTTCAATTGCTTCCTTTCAAAAAGCAACATAAGCTCATAACTCAAAGGTTAAGCACTCAAGCCAATTACAATAAGAATGGTTATTGAGAAAAACAAAGGCATTTATTTATATAAGAATTACCAAGGCTTTGTTTCTTTCAACATAAGCTTTAGACAATTACAATAAGAATGATTGGCGAGATAAAAAAAAAAAAAAGATTATGACAATTACCAAAAAAAAAAACAATAAGAATGATTATTGAGAACAAAAAAAGGCATTTGTTTACATGAGAATTGGTAAGGCTTTGTTTCTTTGGATGTAGAATGGGCGTAAAGCAAATTTTACACCCATTTTCACTTAAAAATAGGGTAACTTAGAGCCCGAGAAGGAAGGCCAGAATCACTAGCAATCACTGCTTTTCAAATCTGCAGTCAAATCCTAGGGCTCAACCCTGGACATGTGGTGGAAACTACCAAGCTGGGAGGAGAGGACCTTTCCCAGTACAAGAGGACCATGGAGGACGCACCTTTGGTGTACTAGTTGTAGTTCCCATGGTAAACATTGGGGGAGATAATTTGGGAATTGTTACTTCTTCACCAACATAAGTGTAATGAGCAGTTTAAGCTAGATTGGTAAGCTAATTTGGGAATTGTTACTTCTTCACCAACACACAATAAGATAGATAACACCTTGTTGAAGTATTAATGATTAAATAACACTAACTTTAACAGCTTAAGCTGTTGGAGTAATTTGTTGTTTTCACAAACCTCATCAATTAACTAACCACAAGTGACATGAACACCTAAGTAATCTCAAAATAAAGAGGAAAGAAAGCCCTGCAGTAACTCTAAATTAGCTGAGGAAGTGTAAATAGGAATCTCACAGAAGAGCCTGTTCTTAGAACCAAATGCTTGGAAAAGTTTCAGATCCACAATCCACGTACTATCTAAAGTTTAAAATGCTGAAGTTGATCACTTTTTTTTTTTGAAATGGTGTGATTTTATTAGAAAGGATCCACTGAATTTGATCACTTAGAAGTCAAAATCAATAAAAGCAGAGAACAGAAGTAGAAATGAGTATTATTAACAAGTCAAAGTCAAGAAGATCCAAATAGCAAACAGTATACACACATACCATAGCAAAACGTAATAAGAAATCCCCATTTGTTGGGTATGCCTTGAACTCAATTCTCATAATGAGTTTAAACAGGCATTGCAGAAATCGGTTCCAGCCTTTTTGATACACAGTCAAAGACTCAAAGGTATAAAGAGTCTGCACTCAAGAGAAGTCGCAGAGCAAACAATGGGAGAAATAAAAAAAATGAAAACCCACAACAGTGATTGATTACTGAGGCTTTCCCTGAGTTGGTGGTGGAAAGGTGTATAAGGACTTGAGCTGCCTGTTAATGAGCTTGCTGTTGTGAATAGCCAGTTGAAGTTCCATGTCATCAGACCACCACTGCTCCAACCCATGAGCCTCAAGGAATTTCTGTGGACCCTTAGCCATTACAAACAGCTTTGCTGCCACTTGTCCATGAGTTCCAATCTTCGCCTTTTCAGAAAGATCACTAGTCCCCTCATGGTGTTCAGAATTCCCCGCTGGATCGGTGTAGTAACAACAGATGTAGTCACTATTATTCACGTATAAATGCGGTACCCACTTCGTGAGATCCAAACACACCTTTCCGATGCCCCCGGCCTTCTCCTCGGTATTGGAATGAATCTCAGTACTTGCGGGAAATATCGATTTAATTCTCCTCCAAACAATCCCAGCTTTCTCTCCAATGCTTCTCAAACTCATAGCTAATGAAACAGATGGTGGGTTAAACAGATGAGACTCCACAAACACCCCTTGTTTAGCCAATGCTTTACCCACTTGGAGGGCAAAACCAGCTCCTAAAGAATGACCAGCAACACAAACATTGGAGCTTCCAAATCTGTCAACCGCTGATTTTAGTGCCTCCAAAGCTGCATCATATCTAACAGACCCTTTCAAACTTTCCCATGTCAAAAAGCGAAGATCGTCCTCTAAATCCCTCCTAATAGTCGGGCTCTTAAGTAAAGTCCCCCTTAGTGCTAGAACAGCCCTTGGAGCACCGCTCGGTCGCATTAGTATGAAATCAGCCAGTGCCGCAGATCGGTCCCACTCTATAAGTGCTCCAAATATAGAGCCATCTCTTTTGTCCACGAGTGTTTGGGCCAACCTGTACTTGAAGGGCTTCCACCATTTAGGAGCAAGGCCATTTTCTTCTGTTTTGTTCTCTTGTCTGTCGAGCTCAAGCAAGTATACTGCCTGTATGAAGCATGCTATTACAGTTCTTTTGTAGTTACCATCCTTCCTGTAACCCAATTGTTCAGAAAGAAAGTAACAAACTGGAACCTTGGAAGTATATAGACAGAACTACTGAAGGGGGCATCATAACATGGTTTTTTTAGCCTATCACAAACCATTATTGCTGAAGGTGCACCTCATAAAAGTCAAAGTTAAATGTTTACATAATATAGTATGATAAATCTCCCAGAGGAAAATAAGTTAGAAGGCTTTCATGAATCAATTATCGGGAAAAGGAATTTAGATTCCAACTAATCAATAGAGAACTTAAACTTAAACGTTTCCATCATATAGTATGATCAATCTCGAAGAGGAATTATCTGTTGAAGCTTTCACGAATCAATTATCTTATATAAGGAATATAGACCCCAATTAATCAATAGACAAGCATGACAGAACCTGTTACATCATATAGTATGATAAATCTTAGACAAAAATATCAGTTGAATCTTTAATGAATCAATTGTCGGGAAAATGAATTCAGACCCCAGCTAATCAATAGACAATCCGGACACAACCTTGTTCTGTACTTCTATTTACAATTAATGGAAATACACAAAGAAAATTGAACGATCCTACTTTCAAATATTAGAAAAAAAAGAAGCATGTTGCAGTAAATAATCAGTGAATTCAAGCAATGGATTTAACATACAAATCAAATATATCTCATTACTGATACATTGCAATGAACCAAGATGGGTTAATTGTAATCACCAATTTACATATCAGCATGGTTGATTGGCTAGTGTAGAAAAGTCACACCAATGCACGATTCCAACCCAATCAATCAGCTTTTGTTTATGGATTCATGCCTATTATGTTCAACCAACTGTTTCAAGGCCACCACTCCAATGGCTAGGATCATCCGATGGGTGTGACTGACTTTTGTTCAGAAGCACATCCACGGCAGATCTCGCCACATTGACAGTGAATTCATCTCAGTGTACCCAAAAGAGCCTAAACCGAATATATCATACAATTGCAGAAAAATAGAAAGAAAAAAAAAACCCTAATCAAAGGAAATCTATAGTTCCTAAAAACCTCAATCCCAGTTAAAAAGAACCAGAGCTTAAGCCTAGAAGACCCTTCAAAATGTATACCCAGTTCTCTAGAATAGTCTTTTAAAGACCCTGAAATCTCATATCTGCGTTTTCATTACAGAGTACAACTCACAAAACTGACAGATTAAGATCGAGTAACAAAATCCAGGAAAATATCAAAACATAATAGAAGATTTTTAAGCATGGGAAACCCAGTATTTCAGACGACTCTTTAAAAGAAGGGAGAAGATGGCTCTTACCAGCTGGAACTGATTATATCCTTCCAATTTGGTGAAGAAAGGTTTCGAGGTCCTGATACATGAAAATCGTAGGGATGCCCCTTTTCTGATACCTCTTCAACAGATTGCTTTGCCATGACACCTCTGAGCTTCTTCTCCTTCCTCAGGTTTTCTTCTTTGTGACTTTTACAATATAATTAAGAAGAAAGCAGAGAGAGAGAGAGAGAGAGCAACGGTCGGGAATATAAATGAAAGGGGTGAGGGGGCGCTCGTGAGGAAGAGAGGAAGAAAAAGCGTTTTTGCTTTTGGTTGTAGACTTTTTTCAGATTCGATTCGATGCTGTTTTTCTAGCTGAAACGCCTGGAAAGTTCAAACTCCGCTATCATGCTTCCAACGGTCATATTTCCTTCAGATGTAGCCTAGTTTTTCTTTCCTTTTTTATTCTCTATTTGGCACGAGCGACTATTTCGTAAGCAGGTGGATGAATTTCTCTAAACAAAAACAAAAAATTACCTAAAATCCCCTCGGTGCAACTCCGGTCGGGTTGGATCGGGTTGGGCTAGCCAACCCTAGCCCATCCAAGATAGTATTCCCTCAACCCTAACTCGACCCAACCCGAGCCTTGGGTTGAGGAGGATGGTCAACCCTAACATAACCCGCCTCAAAATCTCTCAACCCTAACCCAACCCATCTAACCTGGTGGTTTTTTTTCCCAAATCGGGTCAGATTGAGTCAAGTTGGGTTTGGGTTTTCCTAGGGCCAAACAGAAAAATACAAGGAAAATGACACAATCCTAAGAAAATCACAATAAAATTAGAAGATGAAGGTCGGGATCGAGTCGGGTTGGGTTGCCAATGCATCAACCCTTACCCAACCCCAAATTAAATCGGGTTGGGTTTCCCAATCCTAACCTAACCCAACCTAAGGAAATGCCAACCCAACCCGAGCCAAAAATCGGGCTGAACCTGTCGGGTTCGGGTTGAGCCCGACCCAAGTTGCACCCTACTGTAAATAATAGCTTTCATGTCATGCAAATTGTAATTAACCAAAGTTAGGTTAGTTTGGATGTGCAATCTAATTGGATTTTAGGTGCAATTTGTGTGTATGGATTTGCCATTTCGAAACCTAGTTAAACCAAGAAATGGAAAGCTTATTTGGAGTACAGTGAGTTAAAAGGCACTTGCACCTTTGACCTCTTATATTGTTTTTGGGCCTTGCTTTAAGCGTTCATCATTTTGGGTCCCATAAGGGGAACATGTATGTGCAATCGAGACCGTTGATCCCAGAGAACATGGTGCGATGGCCCAAATGGCATTCATCCCATCCAAATTGGACATCCCATGCCTAATATAAAGCACTGCAAAAATCAAAACTTTAGCCTTTCTTGATGGAACACTAAAAGACACTTGATGGATCAAGGTCCTAGGATCATCCGATCAAGGTATCCTCCACCCACGCCCCCAAGTGTAAATTTCTGGCTCTGACCCTGATTATGTAGTGTAGCAAATAGTGTTCTTGCAACCCACAGTTTGTGAAGTTGAGGTTCAAATGATCATGGCATAGGAATATAGAATAGTAGAAGTCTCAAAATCAGTTGAGGCGCCAAATTTCTTCACTATTGTTAAAGAATAAAAGATTAAATAACGCCAACTCTAACGGGTTAAGCTTTTGGAGCAATTGGTTGTTTCACATGGTGTTGGAGCAATGGTCCTGGTTTCAAAACTCCTTGTTATTAAAAATCCACTTGTAATGGTCAACCTAAAAGAGGGGCCACATATGCCATGTGTAGGCCAACCCTAAAAAGAGGGGCCCCACGTGAGGGGGAGTATTAAAGTATAAAAGATTAAGTAACGCAACTCCAACAGCTTAAGTTTTTGGAGTAATTGGTTGTTTCACAGCTACCAGATAGCTACCAGATGCGCCCATTACTTCCGTAGAATGGAAATTTTGGAATTATACCTTTCCTCTTGTTCATTGCACTTATTTCTTGACGAGTATGATTGCCTTTGTATTTCTTACGAACAAATCTTGTTCTTCATCTTTTGGGAGTACCCTGTTCTTTGCTTGCAATTCCTTATATGGTTGTAGGGTAGATTTCTTACGAACAAATCTTGTTCTTCGACTTTTTGTAGTACCCTGTTCTTTGCTTGCAATTCCTTGTATGGCTTTAAGGTAGATTGGAAACATGTAACTTCCTCTGAGACTTCACTGATTTGGAAGGAGTAGCCTGCCTGCATCTTCCAAAAGCAATGCCTGTTATTCAGTTCTATTGTCTACCATGCATTGCATGTCATTTGTTATATAGGTGCAGCTTGCCAATTAAAATTATAAAAAAAAGGGAGATGATAAATCATCACCCCCTCTAGGATAATTCGTACCCCTTGACATCCACACCAGAATAGATGGTGTTTTCCGAAAAAACCTGCTAGTGGAGGAAGACCCCATAGGGATAAGAGACATAGGCTGAAGAGAGCCAAAAAAGTATCTTTTGTGCAACCGTACATGAGATTTTCACTTCATACGGCTCCTCGTTCAATTCTTTCCAAGTAATTGGATCCTTTTCCTCGTTCGGATAGAATCGGTCTGGGACGGAAGGATTCAAACCTCCGAGTAACGGGACCAAAACCCGCTGCCTTACCACTTGGCCACACCCCATTTAGATTTCATTTCAACACTAATAACACTAATATTGTTATCGGTAAGCAAATTACTCTTGCTCCAAGAACAGAAGACCGTGTAGGTTGTAAGAGATGTGAATCCGCTTGCCCAACAGATTTCTTGAGTGTCCGTGGGAGGGGGGAATCACTCATTGAGCAAATAGTACTTCTTCAATGAATTTATAAAATTTTAAAAAAAAAAGAAGAAAAGGGCAAATTTTCAGATGATGTACCAGCAGTGCATCAAAGATGCAGTCGTCGATTTTCCCGAGAGGCCACAATTACCGTGAGCAAACATATATATTAATGACGAGGAAAGCATTTTTCAAAGACGAAACATCTGTAGCTTTCCATTTACTGATCCCATCTTTCAAGGAATCGATCCCCCCTTTGACTGTACAAGAATATGTGGAGCTCAGCATGTCTGGAAGCACGTATAGGAGGTTATCTCCTGATATGGCTCAAGAAAGAATGATTCGAGTTTGAATTTATGCTATGCATATCATATAGTGACAAATGTATCCATAAAATCATCAATTATACTGTAAATTAAAAAATCTACTCCTTACTCAAGTTCCTAGTGAGAAGTGAGAACCAACCTATATTTCATTGATTCATTTTACTTTTATTTTATTTTCGGAATTACTTATTCATTATTCAATTTCGACAAACAAAATGTGAAATTATGTGATGAACGTACGGGAAAACCCTATTCGGATTTTCCCAAGATCTTTGGAATTCAGCGGTGAATTATCCTAGAGGGGGTGCGGATTCATCATCTCCCAAAAAAAAAATTGTTGCATAGGTGCAGCTTGCCAGTTAAAATTGTAAAACTGGCGTAATAATCTCTCTCAGCCACAAAAATGCTTGCTATTTGTGTAGAACATCTTCAAATAACTTCACACTTCTGCTAGATATACTAATAGAATCTTCCAGGCTTTTGAAGATTGTGAGAGACCCAACATCACAGTACAAGGACTGCGAATTGGGTCATTCCTTATAACTATTCATGGATTGGTTCAACCGAAGATGATACTGTCTCAGCTTTGGCTTAATCTCACTTGGATATTTAGTCTGGATATATGAGACTTGCATCCCTTATAGGGTGCTTTAAAAAAGAAATATGATAAGCTGTGCCTAAATTTTGAATGTTGTTGGCTTGTTGCCCACATTTTTGGATAAAAATATGCAAATAATACTCATTAGTTCCAGGATTTAAAAATGATGGTATTCAAAAAACCGCATAGTTTTTTTTCTTACTTTATAAAATTTTATTGATTATTGTATAACAACAATTGTTTGCCCCCTTGGAGCAAATTCCTTGCTCCGTCCCCGATAGGGACCCTAGAGTCTTTGTGCATAATCATGGTCTTGATAGAATACAATTGTATCCTTATTCGATTTATTATATGCTTGGAGAATTATCATTATCTGATGCTTTTACTCTCATCTTCTTCTTCCCTCTCCCCACTTTACTAGGATTTCAGTATGCAAGCCTAGTATTATATTGCAAAACAGAAATGACAATCCCCACATGTCATTATACAAAATTATCTACATTTGATTCTTCTTATACAGTACATCAATGCCTTTCTTATTCTCTAAATCCCATGAAATTCATCCTCCCATCTCTGAATCAGAAACCCAAAAAGGGCAATGAAGAAGTAAGGTAAAAGAACCATGTCAGTTGGGAAAAATCATTGTACTCATTGGTTCTCATCAAGGCATTGCCAACTCCTTTTGGTTGTTTCTTGGAGACATTACTTGATCAGTTGGTCTGATTTGCTCCTCACCTAAAATCACTCCTTGCTTCTTCATGTACTCCCACCTATCTTGGAAGATATATAGGAAAGCAATGAGAGAAACCTCAGCAGAGAAGAGAATGCTCCAAAGCTTTACACTTCTTGAGGTCTTTGTCTGATAGGCATATAAACCAGTGTAGATGTTGATGATTCCCAATATAGAAACTCCAGTTCCAAGCATCCAATGCACAAAATACCATTTACTCCTTCCTTTAACTCCTCTACAGAAAAACAATAATCAAATTCTGAGCAAAAAACACGAGGTGGTGGGGATCTAAATGGATGAAAAGTAGTCGACCGGGGAAGCCAAGAGAAAAAGTAGAGGGTTTACCTTTGGGGTCTGCAAAAACCAATCAAGGGTTGCACCCATATGAGAGCATAGAGAGCCAACCCAATCCTTTGATGGGTGTTATTGAAGGAATTATCGAAGTTTTTGATAGACATAATTGCTCCAGCAGTGGCAAGAAGAACTGAAGCTATCTATCAACCAAATAAAATGCATTTGCATATTTCAGTACAATAGAAAAAGAAAATCTGGTATCTGAATATAGAAAAGTTACCTAATGATATTTCTTCTCTTTCCTATTTTGACCATTGCCTTTCTTGCACTCCAAGTGCAAGTATCTATTAATTATAATCTTAGTAATCATCTTTTAATAAGCAGAAAGTTAAGTAGGGACTAGTTATACCTGAGCAAACTGTAAGGAAACTAAACTATTTCTAAAGTTTACTTTCATAAACTTTACTCCCATCATAAAAGACTAAAATGGCTGTTGAATAAACAAAGTTTTGTGGGTTTGATTATGATTCATGAACATGAAAAGGGAAATTTGGGTCATTCATAAAATAAAGGAAAATGTTGTCATTTGGGCCATGGAACAGAAGAGAAACAAGCTCACCTGCAGAATAACATGGCAGTAGAAAAGAACCTTGAGCCTTTTCCGACATTCCTGTCTGTTGGACATTCTAATTATAACTATCCCAGCAGGCATTAGAAACCCCATGGAAGCCCATAGGAGAAAGCCATGGAGTGTAATTTGGAATGAGAGTTGAGGGCTGAGCTGTAAATATAACCAAAAATCAGAAAGTGAAGTCCCCTAATTAAAACACCTAATTTACTAAGTTTCAGAAATTATAATTTAGAAAATTCTCACATACTACAAAATTTTGGAGATAGACTTGCAATTTATTGGTTTAAGCTACTACATTAGATTCTAAACATAGAGAAACAAATCCCAGTTTTCTAATTCTATGTTTGGAAGAACAAATGAGAGACTTTGGAGATTAAGTTTTGGAATTATTGTATTCACAAAATACATTGGGTTCTTGACAATTTTTTAGAAGAAAAAAGCGACAATTCTCGTCATATGTTTAAAAGAAAAAAAGAAATGTTATGGGAATTGATTTTTCGCTAAAATTGAAGGAAATTTTTTGTTTCTGATAAATTAAATACCTTGTGAACTGGATGCTTGTTGGTTCTGTGGCTGCCAACCGGTTTCACTGGTTCATTAGATGATCCCACAAATGGAAGAATGGTAAGAACAATAAAACTTGCATGAATCACTTGAAAAACCATCCTATGAAACTCTTGCATTTCCAATCTCTCAAGAAAACAAGGAAAAGCCAATCGAAATTCTACAAGAACCACTCCCTTTGCTTAGAATTTGGGACTCTCAATACCAATTAATGACTAAACAACTTGTTTATACAGTAATATGTTCACCTCTTGTCTTAAAAGTACATTTTCTTTCTGTCGATATGAGACCGAATATGCAAGTTTGTCAATAATGAAGAAGCTCCCATATATATGCTTTGAATTAGTTAAAAGTGCTTTTGAATGGACTTTAATGGTTTTGGCGGGGGCGTTTGAATATAAAAGAATGTGGGGATTGGGTTTTCAGCTTAGCTGTTTACTTTTTTAGCTTTTGGGTTTGATAGTGGTGAAAGGGTATGTGGAGTTGCAGGCTTTAATGTAGAGGCAGGAAGAAGAGACATTTCTGCAAGTAGTGATCTGAAAAGAGAGAAAAGTGGAGATACAGAGGGTATGGAAGTATATCTTCTGCATTCCCACTACAAAAATGGGTGTGCCACAATAAAAGTACCACCATATAAACAGAGACAGTATGTACTATAGGTATCATATGCTGTTGAATTTATTTAAATGTACATGCATACATATTGTGTATGTGGACTTGTGTGTCTTCTTCTGTAAAAAGAACCAAGATTAAGCAAATGTCTTATTTAAGCTAACTAGAGTCACTGGTACACTCAACAACTTAACAATCCATAGCTTATTTGTTGATAGTGAGCATTTCAGTCTAAGCTTGGCTTAATTAGGGAGGCCCAGTGCACGAGGCTCCCGCCATTGCGGGGTCTGGGGAGGACAAGATGTACGCAGCCTTACCTCTGATTTGCAGAAATACTTTTAAAAAAAAGTGACCCAACTTACATATGGCCGGTAGACTAATCTTGTATTCACGTACAAATTAAAAACTCCATTATCTTAACAATCGTTGTATTTGGGCGTATAAAGTTTGCATGTAACAATAAAAATTTATGTTAAAGGCACAAAATAGAGATGAGATTTATCTATTAAAATCCTAATACTAATTTAAAATGCAGAATGATCTGGTGAATATAATACTATTGCACACCCAAATTTCAGTGTATGCATCATTTGACACTGCTTGAGCCATATCATATAGTTGTGGCCCAAGCCCATCTCCACCATCTAATCATGATCAAACATGCTGAATGGTATTATATAACGAGCATGCACTCAAGCTTCGTGTGTATACTTGTACGGATCCGATTTACAAGTTGGTGTGTGCACGGTTCACGTGCTTGTATGGGGCTCTCTGATGTCTAGTATCTACAAGACTAACAGAAAGGCTGATAAGTCAAGAGAATGATTGCTGACACGTCAAAATACGATCATACCCACAAAAGATTGGAATTGCTTGCGTCTTCAAATACATCATTATCAACATTCTTTCGCATAAAATTACTGTAGTAACTATGTCACCTTAACCGGCCCCAAAGGCCAAAACCCAATATATGGCTTATTTATAAACATGTTGAGAAAATTGTGCAAAACTAAACGGAAACTAAAAAACAAAACACAAACAACAACATCGAGATTTTACGTAGTTTGGCCAAGATGCCTACAGCAAGGATGAGAACACGATCTTCATTATGAGAAAATAAAATTACAAGGATTACAACGGATTAACACAAAACTCATAAACCCGCAACCCTTTCTTTGTCCTCTCAATCAGGACAATACGCGAAAGCAACCCGAGAGAAAACACAAGAGATAACCCAAAGAACCTGAGAAAACCACTTTCTCCTTTTCTCCGTATCTTTCCTTTTCTGTCTCTTTCAATCTCTCTTCTCCTACTTCACGTAGCTGCGAAGAACACGAGAAAAATCCCTCTTGTTTCAGTTGTCCCTTAAGCCTTTCCCCCCAAGAACCGTCTCTTGCCTTTTTATATCTTAGGTTTTAAGAAAACTAAATCAACATAGTTTCCAACAAGGTTTTAAATTTCGGTTTCGGAATGCGTTTCGGTCCCCACGAAACCGAAATTTCAACAAAATTTCGGACCAAATCTATCGAAATCAAATCAAGTAACATTTTACATAGTACAAAATTTTGGCAAAATTACCGAAATTTCGGGATAACATTAAATAAGGAATAAAAACCATATTTTTTTGGTGATACATATCCCTTAGATTTTGGGGAAAACAAAATTTCAATCGAAATTTCAGTCGAAATTTTGTAACGTTTCGACTTCACCCAATTTCGATTTCGGTCTTAACCGAAACCCGAAATTTCGATTTCGGTCAAAATTTAAAACCTTGGTTTCCAAACATAACTAGGAAATAAGTCAACTTTCTATTTTGACTTCCAATAACCGTGGGAAACAAGGCAACTTTTTCAACAATCTCCACCTTGACTTGTTTCTCAGCCACAGAGAGAATTTTCATTGATGTTGCCACCGGTCCCATGTCGTCGCAAATCACTGTTGACGGTCTATATTCCAATATACCCGCTACACACCATCGAATCACCTTGAATTGGTTCCGACTCGACATAAATCGATCAACACGGCCAATGGGCATGTGCAGCTCCAAACCGTTCACCCCCATCGTGGTCTTAGGGACACTAGTCACTGTGTCCCCAACCAAACGATATAATATGCTACTCTCAATATCAGTCATCTTCTCCACCTTCACATCATTTCACTTCAGTGCCTTAGCAAGGCCTTGTTGAACAAGGATGTCCTTCACCCTCATCTATTGAGATGAAACTACTCTCTCCGTCAATGCTGAACTCGGTAGAAACCGATTTTGCCACCATCTCATATCACCTTCATTATGAAGCTCCACCTCGAACTAGAATTTCTCGGACAATCTTTATACCTCTGGCAATCCATCTAATTTTGATCTAACAACGACACCTACAATCGCTCAAAATGCAGCATGACAACGAAACGTGTCCATCATGAACCAAAATAATTTTGGACCTTAGGATATATCACCACATCAAGAATTGTCGAGATATCACTAGAGAAGAAATCCAAAAATTAATTTTCATTTTGTGCGATGAATTACTGTCATAATGCAAGACATCTGCACAGCAATTAAGATAGAACACCGCTCCTTGCAATTAAATGACTTTAGCTACTTTCATCCGAAACCAAGTCCTTTTTTGTAGTTGTGGCACCGGCCTTGCAGTTCTAATGTACTTGTGTTCTTCTAACCGTTCATTTGTCTAGCCCCACCACATATGTGCCAAGATGAAAATGTCATGACTGAATGACCTTAACAACATACAATCTACGCCCTACAAATTTCTGGACAGAGCCAAAAGGACTAGGTGTTTGGATTAAAAAGCAAAAACCCATTGACTGAAGTTGAATTAGGATTGAATGGCTTCAACAAGTAAAAAATTATTTTGATTGAAAGTCCAATTAAGTTCATATTTTTGCTGTGATCCATCTATTATAAGGTCCACTAGATGGACTGCTCCACTTAATGAGGTGAGAACCACAAGTGTGCTCAGGGGTACCAATGGACCCGGACGGTTTAATGGATCAATAATGGACAGGATTTGGGCTAAAAAACTGGATCCGAACCCTGTCATATTTTGGATCGTGACCCAGACGTAACCACTCTGATGAGAGTGACAAGATCCGAATGGAGGGTGCCAATGTACTAAACTACCCTTCATACTTTTGGGGGTATTTTCATAATCTTAAAAATCATATTCATAACAAAAAAAATATTTCATTTTCTTGCTTATTCTTTCAATGAAGATTCTCGTTACTCTTTAAGGCCATGTTTGAATTGCAAGAAAAACATTTCTTGCAGGAAATTTTGTCTTAAGAAATGTTTTTCGATTCCACAATTTAAAGGAAACTGATATGGGTATGGCTTATTTAGAGGGATATAATAATAAATTGAAGGTCTCTCTAGAAAAAAAAATAAAAAGTTTTTTCTTTTCCAAACATTTCTACAAATTCCTGCAATCAAACAGGGCTTAAGTTTCTTCCCTCTCTTAACCCTAAGTCCTAACTGTGTACAACTTAAGTTGGACCTAGGACGCTCCTATGAATGGTCGATTCGAAATGGATCATGATCCATACTCATAACAGGTCCACTCCTACTCTGAAAAAACACTACAAAAAAGATTTGACCGATAAGTGATCTGAACGGATCGGGACACTCCTAGTCCGGATGACTACTCATAACAGGTCCACTCCTATTCTAAATGCCCAAAGTGCCTCTTGGTATGAAAATGACACCTAAGAATTTACAGCAAAAGCTCTTTTCTTGTAGCATTGGCATACACGTAGTCAGTAGTAATTGCTAGAAGAAACGCATGTTTGTGAATCCTGGCTTTGAAAACTGTACACAATGGATTGATACAGGAAAGGAATCCATAAAAGGTGGCTCATAACACCTTTAATCTCAAATATAGTCTTGCATTGATTGTAGAAACGTACCCTATTCCAATGGACCACTTCACTATATTTTTAAAAAACCATGATGATGTTATGGACTCTACAACTTTTGATCCATCTGTACAAATCCATATCCTTATCCTGATGGGCCCCCATGCTATCATCATCTTCACTCACCACATGAAGTCATAATAGTATTCGTTTTGTTGTTGACATGTCACATTTGGTTCCAACACCCATGTCCACCATGAAATAATGAGCTTGAAAGAATACAAGTACGGGAATTAATCTTAAGTTGAATGCAATGGAAAAGGCATCTCTCCTTTTCACTAAAGAGAGGCGAGATAGTAAGAGGAAGAGAATCTCTTTCTAATGGATCCTTATGTAGAAGACAAGATGATTTAGATCAATAATTATAATTCAGCGTGGAGTAGGACGGCAGGGGATCACCACATCTGGTTTTCAGGAAGTGTTTATTTGATCTCGTTTCTTGCGGACTCGGGATCGAAATCCTAACTTCACGAGAAAGAGAAACTCAGAGTCGCCGCCTAGGTTAGGGCTTAGCACCCGTGCTTGTTCTTCCAATGAATTGAGTAACAGTACTCGAATTTTGTTGGAAGAGTAGTAACCAAAGGAGTTCTTTTGCTCTGGACCTAGAACCTTATCTTTTGCTCTGTTTGTTTAAGGCATGGTCCTTACAGATATCTGGGTAAGGGTCATAGTTACAGTCGGGGAAGGTGTTAGGCACCCCTCTTGGTCTCTCAACTTAGATTGGCATTTTTCAAAGGATTTAACCAGGATAACTTATCTTTTTATCCTTTACTAAGATTATGCTTAATTCCAGGATGTAAATAAAGTGAATTTACAAAAAAAGAACTCAAAATAAACGGTAGTTATCCTGATTGAGATCGTATGTTGTACCATGAGTCCCAAAAGATCTCGCAACTGATCACAATCAGGTTAACTGAAATCTAACGGAAAAGACAGTACGAAAAGTAAAAGAAAGGTAAAGGGATTTATATCATAAGTTCTGAGGGCAAATAAGAGCCGGAGATCTTATAATGTCACCACCTCGTACCTTACTTTGTAAAGGAAATTGAAGAAAATAAAAGAAAGGGAGAGGAATTTATAGACATTGTCTGATTCTCAGAGATAGAGATTTTTTTTTTCTCTATACCAAAACTTGTAATAAAGAGTCTGTTAATGAAGCTAGATATCTCTATAATCTCGTTCTAATGAAAGTAGACATTGCAGGGTCTCAGGGATTTGGATTTTGTTTCCCTATATTGCCATTGTAATAAAGAGGCTGTTAGTGGAATTTGTTTGAAGAATAATCATTTAGAGTGTACTTAAAAACACGATATATTTCACTAACAACCTCCAATTGGAAAAAGAAATCACTATGATTGTGGGTGTTGATATCATCTTTTATTCCTTAAATGAAAGAAATGTCAATATATAGATCAAACAAGAAAGGTAATCAAAAGGATCACCCCCACACACTCCATGATTATACTCATTCCTGCCTTGTTTCTATGGACAAAAACCATGAGTCTGAATGGTTTGTTTCGGAGAAAGGAATATATTATATATAAAGAAAAAAAATACTCAGTGAAATGGAAGTAGGCAAAAAACGTTTTTTGCATGATAATAAATGTGGTCACCCCAAGGGTTAGGTTGTGTTCGGCAACCATTCTCCATCTGCATTCTTAGTTGTGGTGAATGAGAAATCCCGAAAATAATGTTCTCCAAATAATGAGATTTTCCGAAACGACTATGATCCGGTTCAAAAGATTCTCATTATCCCGTTTCAGCCCCTTAAGTTCAAGAATCCTGATTCCAAATCGTAGCTTACGTACTGTTCTTAAAAAACAATTGCTCTTTTTTTTTTCTTCCTGTTTTTAGAGACACCATCATAGCTTTCCAACGTGTTTTGGTTAATTTTTGACTGCATTAACATGGCTATAGGATCCCCGATGTCCTTTTAATCATTTGTTTTGTTAAATAAAACTTCCAGGCTTTAATGAAGGGATATTATTTATAGGGGTGGAATTTTACAAGATATCTGCAGAGATACTTGCGAAGGGTTTGGGTGGGATCGATCAATTCTACTTTCCTGAATTTCCTTTGACATGCTTGATGTTAGGGTATGTATATTAGATATAGTAACATCTGACCGTTGCCTAATCTACCACATCTAACACCCTAGATCCAACGGGCGGATCTTACTAGATCTAATATAATCTAATACTTGGCGCATTACAAGCTAAGATCACAATATGATGTCGATCTGAAAGAATTTCATTATACTGCAAATTAAAAAAACATGGTTTGATTGGAATGTTCTCATGAATGTGGTTAGGGAAGGAAAAGAAAACTATGGAAAATAAATTTTCCCACGAAAAATAATATATCAGGGTCTAATAGGTTTGCAATTTTCCTTGTTTGGATTGCTGGATTTTTTTGGAAAAGTTTGTAAAGGAATACTCTTTCAAAAATTTCCTACTCTATTTAAGCACGAAAAAGGTAACCTCAACCAACCTTACTCAATTTTCACTTAGTGCGGCCTTCAACTTATGATGATATCCCTCTAGATTAATAATAATCATATTATTGCCATCAAAATTGTGGCAAGAAAATTTTTCTCGTTAAAAATTTACATCATAAATGTTTTTCTTGTAATCAAACCTGGGTTGAAAAATGTGGAAAATGTTTGATATTGAAAAAATAAATTAATAATAATCATATTATTTCCATCTAAATTGTGGAAAGAAAAAATTTCTCGAGAAAAATTTCCATCAGAAATGCTTTTTTTTGTAATCCAAACCTAGCTTGTAAAATGTGGAAAATGATCGATTTTGAAAAGACAAATCCATGGAAATTGAGTTTACCAAACATAGGAAAACTCACTTTCCAAAAGAAGAATTTTCGTGTCTGGTTGCGCGGCATAGACTCGAAGAGTAGTGAAATAAGTAGTTAACTGGGGGGAAACGAGCATTGGATTTGCCTAGAATTACCTCGAAGAAAGGTGGTAAGTAGTGTTTGGTTGTGCATCATAGACTCAAAGAGAGTAGGGAATAAGTAGAGGGCATCATTACCAATATAGAGAAGAGATAAAGGGAAGACAGGAAGAGAGAAATAGAGAAAAGGCACTATTCCCTAGAAATTTAATGTAAAATTTCACTTTTTTTTGGATTTTGGTTTGGAAGCTATAAGAAGGGAATAAGAATGCTACATAAGTACTTGCAATAATTAGCCATATAGGAGACATCTCAGGTGGTCTCCATGAAGTTGAATGCTATATTGAATAAAACTTGGCTCCAGACCGGTCTGGAGGAAGTTCCCTCCAGACCCTTTGATAATAGTGTAAAAACATGGGGTGTGGAAGTATCAATTCGTTTTGAAAATAAAAAGTTGGTGTGGATTTGATATTTCCACACCTCCTGATATTAGAGGGGCTGGAGAAACTTCCTCCAGACCGATCTGGAGCCAAGTTCTGTTATGCTATATTGGTAACCAATCTTGGAATTTTGCTAATGTGACACCCAAATGCCAAGCAAAATCCCTAAGCCTCCCAGGCTTTTGCAAAAGAAATCTTTTACTTTGTTTTATTTGCAAAAAGAGTCTTCTACAATTTGCAAATAGAGTCATCAATTTTGCAATCATGCTATGCCAGCAATTTGTGACCAAAATACCCAGGTGGATTATTTTGTACTCATAAAAAGATAAAATGTCCTCATAAGTAAAAAGACGAAAATTACCTTATAAAAAGACCAAAATATCCATGATGCTCAGTATTATGTTTCGTGCGTCCCACCAACTCAATTCGAACCCGTGCATTAGGTGGGGCCCACCATTTTGCCTCATGTTTTGATGGGCCAAGTCCACCGATCCACCCGAGCCCATTTATAGAGGGTGGGGCCCACCATTTTACACCTCATGTTTTTTGATGGGGTGGGCCTGTTTTTCCACAGCCTTACATTGCATTACCAAGAATGCTATATATAGAAATGATATTCCCATACTATTGATTCAAAACCTAACAAGGGCCGTCATGGGTATTTTGGTCTTGTTACATGATAAAAAAAAAAAAATTTCGCTTTTAAGGACATTATGGTCTTTTTAATAAGTCAAAGACAATCCAACGTGGGTATTTTGCAAATGTGTTCTATTTGCAAACTAAACTAGAAGACTCCTTTTGCAAATATAGCAAAGTCAAAAGAAGGTTTCACATCAATTTCAAACCATTCATTTTTCAGTTTTTATTGTTCATACTCCATGCACCAAAACATCTTTTGTTGGACAATCGTAACAATTCAATTTATATATAGGGTGTAAAAATGATGTGGGTCTCAGTATTGATTTATCTGAACCGTCCGCTTGATAGCCCTCGTTTGGATCTTCTACGACCCAGAATCTTGCTAATCATCCTATTCAAACATCTAACAATATGTATCTTTGTAGTTCAACATGAGAAGCCAAAAGCTACATACAACAACCGTTCACATCCAATGCCAGCAGTAGACATTATTCTATGTTAGTATTGCATGATTGGCGAGTTTCTTGCGCCATTGGAGATCCAGAGCGAAGCTTCTCAAAAGTGTGGTTCTGATGAACTAAAGTTCGGGCACAAATGCTTTCTCTGCCCTATGTATTTCCATATTTGACACATTCCTCTCAATTGCTTTTGGGAAGTGATAGATTCGCCCGATGTTCTTCTTTGGGCCACCCCCTTTTGGTTCAATCCCAGCTTTCCTACCAAGAAGTTATTTATACCCATGGTTTTAAATTTTGGTTTCGGAACCCATTTCGGCCGGGGCCAAAATTCGAAATTTCGGGTCGAAATCCCTTAACAATAAAAAAATAAAATTTAATTCCGCATTTGGGAAAATATAATTTAATTATTAAAATCAATTTTTGGGCTGAAATTACTTGATTTGTGGAAAAACGAAATTTCTGGCCCAAATTTCAAAATCTCAGCCGAAATAAAATACCATTTCGGGTATTATCGATTTCGATTTTGGTATTCACTGAAATCCGAAATTCGGTAGAAATTTAAAACCATGTTTATGCCTATTCTTTTTACACTTGAAGAGGGTGGCCCAGGGAAGAAAAGGGGGTGAATATATCATTTCACATAATTTTTTTCCTGATCATCAGCATATATTTGCATTATAACTCAGTCTCTACTTGCCTATGTATTCCGATTGAAGCCTCCTCTTCTCAAACAATCCATAGTTCTCAGCAGGCCAAGTTCAATTCTCCATTTTTGCAATATATCTTGCACCCCCAATACTTTCTTCACCGATCATATTGATTTATCGATCTCATTCTCTTCCCGTTGTCCCTCTCCTTGCCTTGCCGTGGGAAGGGGCGGGGGCACATATAGCATCAGGGGGCCATGCCCCCCCCCCCAATGGCTAGCAAAATCCCTTTTATGTGCATGCGGTTATACATGCATGATTGGCTAGTTTAGTGGACTTGGTTCCACCCCAATGACCAATGCTTAGCAAGTGTAAATTAGTGCAGCGCCCTCATAAATAGACATAAATGAAAAAAAAAATCCTATGATGGTATTTTTACACATCGGCACCTCCATCCGGATCTAAGATGCTCCATCAGATTTTGTATCAACACAAAATATTATTTGACTATCGTTGATGGCATGTAAAAGATCAAACCTTAGGATATAGATCTAATGCTCTAGCCTTTGTGCCCGAATCCTACTTTATGCTTTGAAGAACAAAGCCATAACCAATTTAGGTAGAGGCTCGATCACCCCCTGCAATTTGAATCTTTTCGCATTTTGAGAACAAAAATTTGGCATTATAGAAACAAATTGAACCACTATTACCAAAAAAAAGAGAAGTTGATAGCTAAGCTGGGAAATAAAAACTAAATGTGCGCAGGACACAAACTTCACAACAAGTTCCAAACTTCTAATGGGATGTAATGTATTTTGTACTAATGTGATCATACCCCCTACCTCTGATGTTACTATGCGAAGTTACTCTTGGAAGCTTCTCAAGTACATTTCCATTATCATAAGAAGTCACTTTTAGAAGCTTCTCACGTAAAAATGTACATTTGGTTGGAAATGATATCATTAATCCCTTGTTATGATATTGATAAGAAGTGCATTTGCACGAGAAAGTACATTTGGTGGGAGATGATATCATCCCTTCTTTTTATATTGGCAACACATCCTTATTTTTAATCATTGCAATATCCATAGGTAGCGGTGCAACTTGGGCCGACTTGGGTTGGTTTCAGGCCCAACCTAGCCTTAGTTGAGACAGCATTACTTCAACCCTAACATGACCCAACACAAGCCTTGGGTCAAGGAGGGTCAACCCTAACTCAACCCGTTTAACCCGATTTTACAAATTGGGTTGGGTTGGGTTCAAACCTGCCTAGCTTTTCCCAACACTAACTCATCCAACTCAAGGAAATACAAACCCAACCTTCACCGAAAATCGGGTTGAACTCGTGGGGTTCAAGTTGAGCCTGCCCAAGTTGCACTTAATCCATATGTGAACAACAAAGAGAGGAGTGCCAATATAATAAAAAAGGAGTGCAGACATCATCATTTCCCAACCACAATTCTAGGCTACCCCAAAATAGTGATGGGAGCCTAAATTTTAGGCTCTGTTCACTTCTTTTTCCCGGAAAGGAAAGGAAGGTGACATGACAGAAGGAAAAGGAATCTAAGAAAACTGTCAAGGAAAAGGTTTCCTTGGAAAGCCTCTTTCTGATATATTAAATCGGAAACCAAATCTCTAGTAATAGGGAAAGAGTCAATTTCCACGTCATTTCCAGCTTTTAAATAAGAAAATCCACATCTGATAATATTTCTCCCTGGAAACGTGGTGAACACAAAAATTCTATCTCGTCAAGGTCTTGTCAGGGAAAAAAAAGGTTGTTTTTCAGGGAAAACAGCACCAGGGAAATGATAAATTCTCCCCTTTTCTTTGCTTGGGACACCTAGCACCAGTGTACGTGGCAATCATTCCCTGCATGCATTTGTAGGGAATAGTCCTACTCCCAGACGGGTCGGACAACCTACGTCGTCAAAAAAAAAGAAGAGTACATCAGCCCCTCTTTAGTCATTGATACACTCTTGTTGGCTGTCCCTAGTAATCAAAAGGTGAGGATATTTCACTTCCCAAATTCTATCCTCGTTTCCCCAAAAAGGGAAATGATATAGTGGCCTTGATTTCTTGCCCGGGCTAGTTATAAACATGGTTTTAAATTTCGGTTCGGACCTCACTGAAACTGAAATTTTGGCCGAAATCAACGATAAAAACATTATTTTATTCGATACTAGGCTGAAATTATCGGTAATTTTGGTCGTCGGTAACATATTAAATTAATAAAGAAAACAGGTATTTGGGTGAAATTTCAGAATTTCGACCGAAATTCAGAAATTTCGACCGAAATTCAGAAATTTCGACCGAAATTCAGAAATTTCGGCCGAAATAAAATACCATTTCGGATATCTGCTGTTTTGGTGTCAGTCCTGACTGAAACCCGAAATTTAAAACCATGGTCATAAATACACTGTAGGGGCGACTCCAGGGAAGAAAAGGAGGCTAATATATCGCTTCCACGAAAAATTTTAAGCTCTTTCCCAGCAATCACATTCTGGGCCCACGTGAGCCATGTGAACATGATCATATCAATTGATTCGACCATCTGACTATGATCCCGGCCCAATGCCATTGATCCACCTTGATTGGGTGATCTAGACCCTTGATCTTAAAACGTTGATTTTTTGTGGGCCTCTCAACTTACAACGAGATTGCCCGTTTGGCAAGGACCTACAAGGCTACAAGAACAAAACAAAAGTCTCAGCCGTGGGACCGTGCGTGCATTAGGGTTTTGTGGTTTTACTATAAAACGAAACCCTAATATCTTTACGCTCCGTCTGTTCCCTTGCCGCTAGAGAGAAAGGGGTTTCTAGCGTTTTCAGATCTGTATTTGCAGAGATGGTGGCTTTCAGGGTATGTTGTTTTTTCTCACTTTTTTCCGTTCTCGCTATTTCTGTTCGTGCTTTGCGGGGTTCTGATCGAAATCAGGGCTTTTCAGATTCCTTCCATGGTTGCAAAACTACAACATTTGTTCATTTTTTGGTTATAGATATTATCTTTTATATGCAGAGATTAGGGTTATCTTCTTAATTTTAGGGCTTGTTTATGGTTTGAAGTAAGATCATACTCTCCGGATCCTTACTCATTATTGCAGAAATAAATCTATTATTTCGGTTGAATATATGTTTTCTTTCATTTCGTAGGTTTTGGATTTTAAGGATTTAGGGTTTTGATGGTTATGAGATGTTTTGTTTCCCTGTTCAGTTCCATCAGTACCAGGTTGTTGGAAGAGCTCTTCCCACCTCAGCAGATGAACATCCAAAGATCTATAGGATGAAGCTCTGGGCAACGAACGAGGTCCGAGCCAAATCCAAATTCTGGTAAGCAATTGAAACCCTACTATCAAATCACAGTGTAATGGTGAGTTTTTTATGATTATGAGATTTTTTTTTCTCTTTTTTGTTAGGCATTTTTGTTAATGGTCATATTGTCATTCTCTGCTTCCACCCTGCGAATCTCTCTGTAATGGGTCAAAGGTTTTGTGGTTCATGCTACCTTAATGTTTATTGTTCTTTGTTGTGGTTGGTTATGTTTAGGTATTTTCTTAGGAAGCTGAAGAAGGTTAAGAAGAGTAATGGGCAAGTTCTTGCCATCAGTGAGGTATGTACTCCGTATTTGGATTATGAATGTTGTTAGTTTCTTGTCTTTAGTATCTTCTTTTGGCAATGTGGAATAAGCACGCCTGCATCTTTTTTGTGGTGGATTTGCAGATTTGTTATACTCATTACTGTTGAGGCATAGTTATTTGTCAATTGATCAACTATTCTAATTCTTCTATTGCTCAGCGGAATAAAAGAGCAATGGTTATTGGTTTGCGAGTGTTTTGCAATGGTTAGAATTGAGTGTACTTTTATTTTGTGGTAAATAGCATACAGTCCACTATAATATGAGGTGTTTTTTTTTTGTTGTTGTTGTCAATAAAGCTTGCAGCCATAATCTTTCAAGAAGAGAACTTGTGGGCCTCTAGAAATAAGCGATAACCTCATATTTATAATAGGAGAAATGAAAACAATCCAAAAGAAACTCCAACCAGAGAATAATCTCTGCAGCCATGGGCCATATTTTAGTAATTATCTAGACTCCTAATAGTTAATCTACTTGCTTGAATCTTTGATGGGATGCACGGACCAAGTTTGGGTTCTTATTGCTCCCTTATTTAAGTAACTTTTTTTTATTTCAGTCTGCAGTCATATTGGGTCTAAGTTAAGCTACATGTATGAAGTCATTCATTATTATGAATGACTAATGACAAAGTTACCGTTATATATTTATGCATCACTATGCTTAATAGTTGATTCCTCCCTTCATCCGGTGCTTGGTCTCTCTCAGCTGCCCTATTGAAGTACATGTCACCTGCTGTAAGTGGTGCAAACCCGAAGGGTCTCGAATGAATCCCAGAGAACCTTTTGCAGCTCAATGGGTTAGTATTCAAATTTAAAAGTGTTACAACTTGCTACCAGTCCCTAAACAAATTAAGCGTTCCATAAGCAAATCAATCGCGCGAGGATGTTTACTTTAAGCCAGCCATTGAGATAGTTCAGCAATGAAATTAAAATTGTACCTAACATGCATTGCAAATAATAAACACACAATCGAAAAAGAACGTATAGATATGGCTGCAACCATAGTCTAATCACAATCTCAAATAAAGAAATAATTGGAAATCTAAGGCCTAAACACTTACCACACCAAGGTAAAAATCTCAAGGCAAATAGGTACAAGGTGTAAAGGGTCCAAAGGTATCATGGAAACTCAAATCAATGGCTGTTGTGGCTGAAAAGTAATAAATGAATGATCTCAACTTGTAGGTAGGCACATCATACCCATATCTCACATTAAGGAGCCCAAGAGGAGTGGTGGAACAGCCGGGAAGCCGATCTAATCAAATAGACTACAGCCTTCACCTGGTAGGATAGCTAAGAAGGGTAAAATATGGTGCGAAGATGATTGTGGAACCCCTAGACAATAAGGAATAGAAGAGGATAAAAGGAAAGTGAATAAAAAATTAAGATGGGGAAAAGGGTATTGTTATGAGGAACAACTCTTAAATCTCTGCGTAACAATCCCTAAAAGGAGCTGCATGGACGACAAAGAAGGTGTTATGAGGAACAACTCTTAAATCTCTGCGTAACAATCCCTAAAAGGAGCTGCATGGATGACAAAGAAGGTGGGATGGAAGAGAGAAAATAAGAGAGGGGGGGGGAGACCAGATAGATGGAGGAGAGTGGAAAGAGAGAAAAGAATGAGAAAAAGAGGGAAAAAAGAAAGAAAGAGAGATAGAAGGAGAGGAGAGAAAGATGGGTGAGATTATAGAGAAGGAAAAAGAAGAAAAGAAAGTAGAAGAGGGGAAAAAGTAGGGAAGAAGAAGAGCGATGGCAGGAGAAAACTCTGGTTTTCTCTACTTTGAAAGTTGCGTTAAAATGCAAGGGGGAAAGGGTTTCATGATTTCTCCAAAAATTTTGTGCGTGTTCCGCAACCATCTAATTACGTGATTCTCCCTTTTTTTTCGTCTGTAGAATGAGGAGCGAAAAGATCTCGAAAATCTCGGTTGGTAATCCGACCCATTACGGTCCGTTTCTAAAATTATGTCTTTGTTTTAGGCTAAAAGGCAGGATTCTATGGAGCTACTAATTGTCGCTTTTCAAGATTCTCATGAATCCGTTTCTCGCCCGTTAAAGTAGGGTGAGATTATAGAGAAGGAAAAAGAAGAAAAGAAAGTAGAAGAGGGGAAAAAGTAGGGAAGAAGAAGAGCGATGGCAGGAGAAAACTCTGGTTTTCTCTACTTTGAAAGTTGCGTTAAAATGCAAGGGGGAAAGGGTTTCATGATTTCTCCAAAAATTTTGTGCGTGTTCCGCAACCATCTAATTACGTGATTCTCCCTTTTTTTTCGTCTGTAGAATGAGGAGCGAAAAGATCTCGAAAATCTCGGTTGGTAATCCGACCCATTACGGTCCGTTTCTAAAATTATGTCTTTGTTTTAGGCTAAAAGGCAGGATTCTATGGAGCTACTAATTGTCGCTTTTCAAGATTCTCATGAATCCGTTTCTCGCCCGTTAAAGTAGGCGAGAATGAGAAGCCTTGCTGAACATGCCCTTTGTTTTCGTCCCATCCTTGGCCTCCTTTTAAACATCATTTAGTGAGTTTGAGGTGGAACCCTTTCCTAGACAACAGGATCTTTAAGTCATTAAGTAATGACTTTAATGCATTTACTTAAAGATCAATGAAACAAAACTACATTAAAATAGAAATCCCATCATAAACATGCACTGCCCCCGTAAATCGTCCATAACTTCCTCAAATCACATCCAAATTGTGTGATTTCTGGCTCATTAGATAGGTAATCAAAAGGCCTTTTTAATGCCACCAATATCAAGGCAAATGGACAATATTTGATACCTCAAAAGTAGGATAAATGTCAAAATGAGAATCATGATCAATGCAAAGTGACCGGGTAGTGGTGAGTTGGTGGTGGGTCCTAGGCGATGTGGACAACTCTCACATCTAGGCTACATAATGACAATATAATGAAATATAAAATCCTAGACAAATAAAAAATTAAATAAATAGCCATTCAAAAAAAATTAAATAAATAAAAAGTCTCTAGGGAGGGTAGGAAGACAAGGCTGGACCACATCAATGAGGTTGCTACTTTTTTGGATCTTTCCATTGATATGCATTTCTTCTTGCAGATGTCTTTTCATTATGTGCATTAGCTTGCTTTTATATCACTTTCCCTGACATATGAAAAAAATAAAAATAAAAGCATAGTATGTTGGAAACAAGCTCCTACTTGACATTTTAGTGCCACTTCCAGGTAACATGCATATGAGCATGGTGTTCCATTCAACGTCTCCTCTGTAGAACCATTCTACCAAAAATGTTTTATTGTGAGACATAATTAGTTAGCATAGGGATTTCACTTTATGTAAATCACGGTAAAAAAATCATATACAACAGATGTTCTCATTAGTTGCAATTTGATTATGCATGCCCCATGATAAGATCTAAAAGCCTTCAACAATGTAAACGAGTATGAGTTCTGATTCTTCTGAAACAACATATCAGAGTTTGGTTTCTGATAATATTTCACTGACTTGGCCTGTAAGTAGCACGCTTATCTTTTCAAGCACAAGTGTCACTATCTCTGGATGATATCATTTTCTGTTTTTTCTCCCATGACGAATCCTTTCTCTTTCCCTAGCAGAACACATCATGTATGCAGGTTTAATGCCCTTTCCTTCTGCACTACTTTTTAATTTTAAAATTTTGGGTTGCTAGGAAACTCTCTTATGGTGTTGAGTGTGCTGGGAAACTCAAGTTCTATTACATGCTTCGAAGGTTACTTTGATGTCATCTGCAATATACTGTAGTTATAACTGATATTGATTTGCGTTGCAGATTTTTGAAAGGAAGCCTACCAAGATCAAGAATTATGGAATTTGGCTGCGTTATCAAAGTAGAACTGGTTATCACAACATGTACAAGGAATACCGAGACACTACTCTCAATGGTGCAGTTGAGCAGATGTATAATGAGATGGGTTCTCGCCACAGGGTAAGGAATCCATGCATTCAGATCATTAAGACAGCGACCGTACCCGCAAAACTCTGCAAGAGAGAGAATACTAAGCAGTTCCATGATTCCAAGATCAAGTTTCCCTTGGTCTTCAGGAAGGTTAGGCCACCAAGCAGGAAGCTTAAAACCACGTACAAGGCAGCAAGGCCCAACTTGTTCATGTAATTCTGGTCTGCAATGTTCATGATTTTGCAAGGCCGGAATAAATTAGATGAAGGAACTAGACAGCTAAGTTGGAAACATATTATCTGGAATCTTGTTATCCGTGGTATAAACCTTTGGTTTTTGTTTTATCTTTAAGTTTTGATGAAATGTTGTCTGAGACTCTTTAGGGACGTGATGATGGGGAGCAAAACATGGGTTTTTTAATGTCTAATTTGTACTTTTTGTTCTATTTCATACATGCCTATTTATCAGTTTCCAGTTTACATCTTGTAGTGTTGCACTTCGTAGTGCTCTTGAAATATTCTGAGCCATGTTTTCATTTTTTGAGAAATGATTCAAGTGCTTGTCTTAGACTCTTTGTTAATTTGCCCTTCTCTCATTTGTGATGTTGGATCCTAACCGTTGTTCTTTTTAGCATATTTGGGTGTGGGTTTTGTACTTTCATGGGAACACTTAATTTGACAGGAAAATATATTCTTTTATGATAATTATGTAGCTTTAACTAACTCAGATCTGTGTACTTTTATTATACTTATGCGTTTGTAGTTACTATGATTAATATTACTTGGTGTGGCTGAAAGTGTTGCAGCTACACCTCGGGAAGCAGTTTTAGTTGTACTCTTGCTGTATGTAGCGGTGAGCAGTTTAGTGGTCAGTCTGTTAAAGCTAAGGTTAATCATTCTTTTTGTTTTGAGGGGTCCATTTTCATGGCAACATCTTCCTTTAGGGATAACATTTTGCAGACACCATTTTTTTTTGAATGGTAACAAAATTCAACATTGTGCAGACACCATCTACCTTCAAATATTACATACCAAATGGTTGGTGGTAATCATGCATTTTTGTCAATTGCCTGTTAGTGGAAGACTAGTTGTCGGATGCTTTAGGTCTTAGCTGGATGAATCTTGCAAGCATATGATGTAAATGTTAAGACTTGATGTCCCAAGGACGAAGGCACTAGGTCTTTAGCCCTATAATCTTATCACCACACTGTACATTGTGTTTTACTTTCAGAGGTAATGGCGTTATGCACGTGCTTTGTATTATATATTGTAGAACATATTTTCAGCCCTTTTTATTTTAATGTAGTTTAGTACCTTTCTGATGCAATTAAAAGCACAGTTTATTCATATTCTATGCTCCAATGCTGACATGCTGTTAGTAGGAGAGGCAACTTTGCCGAGGTGACTAGTTTTTTGTTGGTCTCCTCTTTTTCCCTGTTGCCCATATCATACCTGGCTAGTGTTGGCTGCTGCAAATTGATTGGTTTTTTCCATTCGGTCAATGAGCAATGCCCAAGCCTACATTTTCATGTACAATTTTCAAACAACCCAAAGCATTGGCATTTTTTTTTCCTGCATCTTTAGCTACTCTTTAAGTCAATTACACATACTCCTCCTACATGAAATGAACTTTTGACATCAAATTGCCTTTGTATGGTGTTATTGACTGTTTAAGAACTCTCCGAGTCCATCGATTACTCACTCTAGTCCACTTGATTATGCATTTAGCCATGTTCTTGTCCCAGTCTAGTTTTGATATATTGAGTCAGTTGAAAGCTCCTATTTTTTTAAAAAGTGGGAATATTATTAGGGAAAGGGGAAAAACCCCGACGACCGAGATGGTCAATACATGGGGAGGATACAACACATCGAAGAATACAAACCTTTCAAGGAGGAAGAAAGTTAAAAGTTTCTAGCCTCTCTGGCTAGCCTATCAGCATCTGAATGTTGCAAGCTGCTGTAACTAGTCCAAGTTGATGAAAAAAAATTCAAAGTGATACAATTATTCATTTGCCTCTTTATTGTCATGCACTGTTTAAGAACCCCCGGGGTCCATCAGCCACTCACTTAAGTCAACTAGATTGTACCATAGCCAAGTTGTTGTCTTAGTCCAGGTATTGAAATACTGAGTCGGTTGAAAACTTCTCTGATTCACCCAACTTGATCTAAAATTCAAATTGACCCCATCATTCATTCGGTGGTGGGTGTAGCTGGTCGGTTTTTAAGACTAGTTGTTTGTCATGATAGTACGTAGGTAGAGATGCCAACATGATATGTTCAAGGTTGCAGTGAAATAAGCCAAAGTGGAGATTGTTGAGATGTCTCTTATTTTGTGGAGATATTATATCTTAGTTTAACTAGGAGACAGATAAAGGTTTTCACTAGGTTTTATAATTTAACTAGGAATAATGTTTGGGTGTTGGCAGAAAACCCAAGACATGACTCTGGGGTGTGTCTCATGGTAAGACTAGTTAGTCTACCATGAGATACCAAAAGGGTTTAAGGGGTTTAGGAGAGAACCTTTATATGAAAGGTCATTTTTAGAATCTGAATATGATGACAAAATAAAAAATATTGTGAACTTACAGAGAGAAATGAGAGGGTTAGAGCTTGATAGTGAGATAAGAGGGGTCAAAAGATATTAGGTTTGGATATTTCTGAGTAAAAGAGTTTATGTTTATGGATTTGCATCTCTTATGAACTTGTTTTTTGGTGATCTCATAGTTGAAGATTGGATATTTGGATATCTTCCTGGGATCTTTCTCAGGACGTAGGCAAGATTGCCGGACCACATATCTTAGGAATCTTCTCTGGCTTCATTATTCTTCATATTTTCTTGTTTTATATATTGCGGAGTGAATCTGAACCTAAACAAATTGATCTCTCATGTTTGATTAGGGTAAACTGTTGTCTCGAACTGTTGGTTGTATGAATAGCTTAGTGTTGATTTTATCTTTTGTTTGCTGACATTGTTTTCTGACCTGGAAGTACTGTTTGCTGTTTGTTCAACGTTGAACTATCCAGGATTTTGCTTTGTCCATTGTTTGATTATTACTGCTATATTGGTTGCTAGAAAGATTTTATCACTTCTTGATTCTCCTGTGCTCGACAAATGAAAACAGTAAAAGAAACTTAATATTACAACATGGAATCAGTAAAAGCAACTTAATATTACAATAAAAGAGCTCTATAAATTGTTTTGTATAGTTTCGTATATAATAATTTATTGCTAGCAATTAGAGAAACACCATCCTACATCAGTCAGACCAGGAAAAAAAATCCAGCTTCACAACACCAGTGAGAAATATACACAAGGACTCTATTTTTGCAACAATCTTCTCAAAGTAATAAAAAATCAACAGTCAATTCGCCCAATTTTTCTTTGGATTTCTTTCAGTCTACTTGCAAAGGTTGGATTCATATCAGAATTTGGCTGTGATGGTGGGTGCTGAACTCTTCTTCAATAACTACTTAGAATACTAAGGGGCCGTTTGGATACGCGGATTTTAGAATCTGAGATTTCTTCATAATTGTTGCTAAGAGACGAGAGAAGAAGAGACCACCTATCATTTTTGACTCGTTTGTTACTTCTCGCCCTTCGTTTCGTCACCAAGAGAGTAGCAGATCCTCATGCGGATTTAATCCAGGTATAGCTTGAAAGTAGAGTAAAAGAGGGTTCATAATCAAGCTGTTGTATGCTGTCCTGACAGCATTTCTTGGATTTTAAGTTAGAAATCCAGGTTTTAGAAATCTTTCCCCCATCCTCCTGAGATTTTAAAACATGGGACGATCTCCTGCTTTCTTGCTGTTGGAAAAATGGGCGAGAAATCAGGAAATGACAGCTTGTCTCTTTCATCTCTCATCTCCCATGTACAATTTTGAGGAAATCCAAAATTTTAAAATCCGCGTATCCAAACGGTCCCTAAGAGTCCTTGCTCTGTTTTCAATCTGGTTTTCTGGTTGCAGCTAGGAGAAGAAAAGACGGATCTGCTACGTCTCGTAGTAATTCCACCAAGACACTGTCATTTGATACCCAGTACTTCCGGTCACTGAACCTGTGTAGACAGCCCATCTACACATGGTCTGTTTGCAACAAGAAGTCCAGATTGAAAACTTAATTCAGGAAAACTGCAGACTGCAAGAAATCATAAACTACAAACTGTAAACTGATTAGAATACCACTTTCAGAAAGGAAAAAAAAATTACAAAAAATGCATCTGGTGCATGCAAAATAAAAGAACTAAATAGCAGAACTTAAGCAATATCAGTAAAAAAAAAAGGTGAAAATGGAGGAAGAGAGGTGTGCTACATACCTGTTTAAGAACCACCTTGGAAGATGAAAATGCAAAAAAAAAAAGAAAAAAAAAAGGCGATAGTGATTATAGAATAAATAATCCTCCATTGAGCCTGCATTGAGCTTGCGGTGTCTTCGCTCCAAGCTCCAACATCGTTCATAAGGATACTCGAACAAAAATTCTAGGGATACGATAATTAATCTGAGCCGTGCGCTAGGTACTGAAATCCCCATTAATCTTGGTTTGCAGTTGCGCTAATTTCCCTGGTTAAAGACAACTTGGGATAGGTTATGCTCGGGATAGTTGCTCGACAAATTGATAATATACTTAGGGGCTGTTTGGATGCACGGGTTTTAGAATCTTGGATTTCCTAACAACTGTAGATGGGGGACAAGAGAAAAAAGAGATCAGCTGTCTTTTTCTGATTTTTCACCCTTCTTTCCGACTGCAAGAGAATACAAATTTCTAAAACCTTGTTTTCTTAAAATCCAAGAAACGCTGTCCGGACAGCATACAACAGCTTGATTATGAACCCTCTTTTACATTGTTTTCAAAATAAAACCTCGATTCTAAAATCCTCGTATCCAAACGGCCCATTAATGATATACTTATTCTAGAATCGATCTGGCCTATAGTGATAGTTCTCCGTCATCCGTTAAAACCTATCGTAGCCTACCAAAAAGATTAAAAAATAAGATTAAAGATGTACATGGGAGAAAAATAGTAAGAAATTTTGGAAAGGGCAGTTTAAGAGGGTGCATTAGAAATGTATTTGTTTTATAAATGCTTATTATTCAGATTGACGGAGTAGTTTAGCTTGTTTATATTGTTTTACTTGATGTTCTACGCATAACCTTGGTGAAGGGTTGAAACCCGTCTTTAGAATTTCGTATTTGGACTAGAACCTGCAATGCAAAACTGAACTTTCAAAGCGACTGAAGCTTTTGTACGGCGTGTCTTGATTGAGTCTGTTACGCTAAGAGGGTTTTCTTATTGGCTCAAATTGGCCAAAACTAACTCGACAACGATTGACTAAGAAAGTTTGAAGCAATTAAATTAATGTAACATTAGCACGAGCCAGCTAAGAGCTAGAGATCTAACTTTGAGCTCCTTGAACCATTGGAATTCTTTCTAGTTACATATTTTTTATTCCCTCTTTCTCAAGAATTGTTGACCTTATTTTTCATTTCTCTTAAATCCCACACGTCTCTCTTATACTTGAACCTATATTTGTTTTGAAAAATCTAAACACACTTGTTTTTAATTTAGCTTCTCACTAAACAGTGGCAAACAACCCCACTTTCCCTACAAATTAGTTAAAGTTCAAATAAACTAACGGACCCGTGAACTTTTGAATCTATCAATACCAAACGAAAAGATTGAGAAGCAGCCTAAAATAATAGTCTGCTCTTATCCTCTTACCTTCCCTTGTCGTTGCTTCTTCTAAATAGCGTGTGCTATACTCTAATTCACCCACAACACATTCTTCTCCATGGGCTTGGAGGAAGGTGGGTGCTCATATCAACGTTTGTAGGTGTGCAATGGTGCCATGTTTGGTATGCAACCGATAGGGGAAAAATCATAATTTATTAATCTTTTGGGAAAGTGGGTCCTACTTGATCCCACGACCTCTTAAGAATGGAGAGCAAGGGGTCCCCACTTACCTTCGCCCATAAAGTTTGCTGTTGGTATTTCCCATTTCCTTTCACCAAGGGAAATGATATTCACACTACCTTGTTCTAATAATGACACTCACAATATTAAAAACTTCTATGATTGCCCGTAGATAGCTGAGAATTGTAATTGCCTTTAACAGCTAGGGAAGGGGAAACTACTGGGAAAACAATTAGGGGAGGGGTGGGGTAATGATATTTTCACCCTCCTTTGTCTGTCTTTTCTCAAAATATTAGCAAAAGACAAATTTACATAGTGAAAATAACTAGAACTACTGCAGTTCAAATTTGATTTGTGAGACCTTCATTATGATGATATGCTTCTAAATATGCCATAACAAAATCATGTCTGTGGAAAGGACAAAAAGTTTCTACCAGAAATATTTTGTCTGAATCACAAGCAAAGCCTTAGAAATGTTTATAATGAAGAGAAGAGTGTACTATTATCAAAAGAAGCTATTGCTGTATTGTTTGCCTTCATTATATTAGCTGTAAATTAACTACTCAAGCTATAAAATATAATATGGGAGCAGTTCGTGGGCTACAAGAAATGTTTGAAAGTCCACACCACAGTAGTGAATTATAAATGGAAACGAACTAGATTTTAGGGAATACTTTGAGTGAAACCATGGTGAGTAGCGTGTTTTGAATGACAGAGAGAGTTGAAGGAGAGCACTCAAGACCTGCCCACATTACACGTGGTTACCAATTATTTTTCTTTGTTGGAAGAGTCAATACATCCTTTTTACGTGACACAAGAAATCTTCTAAAACATATCAACTTCCCAAGAAAATACCATAAATTTGATGCGTTTTGCTCACGCATTGTGGATAGACAACACCTTATATGTGTGACCCACTGCATATTGTTGATATGCATGTTCTAAACAAGGAAACACATGCAATTTTTTTCAAAAATTTCCCATACAAAGTCTAAACACTCACATCCATAAAATTAAAATAGAATCTTAACAAAATAATCCGTTGAAAAGATCTTTTAGGCCCCGTTTCATTTGATGTAAAATGGGCGTAAAACAGATTTTAGTAAAAATGGGTGTAAATTTTGTTTTACGCCCGTTTTACTTCAAATTTTGGTGATCCAGAATGCTGAACATGAGTGTTTAGTATTTTTCGGTAACCCTGATCCAATCACTTAAATGTATATTGAAATCAAACACCTACAATTTCTGAAACCCCAAATTTGTTATAGGGAAATCTTATCAGCACAACCATGTTTTAATAATTGCACAAATTTGTCTTGTCTTTTATTATATAAGGAGCTGTCGATGGTTATTACAGTCCCCAAAAAGGCTCAGACAAGATAAATTGAAAAAGAAAAAAAGCTGATTCTGTGCAATTATTAAAACAGGGTTGTACTGATATCATTTCCCTTCTTATATTGCAATTAAACCTTTTGAAAATATCTGCATAGAAATAATGCAGTAAACTCTTGATACACTGTGATTGGGCCCACTCACTTAGTGTGAGCACAACACCTATCTTTCCTTTCCATTATATAAAAGAAGAAATACAACCTAGTCATCATCAGCCTACTATTAAACAAGATGGCCCTAAAATTATTCAAACATCACATGGGGAGACAAACTTCCTTGGAATATGGGAATGTGGGTGTTCAAGTACATATGTACAAAACCCAATTCCCTTCTCTTTTCTTCCACTTTAGCTCGATTCAAAATTTCAAAATCCAAACTAGTTTGGCATGTTTGCTTTGCGAACAAGAACAAAGAACAAACTCATCTATTCATTCAATAAACTATCTTATATATATTTCGGTTTCCATGTAATTGTAGGTTTTAAGCAACACCCTCATAAAGAAAAGAGCTAAAATGGGTCCTTCTCGCATAGAGCTTTGTGGTGAAAATTTCATACTTTGATGGGATTCACATGGATGGAAATTCGAGAGAAGTTAATGGCAGACACGGTGAAACCAATGATGTGAAATACATATAGAAATCTTATGAAGTTGTTGTTTTCTATTTGGTGATTTGAATAAGGTGGGTTAATCAATAGTCGTCAAAGCTCTATTCCTCTTCTTCATGTTCGGAGACGCGTTTGCTCAAATAATATTTTAACCCTACATATGCCGAGCTGTTTTTTGTTGGGAGATGTTAAATTCGCTCCCCTTGTAGGATAATTCGCACCCCTTTTAAAGTGAGTTGAGGCCCGACTTTAACATGTTTTGGCCTTAAATCACGTTAAAAGTGGTGCGAATTTATCATTACCCTCTTTGTTTTGCAAGTTTTTAGTTTAAACAAAGATATTTTAACGACCCAAATAAATAAAAGAAACAAAGAGGAATGCTTAACTCAGGGGCGCCCTGGCAAAAACCAGATGAAAGGGAGCCCCCATTGGTGGAATGTCACCAAAGTTTATTTAATGTTCTTTGACTTTTACATGTTACAAATTTTCTTTGGTCACGTTCTACCAATGGGGGCGCCCTATCATCTGGTTTTTTGCGAGGCGTCATTGACTTTAGCAATCCTCATAAAATAAATTCTTCTGCAAACAATGATGGGGTCCCTTAAAATAAAATAAATCCGAATTGGAACAGGCTTGACACGTGTAAAATGAAGAGAGGAGTTACTGAAAACATACTGGATAGTGTGAGTTGACAAGATAAGGCATACAAAAACTCGAAAGATGTTGAAAAGAAGGTCACTTTTACGTTCGATTTTATATGGTGTCAGCCTAAGGCCTTGCTTTTGCCTCAGTCATGTGGTAGAGTGTAATACAACAGTGTGAAACAACCAGTTACTCCAAAAGCTTAAGCTGTTGGAGAAGTCATTATTTATTCTTTTATGCTTCAATACTCCCCCTCACATGATGTGTGGCCCCCCTTTTTGGAAATTTCCACTAATTCTTGGATGCTTTATATTGAACTCAAAGGATAAACATAAAAAGATTACATTGATTGTGAAACGAGATATAGATAAAAGCATTCTAATGCAACCTGATTACAGGCCACATCAAGCTTAGTTGTCTAATCAAGCTTAATTCCATAATCTATCAAAGTTGGCTCTACTTACCAACTTGCCTAATATGTTTAGGTTACCTCCTTCTTGGTTATTTTCTATGGAGACGATCCAACGGTGAGATCTATCCAACGGTGAGATCTCACATATTCTAACAAATAGGGTGTGTCATTAGCCTTTGGATTGCAACGGTCTTGGATAAGGGATAGTATATAAGTTAATCAGATTTTCTCTTAAGAGATTAATCTGGAGAACACACGGATGGAAGCCTTTGGAGAGGAAAATAAAACCCTCTGCCACTGTAGACCAAAAGATTGCTTATGAGAAGCAGATCAGCACTCTCTCCTCCCCTTCGTCTCTTTGCGTTCATTCTGCATCAGTTGCATCTGCATTATCTTCTCTGCCTAGAAGTTTATCAATTAGATATGTTGATCCGAACGAAAACCACAAGGCTGGCCAAATATACAGTGAACAATTACTTGATTGGACTATCCTAGGGCCCTAATCTATCATGCTTCGATTAAGCCTTGTTTAGGGTTCTGCCAAGAAAAGCTAAACTGTTGATTTTTTGTACTCCTTAATCTTACCGTATGGGTCATTCATTCAGGATGGAACCAACACCATCTCAGTTGACTCACAATATTCTAAAAGATCAATGGTTGGTCTTGAACTTACGTATGTGTCCCGGCCGTCCCCAACACGGGACCTAAGAATTGCCTTTTATTATTGGTCATGAGAGTGACTTTCTGAGAAATGCGCAATCGTTGGATTTTATTAAACTGAACATTTCTTTAGGATCCAAATAGATGCAGACTTTAGGGGATTGAAGTCCACACGACCATGTTTTGATAATGTATACCTTGTTTTACACACTTTAATTCGCTCCTGGGAGCTTTCTTGGTAATAGCTCTTGACAGCAGCTGGTTTTAAAACAACAAAGTGAAAAATAAGGTGTAGTCCCAGGTCTAATGCTGAACGGAGAACTAATTTGCAAATGCCTAGAATCCATCCATTGAGGGTGGAATCAAGGGTGATGCCTAGAATCCATCCATTGAGGGTGCGTCTTAATTAAAAGATATTTTCTAAAATATATTAGGCGTAGGTCAAACTATCAAAGTACCTAATATCATGGAAATTTATTGAGAACATAGATGGCAGGTGAAAAAAGTGTTTTAATCTAAGTATCACTAATAAACTAATGGGTTAATATTAATAAAAATAAGGAATCTATTAGTAATCTTTTATTATTTTTTTGTTACACTATTATATAGGCAAATAAGTGACTAAATGGGATTAAAAAAAATGTTTCAAGCTTCATCTGAAAACTAATTACATTTATTTTATAAAAGGAAAGAGCTGATATTCCCACACCTTCGTTTGATATTGACACCCTCTATTTTAAACTTGGGTTGGGTTGGGTTGCTTCATTTTGTGAGAAAAGGGCTACTTATATTTCTTCATTAGAGAAGAATGATAAAGTGAAGGGCGCCCTTGCAAAACCCAGCTGCAGGGCGCCCCCATTGGTCCATCTAAACAAAATTCCTTTATAAGGATACATAAAAATATGAAATTGGAGTGGCGAAATATAGGGTGATGATAAATCCGCACCCCCTTAGGATAATTCGCTCCTTGTTAACGTGATTTGGCGTCAAAAAACGTTAAAGTCTGCCACAATTCACATTGTAAGGGGTGCGAATTATCCTATACACATGGGGTGCAAATTTATCATCTCCATAAATAAGGTTATTTACAATTCCCAAAAAGCTCCACAACATCATTTGTAAACAAAAAGACATCCTACTTTCGCCACACATCAAAAGATGGGAGTGCTAAAATCATTTCCCTAAATACATAGCGAATGGAACAATAAATGTACTTTAAGCTCCGTAAAAATGGACGTAAAATTTGTTTTTATGGCCATTTTTACGTTGAAAGGAACGGTGCCTTAACGAAAAAGGATTGATAGGAAAGACCTACAGTTTATCAATCCTCCTCCATCTCTATTCACGAGGTGACTGGTCTGACTTGCGACAAACCAGCTACGAAATGCCTTTTGCCATGGACGCTAGCAATTCCCATGCTCATATAAAGTTGTCAGTGGATTTTTTTTTAAACTCTTTGCCAAACTTGCGATCTTAACGACATAATGTGGGTCGATCATTTCACCATGCTCTTTTATATCATATCTTAATGTTGGTTTGACCAACTTTTTTAGCAATTTATAGTAAGCTATAAAAATAGGGATAATTACATTTACACCCCCTCTAGTTTCTGACACATCCACTTCCACCCCTATAGTTTAAAACGTGACAAATACACCCTTGTAGTTTCAATTTGTTTAAGGTAGGCCCCCTCAGCTGAAGGTTCGTCCATAGATTGAAGGGTTAGGATGATCTGATGGAGCTGATTTTTTGGGCACACCCTAACTATGTCAGGACCCATCAAATGAACGCTTTGGATCATCCAAACAATGTGGGCCCACATTATTTGGATGATTTTTTGGTAGTGTTTGGATTCGGGTAGGGGCCCACATTATTTGGATGATCCAAAGCGTTCATTTGATGGGTCCTGACATAGATATGGTGTGCCTAAAAAATCAGCTCCATCGGATCATCCTAACCCTTCAATCTATGGACGAACCTTCAGCTGAGGGGGCAAACGTTAAACAAATTGAAACTACAGGGTGTATTTGTCACGTTTTAAACTATAGGGGTGGAAGTGGATGTGTCAGAAACTAGAGGGGGTGTAAATGTAATTATCCCATAAAAATATTGTAACTAAACGAGACGGTCACCAGAACAAGTGATGGCACTACTTCTCCTTTTCGGCAACATCTAACCTAATCTAACATTTCTTTATTTATTTTATACTATTTATATTATTATACGTATTCGTCGACCGATGACCGACATAATCCAGTCAGCAAGACGTCCCGATTTCACTTTCTTTAATACTCGCTGCTTGTTTTTGATGGACGAACGAGTTAATCAGTTTCCCTAAAAAAAAATGATATCGGCACTCCCTTATTAAACACTTTTTTTGATTTTCAAGAATTACTTATTAATAATCGATTAAACTATAAAGGGACTTGCAAGGCAAAATCTTTTTCGGATGAGAGTGAATTAAATGAATAAGACAAAATCTGGTACGAAGGTGGCTGTTCTATCTTGCCAAAGTGAGCCGCTAAATGGGTTTCCACGAAATTGCCTAGCAAGATAAAAAAAGTTGGAACATATAATATAATCTGTGGGGATTTGCTAGGGACCACCGCAGTAAGGCATTTCCGGGGGCAACCGCACAGGCTCACTTTTCAGCAGATTTTGTCTTCATTCATTTAATTCAGATTGTAGCAATGGCTGATTTTCACGACCTGGTCAAATTAATTTTAGGAATGGCTCATTTTTTTTATTAAAATGAAAAATATGCTCATTTATTTCCGCGTGTTTGGCGAGAAACGAGAATACACAGAAGCGCGAAATCTTTTCACACGACAATGAACACAGTGTCTATAGAACAAAATGCAATAATACACTGAAGGCGTTGGAGGGTATTTTTGTCATTTAAAATACCCATGAAACAACCGTCAACGGTCGAACGTAGTAGGGAAATGATATTTCCACCCCCTTTTATCTGTCCTTTCTTGAAAGTCTTTTTACTGTAGGAGAAGGCGCATAGACTGATAGAAGGGGTGGAAAATAGCAGAGTTATGTTGGGTGAAACCGGTTTTATGACCGGCCAAGGAACCAAGCAAATCATTTATTGCCGCGATAGCAAGAGCACACGTGAGTCGGTGCTACATTCCTTTCTTATATCATTTGTCGTGGAAATATCATTTTCCTATCATTCCTTTTGTGCTATTTCCTTATTTGGTTAATTCATGTAAGATTTTTGTCTAAAAATGTGTTTTAAATGCTTGGTTCAACAGACATGAAAAGGAGAACTTTTTCTTGGAAAGTTGTTTCTCTTGTTTGGATGCTTGTAACCTGGAAAAGTACAATGGTTAGGAGGGCCTAAAGTATATAGTAATAAGTTATATATTAATATGACCCTACATAGAGTGCCAAAATTGGCAAAAAACAGACCCCACATATATACTAATCAATGATTTACTAGTGGAGCTAATATGGTGGGCCAACACTCCAAAATCAATGTTGTTTGCACATAAAATAATAAGTTGCATACTAGATAATGGCCCCCGCATGTATGCCAATCAACGATCTATTTAGCCTTATGGAGGCCCTGATGGAGCAAAATTAATGAGTTCACATATAAAGTAATTAGCCATAGTAAGGCCTACATAGAGGGTCTAATAGCTAAGAAATTAATGTATTCCACATGTATAAACCAATCACTAATTTGCTAGTAGGGCTAAGATGGAGGTTTCAATAGCCAAAAACAAATGGTGCACCATAGTGATAAGATACACTTAATGGGGGCCACATAGAAGTTTTTTTTTTTTTTTTTTCATAGGAAAATAAATAAAATTAGAAGCAAGGCCTTAGGCTTACACCATATAAAATCTCCAAGGAAGGAACGTAAAAGTGACCACCTACGATTTACTAATGTGGTATATATGGAGGACCAAACGACAAAAAACCAGTGGGACCAATGTATAATAACGAGTTATATACTAATGTGGCCTACATAGAGAATCTAGTGACAAAAAATGAACCCCACATGTATTTTAATAATTGATCTACCAGTGGCTTAGAACGAAAGGCCCAACTGCCCCTAAACCAAAAACTAATGAGCCCTACATAAGCACATATATCCTAGGAAGTTATATACTAATTATCAACCGCCAATAGACCCACATGTCTACCTCTATCCCAACATTTCTTCCCACGCAAAAAGGAAAGTTGCATATGAGGTTATACGATAAAATACTGCAAGAAAAAATTAGATATTTTCCGTTTGGTTGCCAGTAAAATTTTTGTCCTACGAAGTTTTAGTAAAATTTTGGTCCCATCTCATGTTTGGTTGCCTTTTAGCACTAGAAATTTTTTAATCCCACTCTTGTAATGATTGTCTTTTCATCCCATCCCAAAATAATCCCACGAACTAAAAATAATCTTGAGAAGAAATTTTTGCTTCCCGACTGTTCAAGCAACCAAATAAAGTTTTTTTTTTTCCCACCATAGTTCGGTCAACCGAACATGGGATTTTTATTTTACCGGGATACTTCCAGGACTCTTTTTTTTCCACCAATCTCCTTAGATTTTTTTCCTCCCACATAAATCCCAGGAACCAAAAAAAACGAGGCAACCAAACAGAGGAAATTGAAATTGAATAAAAGTTGGAAAGAATTTTCCTTTCCACCACGTTTGTGCCCATGGCCCTGAAGTCAAATTTCGAGCCATATACATGCACACGTGAACACATTGGAAATCTTTCCCTTGATTTTTTGATTTTTTCGAGCCTATCAAAAGGACTATTTTAACTACATATTTTCCTCTTCTTTGATCCACCCGTTTCCGTTCTACGCATTTATTTCTGACTTTAAGAAGGATAGGGCCCACCTCAGGTTGTAAAAATAAAAATGAAACTCCAGGTCCATTCAACACTTGGACTGCCTATTTCACAAGTCATTAATAATGATATTTTACGTTATTTTCAGCCTGGACCATAAATTCCTATTGCACCTTGTATAATACTCTTTCATTTTCCATTGATTTTTACTGAATTGTTTCAACCATGGCAAATGTCAAAAGAGTAGAATTCTAATTCAATAGCAAGGAAACAGTGAGGAAAAATCCCATGACCCGGTAAACATACAACACCCGGCAAAAAGATTAATAAATAAATAAACCTCTCCTTCTCTCAACTTTCTTTGTGAAACCGCGTTAAATTTCTTTAATGCACTTTAAACTCATAAATATTCTTCATTCTTCCTCTCTTTCCATTCCAACTGCTTATTATTATTTTTATTTTTTTTCAACTTTTCTTTTATGGGTTTTTGAAGTTTATATAAATGAAGCAAATCCTTGTTTTCTTAACCATCTTCCTCTCACAACTTTTTTCCTCTTTCTGGGTTTTGAAGTTCATATAGATCAAAGAGAGTTTTGTGCTTCTTTTTTTTCCTCTCCTGATACCTTCTTCTTTTTTTTCCTGGATTTTCTCTATCTGGGTTTTGAAGTTCATGTAATTCAAGCTCTAAAAAGAGGACATATCCTTCTTGTCTTCATCTTCTTTCTCTCCAACTGTTTGATTTTTCCTTTGTGATTGGAATTTACGAGGATCAGGCTCTAGAAAAGATAGAAGGCTTATTTTTCTACATCTTTCTCCATTCCAGTTACTGATTTTTCGTGTTTCTCATTCTGTGTTTGGAAGTTCAAAACAAGCTCTGAAAACAAAGGGTTGAAACAAAAGAAACTATGTTTTTTTCAAAGATATTCATCCTGGTTCTCCTCTTATTCATCTCTGTTTTTAACACCGAAGCAGTTGAAAACAAAAACCCAGTTAGATCCAATGATACCCTTAATGGAATTGAATTTCCCAGTCACATGGCCTTCAATTCAGTCACTTCTTCGGTAGACACCGGATGCCGCGAAAGAAGCGCTACTAAACTTGATTCATCAGAATCAAAAGAAGGATTAGGATTCCCCAACAAACCCCCTCTGAAACTTCATCTGAAACACAGGCCTACAAATCCCGAAATCGAAAAGAACAAAAAAGAATCATTGAAAGCGTCTAACCGTCGAGACCTGACCAGAATTCACACCCTCCATAAAAGGATCAAAGAGGGTAAGAATCAAAACACAGTCTCAAGGATAGCACAACAGACTCAGATGCAAAAGCTCGTCAAATCGACGAAATTAATCCAATCAACAGATGAAAACTCCGGCGGAGAACCGATGATCACAAACCAATTGGTGGCGACATTAGAATCCGGCGTCAGTCTTGGATCAGGCGAGTATTTCATGGATGTTTATTTGGGAACTCCACCTAAACATTTCTCTTTAATACTTGACACAGGTAGTGATCTTAATTGGATCCAATGCCTTCCTTGCTATGATTGCTTTGAACAAAATGGTCCTCCTTACAATCCATTAGATTCATCTTCATTTAAAAATGTCCTCTGTAATGATCCGCGTTGTCAGTTGGTATCTTCCCCTGATCCACCTAGACCTTGTAAATCATCTAATCAGACCTGCCAGTACTTCTACTGGTATGGTGATCGATCCAACACGACCGGGGACTTTTCGCTTGAAACCTTCACAGTCAATCTCACAACACCCGCCGGAGGATCAGAACTCCGGCGGGTCGAGAATGTTATGTTCGGTTGCGGTCATTGGAATAGAGGGCTATTTCATGGTGCCGCTGGCCTACTAGGTCTCGGCCGAGGCTCCCTTTCATTCTCCTCGCAGCTCCGATCACTCTACGGTCACACTTTCTCTTACTGTCTCGTGGACCGGAACAGTAATCTCAGTGTCAGCAGTAAGCTAATCTTCGGCGAGGATAAGAGTCTTATGAACCACCCCAATTTGAATTTCACATCATTAGTGAATGGCAAAGAAAGCGCAGTTGATACATTCTATTATGTTCAGATAAAATCGATTATGGTTGGTGGAGAGACGTTGGATATTCCGGCAGAGACGTGGCGGATCTCGCCGGAGGGTACCGGAGGTACAATTATCGATTCGGGGACGACGCTTAGTTATTTTGCGGATCCAACGTATCGAAAAATTAAGGAGGCGTTTGTAAAGAAGGTGAAGGACTATCCTGTTGTGACTGATTTTCCTGTGTTAGAACCTTGTTATAATGTATCAGGGGTGGAGAAGGTGGAGCTTCCTGAATTCACAATTGTGTTTGAAGATGGCGCTGTTTGGGACTTTCCGGTGGAGAATTATTTCATTCGGATTGATCCCGATGAGATCGTTTGTTTGGCGATGTTGGGGACTCCTCGATCTTCGCTTTCCATACTGGGGAATTACCAGCAGCAGAATTTCCATGTTGTGTATGATACAAAGAAGTCTAGGCTGGGTTTTGCACCCATGAGGTGTGCTGATGTGTAGTACATGTAGGATGTTGATGTGGATTCCATGTAGGACTGGAGAGGGGGAGACTGACACGTGTCAAGCTGACATGGGCTGCGATGTAGGATGGACAGTGAATTGCAAGAACTCACATGGCATCTGAAGTGGGAGTCTACTGATGATGCTTGATATTATGGTGATGATGATAAGCTGTTAAGAGTTTGGGAGGGTGTTCTTAGTTTTTTTTTAACAGCTTTTTTTTTGTCAAGATTTTTTTTGAAGTTTCATTTCCTCTCCAAAGAGAGGTGATACATTAAATTGGATATATATTTTTTCTTCTCTGAGTTTGGTGTGTTGTTTAATTTTGTAAATGAGCATTATACCTTATTAAACAGAAACGAGGTAGGAGTTTATTTTGGGGATTCTAGAGGTCATTCTTTCCAAGTGTACAAGGTCATCTCATGTCTGTTATTCTTCTTGATTTTAGACTCTGCATAAAGTTTTCAAATATACCTTCAACATAAGCCTGTCACCTGATAAAAAAAACTCTTAGATTTTTCTCAATATCTCTTTCAATTTGAAGATTGAGGATTTTAATTGATTTTGATTCGCGGATTCCTCCTGAAGATTTCATTTCAATTAGAATTTAGATGATCTCTGTTAAGCATCCATGGCTGAGTGGTTAAAGCGCCCAACTATAACCAAAGCTTAAGCTCTCTTTTGAGGAAACTGAAGCATGAGGAAAGATAGCTGTCTTACCTTGGAGCAAACCTTGTGGAGAAATCTTCATTAATATTCAACAATTCAAAGTAAACCATCATACACAACTTCATGTCTACCATATAAAGTTCCTAATTTGAATTCAAAGTAAACTCCTACTAGGAATAAGCTCTCAACCAATATGGCAATAGCATTAGAATTGTCCCTTCTATCATATCCTAGGAGCTTTGGAAGGAGAGATGCGGAAGGATAATGTAAGGTAAAATAAGGCCTATTCCTATTACTAGCATGTCTATTATTGAGTGGATACTTCACATTGATAAACATTTTAAATCCAAAAAGAGTGCTCCTTTATTGAATCATTGACTCTCTCCCATTTAGGTATGGCTCCAATCAAAGTTTCTCCTTGTAAGGGTATTTGGGTGATTTGGAGAAGGCCGTCAGGAACATCTTTCAAGATAAATGTAGATGGCACCTCTAAGGGTAACCCAGGTGAATCAGGAGGAGGAATAACAATGCAAGAGTGATTCTAGCATTTTCTCATTACTATTAAGTGGGTATCAATATGCAGGTTGTGTGCAAAGCTTTACCGGAGGGTTTAAGATATTGCATAACTATGGGGATTTAGGGAGTGTGGATTGAATCAGATAGTCAAATCTTGATCAATATCATTCAAGGTGAAGGTAACATTGTCGATTCTTTATTTTTGGCAAGATATAGAAAACTTATTTAGGCTTCTCAATCCTACTATCCCACACCAATACAGAGAAGGTATCGAGCGGCGGACTGTAGTGAATTTTGCTTGTAAAATAGAAATAGCAGATTTTTTTTATTCATAGGAGTTACATAGAGAGACTAGAGGTGTTTTTCGATGTAATACATTGGTTATTGCTAGCTATAGAGACATTCTTTAGTTCACTGTATATCTTTGGGTTAATTTGGAGGTCAGGCCTGTCCGCTACTAATTTTTTTATATTAATAAAATTTAAGGAGCCGGCCGCTGTACCTAGATAAATTCCAGGTACTTAAAAAAAGCTCTCAACCCATACTAATTTACCCACTCATAATCTTCTGAAACAACTGGAACTACCTAGATAAATTCCAGGTACTCAAAAAAAGCTCTCAACCCATACTAATATACCCACTCATAATCTTCTAAAACAACTGGAACTCAAAAAAAAAAAAAGAACAAAGCTACCACTAGAACTCTTAGACTATCTGTCCTACATCTTTGAATACCTCTAAAAAGTATTTGCATTTAATCTTCATAGTATCAGACTTCCCAAGAACAACAGTCTCTTTCTATTTTTGTGAGTAGGACCAAAGCTTAGGTCCTCTTCCGATACCTCTAAAAGATATTTGCATATACTGTTATACACATGGTTTTGAAGTTTGTTGAGTTGGGTGTCTTGAATTCAAACCCGTTTAGGGTCCAAAATATTGTGTGCGACCCGGATTAGGCTCGTTTATTCCGGGGGGCTTCGTTTTATGTGTTTTTCAGTCCGATAAGACTAACTTATGGCCCGCTTTATATAAAGGAGCTTTTAGGGCTTATTTCGTGAGCAAGTCTTGTAAAGAGGGTTGAGAGCTCAAAAGAAACGGGAAAAGGGTGTGCTAGGGTTTCTTGTGGGTTTGGTGTGAGAGAGAGAATGATCTTCTCTTGTAATCTCTGAATGGATTTTCTCGTCGCCTCTGCCGTGGAGTAGGCTTTCACAACAAAGTTGGATATGATCATCTGTAAATATTAGTTAAAATAGTTTTAGAAATGATACAGTTAATGGCTAACAAAGAGGCCTTAATGTCGCATTTATAAATAAGTTTAACTTAAAAACAATTTTAACTGCAAATAAGGTCTGATTTTTGTGGAACCCAAAGAAGCCATTAATTCTTAAGTGAAACCAACAATGGTTGACTGTTCTCTAACAGCAAACACCACGACACGGCACGTAAACTTCGCCTTATCATCACTTTCTTTGTCTATCTCTGTCAAGTAATTTAATCGCTAATAAAAAGAAAATGCACAGATTTATGCAGAATCGCTACAGCAAATTGATGTATACTAATGCTTTTTTTCAACTAAGCTCTGAGTAATACCTAAATTGACCCATTCGGGTAATCAAAATTCAAAAGTAGGTCAAAAGGAGGGGATTATCTAGGCTATTCAAAATTTATTAGAGAAGTGATACTTCCACCCTTTCTTCAGCATTTCTGCCCTCTTTTGTTTGCCATCCTTGAGAATGTCTTTATTTGAAGGGAATGTCAAACAAAAGGTTGGAAATAATTGGGCCCGACATGTGTGACTTGACACGATCTGGTCCGTTGATCCTACCTTGATTTGGCATGGATCAGGACCATGTGGGTCCCCTCGTGATGATCTATAAGATCCTTGGTTACACATACACTACTGATGGAGCTGTTTCCCTGGGATAACTAGTAGATGTTTGCTTTATTCTTGGACAGGCTTATTATCCTTCCTCCACCTCAAGAATAGCCCAAGTGGGCAGCGTATACTAGACAGCCAGGGTAGCCAGTCCCAGGGGTTTAACAAAAAGCAAGTCAAAAATAGGAGATGACCTACAGAATTCAAATATTTTGAGTTCCCTTCTGTTTACTTTAACGGAAAGTCAAACAAAGGGATGTAAATTTCAATTTTCAAGACGAGACAAACAGAAGGTTTCTGAAATGACGGGAATGTAGGTGAAACTATCATTTCCCATCTGTATACTCTTCTTTTGATTACGACACTCCTCACCCAAGAGTGCCGATACCATTTCCCTATGACATCAAAACTTTTCTCGCACAACATACGTAACTCTGACTTATTTTTAATTTTGCACTCCCTTGTTTTAATAACTGCACTCTTCAATTTAATAAAATTTGATTGATTGTTGATAGCTTTTTTGGGAATTGTAAGAGCTTGCACAATAGAAAAGTGTGAGAAGAGAGACAGTGAGCACCACCCTCAACCAAAGCAAGTCATACTGGAGAATGACCTACCTCATAAGATTAGACAGCTGATTGGGGAGTAGAGATGGACGCCAAGTAGTGTAACAGACGGCAACAACAAATTTTTTTTTTTTTTTTCCAAATGGCCAGATGGCAACAATATTAAAGTTAATTTTGCCTAGCCTATTGTGTTAAAAATTGAACAAGATACGTTTAGAAACTAATGTCATTGTTACCGGTTGTGTACGAAACTTTAGGAAATGAGATACACCACCCCCCCACTCCTATCAGGAAGACCCTCTCTCAAATCGATCCGGGATCCCCCTTACTCCATAGGCGCTCTCAGTCGGAGCACCGGACGATAGGGCTTCTAATTCGTTGAGTTTTAGAGACTAAAAAAACATACCGGACGATATGGCTTCTAATTCGTTAAGTTTAAGGCTAAAAAAAACGTTGAAGGGGTGAAATTATCCTCAAATAGGTGGTCTTTTGTAAACTGCATCTTAAAAAGCCCTTGTCTTTCACATCCACTGATTGATGGTGCATAGACTACTTAAATTCAAAATTTGCCCCAATCTCGACTAAGAGGAACTCGTCTAACCCCGGTTCCAGCTTACTCCCCAAAAAAATGGAGACCAACTTAGAGCTGGAGTTGCACTTACAGTGTTACACCTATTTTCCTCGGTTAGGCAGGAAAATGGGGTTTTCAATTTTAAACGGCAACCAAACAATGGATAAAGCCGGATCCTGGGTTATGATGGGGTCATTCACTAGGGCCCAATGTGGATTGGCCATGGTTTAAAAATCTAAATGATCAGCAATCCTTGGACCTCTTTGGATACCACCAAAATGGTTTAAATCTTAATTACAAATGGCCATTTTAAAAGTCTCTTTTATTTTGGCCCTCAAACCAGTTGAACGTAGATACATAATAAGCGTAGCTGTTGAAGAGAGTCAATTCCTCAAAGAGTAGAATCAAATCATGTAGATTCATCATACATCAACCCTGCTTTCATACAGCATAGTTCAAGGGAATAACCTGTTAGAGCAAGCCATCGTGAGATTTGACAGTCTTTTCATTTCAGTTCTTGTAACCCACAAACCATATTTGCTGGCACCGCGGCGTCTATCATCTTCGGATAAGGTAGACCCAAATCTACAATACATGCACATTATATATAAATGACGAAATGAATTCCAGAGTCAGTAAGAATAAAACTGTTTAATTTTGAACCCACAACGAATAGTTTACTCACTTTCCATGATGTTCTTGAATGTTTCCTGCAAAAGAAATGGTTAGAAAGAACTCAGTATTGTTGTACAGAAAAAAAAATCAGATTTTACTAGAGTATTAGAAACAGAAAATAATCTGGTGGTAAAATAACCGCTTTTAACTTGCTAAATAGAACTTAAATAAACCATATGAAAAATAGGTACCATGTTTTTTACAGACATCTCCAAAGTAAAACAACACGACTTCCTCATAAAGAAATGTGATTTCAATCTTATTCCAGAAAGTCAATAATATGGTACTCAGTGGATTTTTTTTTTTTTTTCATGAAACAGAAAATCAACAATATGTCCATTTTTTCACACAAGCTGGTGCTGATGTTCATCACCTTTCACAGAAAATAAAAGGGAGCAAGATTCAGGCATCTAAATTCTCTCCTGTAAATATGTTGTACCCCGAAAATCATCTCCGTAGTCCTAACCCTCTGATCTGTAGAAGAATGACACCATATAGAAACCTCTACAGATTGGAGGGTTAGAATCATCCGATGAAGAAGAATTTCAAGGACACAACTTATTTATGTTGGGCCCCAACAAATGAGTGGTTTGAATCTTTGAACAATGTGGGCCCCAGTGTATTTTGAAAAGAAAAAAAAAGGACATGCACCTACTTGCAGACAGCATATAAACTCATATATATTTTTTATATGGTTCCCCCTCACACACACTTGATCTTGATAATTTGTTGGACAGAAATTCACCTCATTCTTTGTTAGACGAGGATTGTAGAGCATTTCCTCTCCCACTGTACTAACCTGAAACTCAAACGGAAGGTGGTATAAGCATCCAGAACATATATACCAGGAATAAGAGGCGTTAAGGATTTCTTACAGTGAACCCTTTGTAGTCATGAGCAGGATAAACTAATGTATCCATTGGCAATGTGAATATCTGAGTGCACAGGAAAGTAGAAGTAAAAAGTGTGTTTTTCTTCAGAAATAAAAATGCCATTTTTTGCATCTCATGCCCTTGCCTGTGAATGCACTGATTTATAAAGCTGATGTGAACTTCCTCCCTGCGTGTGAAAAAAAATTCATACCAAACAATGTCATTTTAGCTTCATTGTTGAAAGAAAACGCTGGATATCTAGTACAACAAACCGCTGAAATTCCATGACCTTCCAAATGAAAGAAAATAACATGTTACAAGTGACCAAAAATATAAACAATTATAGTGTATAAATTTTCATACACAGTAATATCACCAATACAAACCCAAAAAGTACTTAGGTATGGAAATCACGAGTGACGCATATCCTGAATGCAGCTTTGGGGAAAACATATTCCAGTTGATATTGACTAAACAAACACAAACTTTTACATTCCTACAAACACCTTGTCCTTCTCAATGTGACATTCTTTCAAGGTCACAATCTTTCAAGACCTGCTTTATCCTCTCATTGAAGACTAGATTGGCTTCAACAAGAGAAACACAGTTTCAATAAAAATTCTCCATGGATGACAGGAGTTGCAAGAGTTTAATCACAGTCAGTTGAAACAAGAATATGATTTACGAGCTAAGTAGTGGGGATAAATTTGATCTCCTCCATGATACACTCTCGTAAAGTGCAAAACAGTGGAGCTTTCCTATTGAAGGTACACCATCGTCAAACCGTTAACTTCTCTCTTAAAGCATTCTAGTTATCAAATCTAAAATGTGAAAAAAAGCATTTGGTATACCATGATCTGGAGATATGCAGCAATTACAGAAATATCCACTACATTTTCAGGCATAGATAATCATTCAATTAAGAATAAAAGATAAAACCTCAAATATCCACTACATTTAAAAGAATCATAAAGTATGGAATCAAATGTTTCCCCTCTGGTTGTTCTTCCACAGCTTCCCTTACAAAATTGCATAGTTCCTCATTTTCGCAGCATAACAACTAGAATACGAATAAATTCAAAACAGCATAAAAAATTGAAAAAAAGAACGAAACTTGAAAATGAGATTGAAGTAGAAAATAAAAAATACGAGATGAGTAGATTTTAATTTTCTAAAGGCAATTACAATAACTACTCATATTCTCAACAAACTTCATATCTGAATCACATATCTTGATGAGAGAAATCAGTCGGCAGTGACAGATTTTGATTATGTTGAGGTTGAGATAAATGTGCGTTCTAAAAAGCATAGCCTCCTTATCCCTATTTTCACAAAGGACGTTGTTTGATTTGTAAAATAGTCATGTTACACCCCCTCCTAAATTAACTTTAACCTTTAGGTAGGTTTTAATTTGAAATTGAAAAGATGATAGAAAAAGCCATGATCTCCTGCTCTTTTATCGGTGAGGCTTGCGTCTCCTAGTCGAGGCTCTCATTTTCTTCAGATTTTTAAGGCCATGCCTTAGGGGTATATGGATGCCTCAAGGCAAACAAATCAAGGCACTGAGGCTATACCTCGTCTCAAAGCATATGCCTCAAACACCTTTTAAAACACTGATGTTCCGCGTATCATCCGTGCCCTTCATGACCGGATGCTGGAAAAACTGAGTCACTATATCGAATGTGTACATTGGGTTGGGAATCTAATTACCAATGGTGAAAGTTATAAGAGTTCCCACAAGCCTCTACAAATGGAAGCAACAACAAAGAGTTTCCATAGCCTGTCCCATAGTAAAATGACATGGTGCCCCCAACAGCCTAGTCTTGGCTAGAGTTCTAGCGCATACTTGTCAAAGTACTCACTTCCTAGAATATACTTTAATTTCACTAAATTCTTCAGGCAAATCTGTCAAAAAGATGCACACTTAAAAGTGAAAATGAATAATCACCATCCCTAGTGTCCTCAATATCATCAACATGTACAGCCAGATTAGGTAACTTTTTTGTGCTAAATGGGTGTGATTTATTTCCAGAGGCAAATTTTGTTTCAAGGTTAGCATGCATTTTAAGATACTAGTAATAATACCTGAAAATCTGTCCTTCCACAACCACGTATCAGTAAGGCATCCCCAGTGAAAGCCATCCTTGGGCGAGGTTGATCGGGCCCATCTCCTGTTACATATGTAACACAACCCAGTGTATGACCAGGAGTAGAGCGGACCTGCAAAAGGAGCATGCTTCATGTTTATTATTAGCACAATCTTCAAGGTATATTCCATATGGAGTTCTGTAAATTTATTTGGCAAATATATGGGAGAATTGTAGTAGTGCATCATTTTTAACAAGGGATATTTTCATAACAAGTATTTGTTTTTATAAATACAAAGAGAAAGGAGCTCAGAAGTACAAACATGTGTTCCTTCTTTTAATCAATAGTATATGTATATTGTTTTGATTCAGAAAGAAGCAGATAATAGAAAGCGGCAGAAAAAAAAAAGCAGAGTAGGCAGAGATTGCCCCTCTCTCCCTCCCTCCCACACACACCAACCTTAGCAAGCAAACCAGCCATTTCATTATCATACACGGTATGTGGACAAAAAAAGGCTTATGCAAATTACATAAGTTATATAGCCTGACTATGCGTGTTTGCACATTTTACCAAGTTTGAACGACAGTCACACACACCTACTAGCGCAAATTGGAGGAGAAGATAAAAGGAAAGCCTTGGATGTTTCTCCCTTCTCCGTGTTATTTCAGAAAATCAAATAAAGCCCCTTTTTACAATGCATCTTTCTCCCTTTTATAACTAACAACTAAGGAGGGAAATAATTAAAAGAGAAATTCAAATATGATAATCAACTTGGAAACAAGCTAAATGAATCCTCCATCATGAGAGTGGATTGCATGAATTGGGCATGATTGCTTGATCTCCTCCCCAATTTGGGATAGTCTTGGGCGACATTCTTGGAAATACATGGCGCAAATTGAATTGTGGAATTGTTGCTAATTACAGAAACTCTTGGATGACTTATTTGGTAATGAAATTGGCGCAAATAGAGTAATGGATTTGGTGCCATCTTTGGAATGGATCCTACAACTAGCTTGCATCATAATGGTCCAACGATTCAACAGATGGCACGTGCATAGATGATCACATAATCAACATGACCATTGTTACAGGAGGCAAGCATGCAATATACGGCTACTTGTGAATAAGATAGTCATGCAATCTACAGCTACTTGCGAAATAAAATAGAAATGCAATCTTCGATGACTGTGAGTTGGGAATTACATCTATGCTTGTAGACCTGCTGGGGTGCCTTGTCCTTGAGCCTCTCTGACCTTCGCAAGACTTTGAGATAGGCCCACCCCTTCTTGAATTCATTCTCTATGAAGTGGGATGCATCGATAAGTCAAGAATTTCATTGATGATTCCAGAAAGTCTCCATGAGCTAGCCGATTTCCTCGTTGCCAAGGAAATAGTGTTTCTCGCCTCCACATCAACAGTTTCATGGAGATCATGAGGGAACAGCCTAAGCCTAGTGAACAATGCAATAGCTTCCAGTTCATTTGAGTCTTTCCATCTGATCAGACTAGAAAAGGAGAGAGTAATGTGCACACATTGATCTCTGAAAACCCCGACAATGCTAGCCCGCAAGTTACCAATAGTAACACCATCAAAATTATGATTAAGTTTTAGGATATGGCAATTTCTTCTTGCTTTTGTTTTACTTTACCCTTCATCACTTTATCCAAAACGATCTCTGTCCATTTTCAATACAAGTCTTGAATGAAATTTCTTTTGAATTCCTTCATTGTGATGAGCCAACAACAAACAATGCCCCTAATCTCCCTCTTGGCAAACTTATTCATGCCGTGATCAAGATCTTCTACGAACTCTTGTGGAACCTAGCCTACATTATTCTCCCCAGGTTGGAGAGGAATTATCCTCGATTTTAAATTGTCCCCCGCCAAATCTAATCACTTATCATCAAGTACATCATAACAATGATCCACTAGGCTAAGAACTACGTCACTCACAACTGTGCAGACAAGAACATCAGAAAGAGAATTCTTCTGAGGCAACCCATGGTAAATCATCGAAAATGATACATGTAAATTCCTCCACAAGTGGGTCTACCACTTTCGTCAATGGGTAGCGGTTTCCATTATCGGTCACCATAGAACACATATCTCCATCGTCGACGGTACGTAACAAATTGCCTGGATTATTTCATAGAGATAGAAAAGATCATCTCACTATGAGTGTCTCACTCTCGTCTACATACGGCTGTCCTTCATCTTAAAATTCACCTTCATCGTCACCTTCATCTCCATGGTCAAAATTATCATAGTCATCATAGATTGGTGCAATCTAGCTATATGAGCCTTCTTTCTCCTCAAGTTAATCATAATCATCATAAACAACATAAATAGGAGGAATCTCCTCAACTTTCGTACATAACAAGGAGAAAATTTAAGGGAAAAATCTCTTTCTTAATCCACATACGAAAATCAATGTACGAAGTTGTTGTGATACATATTTGGTGTGAACCTAGGCTATGATACCAAATTAGTGTAAAATTATAGGTGCATTGGTTGACTTATGAGAATTTAGGAGCAACGGGTTCTAATTCAATAAAACAACAATATGCATTCCCGAACCAGCATAAACAGATCATAGATAATCAAATACAGTAAAGATTTTTTAAAGAAATGATAAGCATAAGAGTCCAACCATCAAAGAAACCAAATTGATCCAAATCATGTTCCACACAATAATTCCCAAAAGAGAAAATATTTATCTAATGAATAAAAGTCAGATCTCAGTCAAATCCGTCCTAGAAATTCATATCTATAAAGAAAATACCTAACTAAGGCTCGAACAATGCTAAGGAAATAGGGGGAGTGATGAAAGAATTATTGTAGGATGTGTGGGTGACAAGGGTAGGACTGATTAGGTTAAATCGGCGTGTAAAAAGTAAAAAAACTAATGGAAAAAAAAAGTTAGCGATGTAGAAAGGAAATGGGAATGTTCAAAGGATGAGATTGTGGGGGTAATAGGTTAAGGAAAGTGAAGGAAAATGGAATTAGTGCCTTAGAGGGTATGCAAGCAAGACTTCGTGACTTGATCTTTCATTACTTGTAATGTTCAAGAGAGAGTGGGGAGGAGAGCAATCCAGAGTCGGAGACAGAAGGGTTGGCCAAAAGAGAAAAAGAGAAAAGAACAGAGAATCAAGATCAAGAAAGAAATCAAGACCAAGAATGGAATGAAGATCAAGAAAAGGATTCAAGATCAAGAAAGAAATCACGATCAAGAAAGAAATCAAGATTCAGAAAGGAATCATGATCACAAAAGGAGAAGGATAGGGGTAGAAGGGGTCATTTTATGAACCCAACAGAGAGAGGGAGTGTGTGTGGGTGGGGGGGGGGGGGGGAATGTATTAGGTACCTTGGCCCAAGAGGAGGGCTTCCCTTTTCTATTTCACAGAACTTCTAGTTTTGGAAGGGGCATTAGGGCTTTATAAATGAGGTCTTTTTAGGTTAAGTGGGGGGTATAAGGTAAAAAGGAAAGGGATTTAAGAGTTACCTTGGCCCAAGAGGAGGGCTTCTTCCCTTTTCTATTTCATAGAACTTCTGGTTTTGGAATGGGCATTAGGGTTTTATAAATGAGGTCTTTTTAGGCTAAGTGGTGGGTACAAAGGCCAGCCAATAAGGTGAAAAGGAAAGGGATTCAAGAGAGGGTAGAAGCAAATAAGTCGTGGGTTATAGTATTGGCCAATAGAATATAAGAGAATTTGAAAAGGTTGAGTGATGGGTATTGGGGATCAGTATAGGGGCCCCTTAAACTCTAAAGTCTTAGGATACAGATACGACAAGGATGTGATACACTTTTGTCAACATGGGTAAGGATCATTGACACCTAAAATAGGATACAAATCTGCAGTATCTGAGGACATGATATGAATTGTCAATATGGATAAGAATCATTATTCGAGTGTCATAATTGTCAAAAAATAAAAATATAATAGGATAGGATTCAGGAGAATCCGAGGTGTATCCCTTACCCTTAACCAAATACCCTTATCCGATACTTCAATACTTCTACCCTTAACCAAATACCCTTATCCGATACTTCAATACTTCATGTTTCTAAACGATCCGGGTATCATAGATGGGCATGCATGTCAGCATGTTTACATGCGGGTATCACAGATGAGCGTGCATGTCAACATGGGTACATGCGCATGTGAAATAGTGTGCATGCATGCATTGATCATATAACTCTTCATCTTATGGAGAGCCTGACATTATGCTCATTCAAGCTTCTTCTTGTTATTTACAAATCTATCCCATAGTTACCAGGGTGGGAAACGGAAACGGAAAACGAAACGTGAAACGGAAACGGGAAACGCATTAAAAAAATCTAGGGGAAACGAGAAACATTAAAAAATTGTACGAGAAACGTCTTAGGAAATTATGTGTTTTTTCAAAATGATTTTCATAAGTTCCACACATGTTTCCTACACGTTTCATATGCGTTTTCTACGAGTGTTGCATACGTTTATAACGCGTTTACACATTATTTACATTAGTTTTCCATATGTTTCCCATGTGTTTCAGAAATATTTCTCCAATTTTGTATCATATTTTGGAAACGTTTCCGAAATGTGTTTCCCTCATTTTAGGGGAAATGAGTTTCCCAACCGCGAGAAACGCATTTTAGGGGAAACGGGTTTCCCACCCGCCCAAGGAGTTTATGGCAACTATGATCTATCCTGTTTTTTGAGATTCTGTTGTTTGCTTTTCATCATTGATTCACACTTTAACTGCTCACATCCTCCTAGACGCCTGTTAAACAACCCCAGTTTATTTATCTTCACGGTATAACTTGGGACGGTCAATAAGAACAGTTTCACAATTTTATATATTCTGGTCAAACAGCATTATTACATTATTTTGACAATATAGCTTCAAGGTTTTCTTCATTTTTTTTTATCATCCACAAGATTTTTTTAATTCCACAAAAGATGTGATGAATTATCAGAGATTATGGAATTTTCTCAGTTTCAGAGATTTTGAGATAACAAGAAAAAATCTGAATAAATCAAAACACTTACATTATTTGATTCTTAAATGTTACACAGTGCAATCATTTCTAAACTAATCACGCCAGCTAAATACCAAAGAATTTACAAGAAAAGTAGAAATGAAGTGAGCAAAACTGGCAGCTAGATTGGGAATACAGCTAATTCATCACATAGAAAAGCAAACTATTAAGAATCTGCAACCCTACCTCTAAATAAAGATTACCAAAGAATATTTTGTCACCATTTTCAACCAGGAGATCTGCTTTTGAAGTGCTTGCTTTTGAAATGATAGACTTCACACCTGGCTTTCTACCCTGTAAAAACAGTTTATTATGGTACTTGAAAATATCTTTTTTTTGGAGCTTTAACCAATTTGCCTGACAGGAAATTTATTTGCTGTGATATACTAACACAGATGGAACGAACCTTTATCAAGCCAGTTCCAGTGACATGATCAGCATGAACATGGGTATTCATAGCATAGATAAGCTTCAACCCAAGTTCCTTAACAAGAGAAAGGTCTCTATCCACCGTCCTGTCTACTGGGTCAACCAACTAACAAAAGATTTTAATTCAGTGTTGCATAATCCAGAAATGGTGGACAATAAGAATTAAAATTAAGCAGACATAAGTTTTTTTTTTTTGAAAAAAGATCTATAAGCAGGTTCAAAAGTCAGCAAGTACAGTGCAAGGATTAATCCGGTCAATGCGTACTCCAGCATTGGTGGTCAATAAGAAAGAACAATTAAGCATACATGAGTTACTATTACAATCCAAAAAGTGCTCAAAACAAGATGAATTGCAGTAATATACATATTTACATATGAAAAACGATTTATACGCAGGTGTAATTTTTATTTTATTTTATTTTATTTTTGAATGGAAAGAAAAATGAAGCAGTTGCCATTAAAAAAAAAAAAATTTAATAGAAAAATGAAGTTGTTTCGCAAGTGCCAATGCAACATAACACGAAAGAGGAGGAATTGTCTAGATAAAAAAAAAAAGTGAGCCACAAGCACCCTCATGCTCATGCTCTCGCTTTTTGCAGATGCATATGAACAAAAAAAATTAGTGTTCGGCAAACTGTGACAGTACGTTATAGAAAGACAAATCACCCCCCACATGATAATGATTCCGTGCAACATAAGCATTATACAACTCAAATCTAAACTCTATTACCAAATGAAACAATTCAATTAAAGAACTTAGAACAAATAAAAGAACAGCCAAGCATCATGGAAAGAAACAACATAGACATCAAATAGCTCCAATCGACTCAAATCAACAATCCAATCGAACAATTTCTCTGAAAAACCACACCAAAAATCGATAAACTCACGAAAATCGGCTAAAAACACAAATTTCAAAATCAAAACCCTTACCAGTGCTGGTATTTCAGGATGACTTAGATCTGCGAGCAAGTACGTGTAGGTCGAGGATTCCTTCTCAAAAAGCTGTCGGAATAAAAAGTTGGAGGAATCTGAAAAAGTGCTGTAAGTTGCCATTGCGAATCGAAGCTTGGTTTTGGAAATTGTGGAGATTGAGAAAGAGGGAAAAGCTAGGGTTTTTGGAGAAGAGTTGATGGTGGAGAGAGAATGATTTGGAAATAGAGAAAGACGAGGGAGATGGAAACGAATCATTTGTTATGTAGTTGAAAGCATTGAGGATTTCGTCACTTGGATATTGTCGCCATTGCGAGTGTGTATAGAGAGGGATCCTGGATATTGTTTAGGCACTTATTTTGGTGTGATCGAAAATATTTACGAGGGAATTGGAAAAATGCTAAAATAGTGAAGTGTTATGATATTCGCCACCTTTTCTTTCCCAACACACCCAATCTAGTGTATTTATGAGACTACTCTTTTTACGCTACAAGGGTGTGGTAGGGGGTGGCAACGGTTCGGTTTGACCCCCCAACCGAACCAAACCGAAATTTAAATCGGTTTGGTTCCACAGAACCGAAACCGAACTGAAATTTGAATTTTCAGTACGGTTTCAGTTCGGTTCGGCCAATTTCGCCATCCCTTACTCATAATCATTGGAAATCGGAGGCAACGGTTCGATTTCGGTTCGGTTTGAAATTTGAACCGAAATTTGTATCGGTTTGGTTTTACCAAACTGAAACGGAATTTTCGGTTGGATTGCCACCCCTAGGTGTGGGTTGGGGAAGGAAAGGAGGTAAATATATCATTTCCCTAAAAAGAAATAGTTGTCAAACCGCATTTCTTCATCGTGCATGTGATTATATCCGTTGAGTTGATCTGTTTGGCAAATAATTTCTGAACACCTTCATCGGATGATCTAGGCCCTTGATCCATTGGGCCTCTGGTTTGCTCGTTCCACCAAAAAAATTATTAACGGTTGATTTTTTGAGTCATCTATCTTATGCAAGGGACCCAAAATAATACCAACCATGGTGAAAGTAACATGCTCCCTTCTAATACAAAGGGAAGTGATATTTACGCTCCTTTTTATTACCAGGGACACCCAATCCCAGTGTATCAATGACAAAGGGGGGGCTAATGTACTTTACGTCAGAAGAATCTAGTGGATTTGATTGCCACGTACAATGGCGTTGGGTGTCCCTGGTGATCAAAAGGGGCGTAAATATCACTTCCCTAATACAAATTATATATATATATATATATATATATATATATATATAAACACTTCTAAAATGGGATCCTATACTGAAAATAAAGACGTGAGTGAATGACCGACGATTCGGTCATTTTCACATGATATGGTTTTTTTTTTTTAATCAATTTGTAGGGATTCGCGGTCTCTTTTTTGTTTTCTTGCACATGTGTCCCGATAGAGGGCCTCACAATTTCTACCATACAGATATGTGTTTTGCTAGAAAAATACATAGGGTGGCAACGTATACCATATACTCACTCAACATTGAGATCAATGATAACAGTCAACTTTGGGGTCAGGGACATATGTGCAATGTAGGCTGCTGATATTGTAGAATATCACAAGGCCGAGGATTGATGGATTGAAAGGTCATTCGATCGAGTTCTTACAAATGGCAATTGATCGGACTTGTGATCGCCAGTTGGATCAAGTGATACAATGTCACACGCGCGGCCCAACAAGTGAATTAGTAATTAAAGAACCTAAATCTGTCTTTTCAGCATTTTTTTTTTCTTTTTATACATTTGTGAGGGTGACTTGAATATTTTTTTGGTGTTTATCTCTTGAGAAAATTGAAAAACTTGGGAGTCCATTTCCTTTGGTAAACCATTTCATATCGATGAGGAGTCTCTTGTCTTGTTCCTTTGATTTCCTTGTTTTGTATTCCTACTTCTATTGATCTTCTTGGTGGTGTTCGTTCCAATTTAATAAGTACCCACCAGTTCAGAAAAACAAAAAAAATCCATTTCATAGTGACAAATGAGTCAGTCTCCTAGTAACAGTGAGGAAGTGGTGGAACAACGTACGAAAAAGACGCGCATAAACAGACATTATAAGTGGTTTTGGTTAAAATACGTGCAGATTTTTGGTCTCTTTATGTTGCCTTCTCGGATACTATGGATGGCGTTAAGGACAAAGGGAAAGGTCCAATGTCGTCGTATAGGATGTAAGTTTGTCTCTATGCTTGGTCACTACACTAACAAGTGGACAAATGATATCTCAAGGCTCTATGAGAAGTAAACGTATAGGATGAAAGTAAGGGTGTCAATTTTGGCTTGGGCTCGAAAACTCGTTCGAGCTCGGCTCGAATCCTTAACGAGCCGAGCCGAGCCGGCTGGCCAGGCGTGTTAAGCTTAACGGGCCAGCCCGAACTAGGCTCGGTTCGGCTCGGCTCGGCTCGGCTCGTTTACACCCTAGATGAAAGTTTGTCTCTATGCTTTTTCACTACATTAACAAGTGGACAAATGATATCTCAAGGCCCTTTGAGAGGGAGGCACAGCATGTCAAAGCGTGGGTCCTTTTGGAGCTTCTAGTTTCGAACGATTTGGCAAAACACCGACCCAAGTGAGGTCGCCATATCTTCCGGCTGAAAAGGCATAAACATTTGAAAATTCCCAAACTCCAACATGCCCTTGTTTAGTTTATATGTTCCTTATTTAATTTATTTGTTTCCTCCTTGTTGGAGGAGTTTTATTTATTTATTTATTTATTTATTATTATTATTCTAATTAGTTACTTTAGACGAATATGGCTTGTTACCTCATCTTAAAATTTGAGTCCTTAGGTTTAGAAATAAGAGAGTAGATTTTTATTAGGGAAATGATATCTGTGCCAAGGTGTTTCGATAAACAAGCGCTCTGCCTGTTTGTCGTATGTACTTAAAGGGATTTCAGAGGATATTATGGTTCTTAAAAAGCTCTTTAAACCCTTTAAATACTACACAACAAACAAGTGGAGCACATGTTTATCGAAACACTTGGCGATATCATTTCCCTTTTTATTATTATCATTTTCCTAAAAATAAATAGTTGTTAAACCGCACTTCTTCATGGTGCATGAAATTAATCCTTTGAGTTGATCTGTTTGGCAAATAATTTGAGAACACCTTCATGGGATGACCCTAGGCCCCTGAGTCATCTATCTTATGGATGGGACCCAAAATAACACCTACCATGGTGAAAGTAGCATTCTCCCCTCTAATATAAATTATATAAAAAAGAAAGAAAACAATTCTAAAATGTGATCATGTACTGAAATTATAGACGGGAGTGAATTGGTCATTTTCACATGGGATTTGATTTTTTGCATTTGCAGGGATTTGTGGTCTCTTTTTTTTCTTTCTTGCACAAGTATCACGGTGGAGGGCCTCGTGCTTTTCTACCAACCAGATTTATGTATTGCTAGCAGCCCTCAAAAAGAAAATATCGTATTCGTAAAGGAAAAGGGTGTACCATAAACACCCACGCAAATTGTTCCCCATCACAGATCCATCAGCTTTGTTTTTAGCCCTTTTATAGGCCAGAATGCCAGAACCCACCAACACCCACTGTACGTAGAGATCAATGCTAACAATCAATGTTGGGGTCTGGTACATATGTGCAATGTAGGCCGCTGATTTTGTAGGATACACAAGGCCGGGGATTTATGGTCGATCAAGGTCTTACAAATGGCAATTGATTGGACTTGTGATCACCAGTTGGATCAAGTGAATTAGTAATTAATAAAGAACCTAAATCTGTCTTTTAAGCATTTTTTTTTTTCTCTTTATACATTTGTGATGGTGGCTTAAATAATTTTTTGGTGTTTACATCAGCTAGAAATTTGAAAAACTTGGGAGTCCATTTACTTTGGTAATCCATTTCATAGTGACGAGGAGTCTTTTGTCTTGTTCCTTTGATTTCCTTGTTTTGTTTTCCTAATTCTATTGACCCTCTTCGTCGTGTTCGTTCCAATTTAATAAGTACCCACCAGTTCAAAAAATTCCATTTCGTAGTGACAAATGAGTCAGTCTCCTCGTAACAGTGAGGAAGTGGTGGATTCACCTACGAAAAAGACGCGCATAAACAGCCACTATATGCGGTTTTGGTTAAAATAGGTGCAGATTTTGCGTCTCTTTTATGTCGCCTTCTTGGGTGCTATGGATGGCGTTAAGGAGAAATGGAAAAATACAATGTTGTCGTATAGGATGCAAGTTTGTATCTATGCTTGGTCACTACATTTTTTTTTTGGCAAGCTGGGGTTAGGCAAGGACCCCTACCAGATACAGATCCTAGAGGAAAACAAGAAAAAAAGAAAAAGAAATAACATTACAATCTTACATACAGGGGCTCCATTCGAGTCCTTAAAAGCAATATCAGAAAGAAGAGGAGGGAGGAAGTGGATATCGATGTCCTGGCCTTTGCAAGGGCACTCGGCTTTGGAAAGAAAATCCGCAGCCTCATTAGCTTCCCTCCATGTATGGGACAATCTCCAACCCTCCATGTATGGTCACTACATTAACAAGTAGACAAATGATATCTCAAGGCTCTTTGAGAGGTGAGCGTATAGGATGTAAGTTTGTCTCTATTCTTGGTCACTGCATTAACAAGTGGACAAATAATATCTCACAGCTCTTTGAGAGGGAGGCGCTCGGTAGCGCTTTTCTGATTGGTGGAGACAGTGGGACCACAATTGACACCGCAATCTCACAGCCTCCATTAGCACCGACAGCATGTCAAAACGTGGATCCTTTGGCAAAAGTAAAAATGACCTAAGCCTTAATATGGGTGGACCACGGAGAAAATCCAACCCCCATGGAAAGATTCCAACCATCCAACTTTGTAGAAGGTTTCTTTGTATACAGACGGTTTATTTTTTCTGGGCATCTATTTAGTGGCCAACAATTTAGAGGGCTAGAATCATCCAACGGGTGTGGATTTTGTTCCATGGCCATCTAATATAGCAAGGCATAGGATATAAATGGTTGGGCTCATTGAGCAAGTGTCCCCCACTTTGGTTTCCTTATTGTTCATTGTTGATCTTCACAATTTAGAGACAGTCAAATCCATCTTAAATTTGGTATCAATCACTATAACAAGCTTTGTTCTTGTGTAAGAATAAATAATTAGAAAACGCGTATGACTTTACATATCGATCCCGACAACCAATTTTGATCTCAAACGAGAATATGCGGGTGCAATCGAGACCTTGAACTTGCATACCGCAGTGAGGCGGGCAGCCCACATAGTCCCAGTCCCATTCGACATGCCTCCCTCCCGAGCTTAGCGATCCGATTCTCCATTTGCCGATCGCCGATCATGATGAATATGGATTGAGTGGCCTTCAGGGTTGTGTCCGTCTTCCATCTAACTGCCTAATTACAACAAGGGAATAACCTTTGACTACTAGATTATTCAACGATTACTTGCCAACATTCTAATTCCCTAGGGTGCACCAAATTATGCCGCCTTTGTCATCCCTAAGGAGCCTCCAATTCATGCCGGGCCCGGGTTGTCCAGACAAGAACGATCAAAATTCACTTTAAACTATCAAAGATCAGGAGGAGCCCATCTAGGAGCAACCAATTCCTCATGCTCCCTGTTCATGCAAATCAACTTCCACCAATGACTAATATCTGAGGGAGTGCAAACTGATAATACGAAAGATTTGACCCAAGAGCTTGTTAAAGTTAAAAGATTAATATACCGTCTTCTCCAACAGCCTAAGCTATTGGAGAAGTTGGTAAGTTCACATGGTATCAGAGCAAATGCCTGGGTTGAAACTCCCTTGATAGCAAAATCCACATGCAATGGTAAAACCCAAAAGAGAAGCCACATGTGCCACGTGTAGGCCAACCCTAAAAAGATGGGCCACACGTGAGGGGGAGTTTAAAAGTAAAAAATTAATTACTGCCTTCTCCAACTGCTTAAGCTATTGGAGAAGTTGGTAAGTTTCATAGAGATGACTACGGTCTACGGATAATATATTTGAGAAAGAGGATAAAGAGCTGTGGGACACATTCTTGAATCATGCAATTCTCTCTTTCCAAAGGACACGGGAAAAAAGTCAGAAAAATCCAGCGATACAGGACATTTTAACAATTTTCATATAGGTTCTGTTTTTGCCGACATACTTTACAGCCATTTTTAAGTGAAAAATGGGCATATAGTTTAATTACCTTATGCTACCATCCACTTTGGACGAAAAAAACTAGGCTCCACACCGGTCTGGATGAACTTCCTCGCTCTAATAGCAAGGGGTGGGGAAATGATATTTCCACACCCCTTGCTATTAGAGGGTCGGAGGAAGTTCCTCTAGACCGTTCGGACCCAAGTTTTGTTCACTTTGGACGGGATACACGGATGTCTTTGGTCATGATCTGTTTAGAATCCTTATTAGTGTGAGATCCCTTTTGACTTACTCTTTGAATCCTACTTTCTTATTCCCAATCACTATCCATTTTGAATCTTAACTCTCCATCAGAGTTTTCCAGGTCTTACGCCGTACCCACAGTTAGAACTTGGGGTTAAGGGATGAAAAGAGCACAGAAATGGGACGGGGGGAGGAAATTCGTCATGGGAACAAAAACAAGGAAAATGATATGTTGTTTTGATTAGATTTTTAAACGGTTCAAAAGCATCTCTTATTTTGTTAACAAGCATCTCTTATTAATAGACATAATGAATGACAATACGAAGGATAACATATTTTTGTACATTGATACCTTAGTACATGGATCCAACTATGGTGGTTGAAAAAGGAGGTGTGATCACTTATAGACTTCTTGGGATGGTAGACGTGCTTTCGGCCTGCGGCATTAAACAAGAGACAAGGAAATTCGACTACTTAAAATTGAAAAGGACTCAACGCCCTTGTCGTTTTACAAGCCATGGGCATTTCAGTCTAGAGTCACGGAATCTACCTCTCGGTCTCTCTAATGTGGACCTTTCATTTCGAAGTCGTGCAAAAATGAAGTACGCACGTTAGGTTTCTGCAGTCTCAGATATATGCATAGGGATGGATAGGGACGCGCCCCATTAGATAAAATACAGTTCCATGCAATCCCATCTTTGATCCTGACCGTTCATCTGTTAGCTAAGAGATCTCTTAAATTGTACTCTCCTAATTTCTAAGCTCGGCTCATTTTGTGATCAGTTTCAGTGTGAGGCTTGTCATCTGATCATTTCTGGTCATGGTTTATGTGTAAGCACGCAAAAGCCTTCCCAACAGAAACGATGAAGAGATAAAAGGGGACCAGAAAAAACATATAGTTAAGGCAGGAGCATTGGCCTTTCAGTGGGATATATGGGTGATGAGTCTACATCAATCAAAGCTTTAATAAACACAAAAGGGAAATAAAAATACACACAGAGACCTTTGTATGATGAACACTTCTTTTTTCTAGTCTGGGAATTGATATTGACACCTCTCTTTTTGATAGGTGCGCCCTTTTCTGTTTGATATGACTAGGCAGACAGTCATCGTCGGGATCAATGGTAACAAGCAATCTTTGGTTCCTGCAGGGGCGTATATGTGAAATCAAGACCCAAGATATCGAATCTTGTAAAGACTACAAAAATTATTTAGATTTTCTCAGTAGACCTAAGGAGTGATAGATCAAGGGTCTATATAGGATCATCCAAACAAAGTGCTCTCTCTCTCTCTCTCTCTCTCTCTCTCTCTCTCTCTCTCTCAGCACACAGATCTTAGCCTCATTGTTCTCATCTTTTCCCCTCCTCTCCCACGTTCTTCCCTGGCTTCTCCCATTTTTTTCCCACTTTTGGCCTCTGTCATTTTAAAATGAAATTTAATTAAAATAAATTGAAAATAGAAGGGGTGTCCCATCGAAAAGAAGGGCGCCGCATCAGCTCCTTTCCTATTTCCATGCTTTTGATAGTGACCCATCTTTCCATTTTTATGGCTTCAATGAGAACTTTGAATGTAGTGACAAGAAAAAGGGGGCGTCCTTATAAAGAACAGCTCGATTATTTAAGGTAAGAAAGATGACCCGGTTTACGAGAATTTATTATAGTATGATTCCGCCAAGGATCCTATATTCTCTCATATTTTTGAGCAGGCATATTTACTTGTTCATGACCATGATCTTCTTCTCTCATATAGGGCTATTATCCAAAACCCTTTCTCCGTTGTTTCCTTTTTTATATCTTTTTGGGGAAAAACATATGTTTTTCCATTTGCACTATGAAGATCTCATATAGAGAGAGAAGAAACCAGTCGAAAATTACAAAGTTAAAAGAGAATACGCAAGCATATAAATGAAGCTCTTTCATTAATAAGGAAAATATTTACACCCATTACAGCTAAAAGTAAAATATAAACAATTCTTTGAACATCACTGAACGTTTTACACGCATGAAATGTAAATATAACCAAAGGTTAAAACCCCATCACTTCAACTTACTCAGTCACCATAAATCTCTCTCTCTCTCTCTCTCTCACCCACAACACGGCAATACCCATATCTTAACTCCAACTACACAAGCAACACAAAGACCTCTCTTGTGCAACTAAACGAGGGCTATGCATTTCCATGATCTTGCGCAAGACCACACATTTTAATCATAATCAGCGCATCGAGGTAGAGGGCTATCAGTTCTTCAAAGACCGTTGTTGGGTCGTCGTCTGTTGCACCATTTTCAAGTGATAGACCTGTACCACGATGCAGTGTCTATGAGCCAACTGCGCGGTCTTGAGCAAGATCTTCAAACTACACCACCCTCCTCTTCTTATCCTCTCAGCCACTGTACCTGCAAGAGAAATTAAAAGAAATAAGTTTCTTAAAGAGATAAAACCCAAAGCAACTTAAGAACGTGCACTACAAGAAGAAATGAAAAAAAAAAGGCAATTAGTAAAAGAAGCCGGGGTAAAAGAACATTGAAAAGACTATTCTTCTTTGGTGACGAAAGCCTAATGTTAGCTGTATTTAAAGAGGAAGAAGTACGGTTGAGACTTGAGAGGTGCCCTAATTCTGCTTCTTTTTTTCCTTTATGCTGACGAAAATTACACATTTGCCACTGTTTTGTTAAATGTTTTGATAATTATAATTAGAATTATTTTAGAAAATGGGTTTTGGACTATAGCAGCATAGCACCTCCAATGTGCACACACGGAGAGATAACTGCTTCTCCTTCTGTCATTAGGGGTGGCCAACCAGTTAGGTTCTAGGTTCTTGGTTACTCTTTTTTTTCGGTTCTCGGTTCCCGGTTCCATGAACCGTAAGAACCGAACTGAACCGCAATACATAGTAGGACCGAACCGAACCGAACCGAACATAATCAGTTCGGTCCGGTCCGGTTCTCCAGTTCTAATGGCTAATTACTAATTACTAATTATAATTTATAAAAACTTTTATTAAAATTATAATATAAGTTACTTTTTTATTATAAGAATAATATTATCTATTACTTATTAATATTATAAGTAATTTATATTAATAAGTATATGTATAATAGAAATATAAAAAATATTATATATATATATTCAAAAGTTCGGTTCTTCGGTTCCAGAACCGAACCAAGAACATTAGACCGGGAACCGAACCGAATTAGTTCGGTTCTTCATTAGTGGAACCGAACCGGACCCAAAGTATTTTTAAATAGTTCGGTTCCGGTTCGGTTCTTCGGGTCTGGTTCGGTTCTGGCCACCCCTATCTGTCATCCCACTTCAAGAAATAAAATCAAATTGCAAAAGGCCATTCCCTTCAATTCTGAAAAGGGAAATAATACCTTCGGGCCTTTTTTTTTTTTTACTTGGGACAGCCCCTCTAGTGTAAATAATAGTCATAAATGCACTAGAAGGGACTGTCCCAACTCCCAAATATAGAGTGAAGAATATATCCCTTCTATTCCGAAAAATAGCATTTCACCCCTTTTAGTCAAGGAATAAAGGGCATTTTGGTCACTTGGAATAGAATAATGTAATGGGGCTGTTTTCCTTGGTATAGGTCTCATGTAGGGGGTATCTCGGTCGTTACCGATATTGATTTCTTCCCTTTCCAATTTATATGCCAAAAGTTACTTCCTTTATCTAAAATTTTGATGGTTTAGGCCTTTGGTTTGAATCGAGGGTTAGGTGGTACCTTATAAATAAGGTGTACTCGAACTCATAGATGGGCCTTCATTTACCCTATAAAAGCTAACATTAATGACATGAACAGAAGGTTGCTCTTTACGTTCACTTAAATAGCTACGCAAATTAAAAGGCAAAAAGCGTTTTGCAGGCCTCCATTGGGAAACTTACCCGTTTCATGAAGGTGTAACACTTGGATTATTAGCAAAGACCTTCTATAGAGGTAGAAATGATGAGCTGAGTCTACTTAGCAATAGATAACACTGTAATATTAATGTTAGTTGAATGGATTATAGAGAGTAATTAGTGTGTGAGAATGCATTACAAATGAAAAAGAGAAGCACTGGCCATACGGGAAGATTTATCAAAGTTATATAGAGATTTGCATCTATAGGGTTTTAATAGTTAAAAGAAACATTGCATTTACAAGGTCTGAAATAACCTCAGAGGCCACACAACTTTTCTTATTTTTTATAGTATAGATTTAACAGTGAAAGGGAATTTTGAATTTATAGGCTCTTAAATAACCTGTGGGGCACCAAGTTTACCCATAAATTTGTTAACCACTACTAGAATAATATGACCATGTAGATGAACCCAACTAGTGTCAGGATCGACTTATTCAATTTGAGCCGGGTAGATTCTTTCATCTTCTTCATGAAATTTTTCTAAAGGATTCATTAGCCGACCCCTAGCTATTTTGGGACAAAGGCTTGAGTTGAGTTGAGTTGTGTATAACAGGTGGTCCACTACTATTATATTAGAGATAGAATATAATATTGTTTTGCATTTTAATGGAGAAAAACGATATTCGACACCGCCTTCCCTTGTGTTGATAAAAGGTACCTTCTTTTTATTTCAATTCCTTATTAAAGAGGTATTATGTAAGAGTACCCCTAGAAGGCCCGATATCTTTGGTAATGAAAGCAGAATTATATGTAATTTTACTGATGAATTTTAACTCCTTAGTTTACTATTGTTAGGGAAGGAATACTATGTGATGCTTATCTTTGCATGGTCTTTATTAAAAACTGGCATGCAACTGCATGTTACCCATAAAAAAAAAGTTCTCATTATTTTAATTTTTTTTAATTTGGCTTTTAAAATACCTATAGAGTAGTCTAAGAAGAAGAGAAGTGTGGTAATATCAAAACAAGGGGACACGATATCAGCTCCCAAAATGGATAATTTCACATGAAGAGATACATGAAAAGAAGTAAAAAATAAAATAAAATACAGTGGTTACAAAACTACAAAAATCATATTAAAAACGATTAAGATTAATCGGTTTACGAGGGTGACTAAAAATGGCGTGCACGTTCTTGAATATTTACTCTTTGTCAAATCACTGCGAATGGTAAGATTTGTAAAGAATGGCAGAAATAAGCCGCCAACTCAGAGGGGTAAAGTAGGAAAAAAGATAAATGATTTTTTGCATTTTAGATTACAAATTTTGGGTCCAAAATGGGAAAGAAGGATCTTTTTGCGATTCGAATTAAATAAGCCCGATTAAGAAAACGAAGGGAGTTTAGTGATTTTTTTACAGTAGAGATGTTAAACAACTTAAACCCGTGCTTGGTTATGGTTTTTCATTATCATAGAAAAGGACTTTGTTTCTCTCTTTAGGAATGCTAGACTGAAGGGCGTCCTTGGAAAAAATCTGGTGAAAGGGCGCCCCCCATTTGAGAACTGTAATATCCTTTGAAATCCCTTTAATTACTACACGACAAATAAGTGGAGCGCTTGTTTATCGAAACACCTTGGAGCAGATATCATTTCCCGTTGCAAAATTATTCCATTTTGACAATCTCCAAAGAGAGACACCACATTTACTTGGAATTTGCAAATCCAATCTTGTGACGGACGTGCCCACTGCATTTTTTTTATTTTTTGCTTCTAAAAATACCAAAATGCCACTAATTTTAAACGTAATAGGCTACTGATATTTGCACTGCCAAGTTTTGATAATGAACTGAACTCACCTTGTCCTTTCCTTTGCAATTGGCTGTAATTCAATCCTAACAGTCAAGCGTTTGTGATTTGGACTATTTGCCTAAGGCTTCATCATATTCTTGGTCCCATTGGCAATGGATATCCAGTCTATAAGATCATCACACCTACAGAAATCTATGGTTAAGTCTCTCGGTAGAACCCTTCAAAAGATACCTCACTAACCAAGGTAGGACTAGAGGCAATTGGTCGAATTCACGTTCACCAAAAGTCGAATCAATGTACAAGGGATAAAAGTAATTTCAGTAGACCTCCACTCTCCTATCTTGCTAGCCCATTTTGATAATTCTGCAGTGCCAGAGGGGAGGGGACGAGCCCCACATGGGCAGATATGGAACCGACGAGGTTTAGTTCTAATTAAACTAGGAAAGGTTATTTCTAGAATTGTGGTAGTTAGTGGCTAGTAAAAGTGATCGTGTGGCTTAGTCCAATTAGGATGTTTTAGAATTACAGTTAGAGTATAGGACACAGTGTTCTATTTATGAAGGAGTTAGGCTTATGGAGTTTGTCTTCTAATAGCACTTGGGTTTTAGTTTATAAAGAGGTACAAATGTTATAACGTGAGTGTAGAGAGGATAATAGCAGGGAGGGCACAACGTTAATAACAGAGTGGAAAAAACGTGTCTGTCAAACAGTCGAGCAGAGAGTTGAGAAACGAATAGAGGAGAAGGTGTTGTATGGTTTTGTGCCTTTAGTTTTATATTCAATAAAGAAAATTTCTCTTTCTCCCTCTTGAGTGTTCTGTTATTTTGGTTTTCATTCTTCTGCTTTTGATTTTGATTTGTGTTTAACAAGTGTGTCAAAGCCCAGTTGCTTTTGATCCTTGTTTTCTACATTAGATAGGTCATCAACAGCTCACTTCTCTGTCCCAAATGACCAAAAAATAGGAAAGCAACCTGATGGGGGTGTTAAAAGATCCCCCACTCACAGATCAACATGCGGCACCAAGGCAAGCCCACATGCTCATCACCCAATAAGGGGTAATAGGGTCTTTACAGCCTAAAAAGTGAACGATCAAGTGTAAACCTTGCCCAACCACAATCTTGAGCCTGTCCAAGGGCATGAAGGAAAGGGTAAAGTTTGATCCACTAATAGGTTGACACCTGTCCCCAAGGGCAAAAGGGTAATTCAATACCCAATACTCAACTATAAAAGGCCTCCTAAGGCTCAAAGGTAGGGCACCGAATCCCTAAAAAAGCCATCATCTCTAGCTTTGATTTTTCCAATTCTGTGCCCATTACTGACTTGAGTGTTGAAGGGCCCGTCCGGAACTATGACTCCGAGTTGGTCTTCTGACCTCGTGTACTTCTGTGCATGACATAATTCTCAATCAGTTCAACAGTTTGGACCCGTCAGATCAACTCCTTCGTCACTGCCTCATCTGTTACCAATTTTGGGCCTAACACAACCAATGTCTTCTCCTCCTAGTCTCATTCCCTCTCCTCCGTCATTCGGTGATCTGCCATCAAATCTGGCCATATAAGCTTTTTCGGCGAGTTTCTGATGACTGTGAGTGGGCTCACCTAAGGCCACCCTGCACATCTCTGATGTGACCACTGACATTTATAATGCTTATTATTTTATTTTTTATTTTATTTTTTTATTTTTAGGGTTTATGTATTTAGAGCTCTTAAGAATAATTCAATAATAAGAGCTCTTAAGAATTTATGTATTTAGATTATATTTTCATGGCACGAACATACATAGATAACTGTGAATCCCCAAGTCATGATCTTCATTTTCTTAATGTTTTCTTTATGCTCTGTTTGGATGCTGGTAGATGTTGGGGGGATTTAGAGAAGAAGAAGTCAAAGGGAAATTAAAAGGAAATCAAAAGGAAATCAGTCAACGGGGAGATCCCGACGTTGTTTGGTTTGGGGTAGGAGATGTGCAGGAGTTTTTTTACCGTATTTTTTAAGATTTTTTTTGGGAATGTTATCAGCACTACTGTTTTTTTATGAGGGCACTCCTCACTTTATAAAAAGTACGGTATGGCCCGCATCATAGGATTATCCAAACCGTCCATTAGATGGGCCATAGCCTAAATAGGTTATGCCCCAAAATTATTTCCATTGGTTGATTCTAACCCTCCGATCTACAGAGGGTTATGATCAACCCTCTAACATTCAGATTGGAGGGTTAGGATCATCCTATGAAAATGATTTTTGGAGCATAACCTATTTAGGCTATGGCCCATCTAATGGACGGTTTGGATCATCCTATGGTGTGGGCCATACCGTACTTTTAATAAAGTGAGAGTGCCCTCATAAGAAAACATTAGTGTTGATAACATTTCTTTTTTTTTTAATAGTTATTTGCTAGCAAACTTCTCCTATGCCACTTCTCGGCATGTGGCCATCCTTGTGCAAAGATGCGCATATGGGCAAAAGGTTGCTAGCAAAAGCAAAAATAAGCAAAAAAAGTAATCATTACAAAAAAAGAAGTAAAATAGCAGAAGTTATAAAGTTTTAAATGAAAAATTACCTAGAAATGGTTATAAAGTTTGAAAATTACGAAAAAAATACCACCAAAATGTAACAAGATCTGACAATTACGGAAAAAACTACAAGCAAAAGTAGAAAGTTATGACAATTACGGTGAAAAAGAATTTCCTTGAGAAATTCTCCCATTTTTCCTTCGATTTGGAGAAATTCGTCCGGCGAATTTCGAGGGTTCCACGTCACCCGACAAGTGCCCGACATAACTGACGGTCAAAATTCCAATTTATGCTGAATCCCTACCAAACTCTCCTCGGATAATTAGGAGAATTACATTCCCTGCTATTTTACTAAAAAAAACGTAACCAAACAGAGCATAATAGTGATGAATGTTGATCCGACGGTGATTGACATGATCTCTTTTAGGGGTGAAACATTTGGCACGCTTTCAAATACCCGTCAATACTTTCGATGTGCTTCCTTATTACTGCCATCTCATATAATGAACACCATCATCACTCATGCTCACAAGGACTCTCTTGGCCATTTTTCCAACACATCACCACACCAAACGCGTTTGCAAATTCGACTCGTTCACTCTCATTTTCAATGTATCAATGCAGAGTTCTCTTGCATACAATCTCCCAACCAAAACCTACCAATTGAACCTTAACAACAACAGGTCATCGCAGGAAGTTGATTTGTTTGTAGTTCAACAAGGTATTTCTGCCAATAAGTATCTACTAAGTAAAATAACTTCTAATTAGTCATTAAGAATAGCATACTATCTAAAAAATTAACATTTTTAAAAAATAATTTCCAAAGCATCTCGTGGTTACATTGTTACATGGCAAATTTTGTTTGGGGTTACAGCTTAAAGATCTATGGAGATCATCCCTTCACAGTTTTTAGTTCAAGGATCTATTGGAGGTGGTGGTGGTTTCGGCCAAGGTTTTAAATTTCGACCGAAATCCAAAATTTTGGGTTTCTGTCAAACCTGAAATCAAAATTGTGTAAAGTAGAAATGGTAGAAAATTTCGATTCAATCTCCCAAAAATCTGGATTTTAAATTATTAATTAATATTTTCCCCACATTTCGGCCGAAATTCCGTTCGAGATCTTGTATGGGATAAGATATTATTCGATTTGATTTCATTAGATTTCGTCTTAAATTTCGGCTTCGGTGAGGGATGAAACGCATTCCAAAACTGAAATTTGAAACCTTGGTTTCGGCATCCTGGCAAGAAGGGAAGAATATTGTGGAAAATCTTCCGATCTGGGTGATTTGGGCTCTTTGATTCGTATATAATTTCAAAACTAGCCCACATCATCATTGACTAGCCCGAGTCGACTCGTTTTTACCTGGATCTTGGTCCGCATTTCGCCCTACAAATTCAATCCAAGTTCAAAATTCCTTTGACTCTCCCGAGTACTCAACCGCATAAACCGATATCTCACCCGCATCAACCAAGTACCTGGCCACATGGCACCAAGAAGAACTCAAGGACCGAATGACGAAGGGTTATTGATGATCGTTGCTGGCACTAGGATGAGAAATGGCATAAGAGTCATCGTTGCTGACAAAAATGGTTATTGATGATCGAGCTAGCAAGCTATCTCGACGAAGACGATGAGGATAAGGGTGGACGAAATTTGACTACGATCAGCAACCCAGAATTTATTACTAATCAACCTTGAGGACAAGGTTGAATTTAAGGGCGGGAGAATGTTACGAATCAATTTTTTTTAGATGATTTCCATAGAACTAGATTTTCATAATGCAGTAGGTTTCTATTTTCTCTTTTTTACTATTATGTTGATCTATGTTTCCTATTTTGCTCTCCCTATTTTATATAAGATGTAGATGTCGTAGGGCTTTAGGCAAGGAATAATCATTGGAGGTCAAGTTTCCTCGAATTAACTCATTGGAGGCCTGAGTTTCCTCGAATTTACTCATTGTTTTCCTCTTTCTCTGTCAACTTCTTCTATATTTTTTGTTCTGATAGAACACTTTGTATCACCTAGAAAGGGGGAAGAATTTAGCTTGCGAAGACACTATTCCCCCAAATTTGAGAAGGGGGGAAGAACTTAGCTTGCGAAGCAAGCTTCCCATCAAACTAGGAAGTTTTCGGCAACTATGGTTTAAACTACAACAAGAATATAGCAAAAAATGCCAATATATTAAGAACATAGAAAGTAACACCATATCAAAAGAAGCTAAAGATTTCAGAACTGCAAAGATGTAGTGAGTAACCATCAAAAGGAAGAATTTCAAAATAAGCATCAAATAGGTGAAGAAATTATCCAAAATAAAGACAGAATGATGAGAGTTTGGAGATTCAAAGCCTAAACCATCATATGAAAATCACAAATACCGACTTTCCACCCATGCCTTCGGTTATTCACCACCACCTGGTCTCGAACTGCCTGTGCCATTGAGGTTTACCACCCTTACTAATGGAAGGCCTAAATTTATGCTCCTTAATGGCTTGCTATGTATACGTAATGCCATGTACCAAATCCGTATACATATGCAATATTCCACTAACCAAGAGTGCGTGACACTGCCAATTGGATCCTCCCCATGTCAAAGCCACATTGGGAATTGACATCCAATAAAGAATTTGATGGATTGACGAGTGGGATATATACATTAGGCACGAATTCATGGAGGAAAATTGGTAATTTCCGTCTCCCATTTAGTGGGCTGTTCGTATTTACACTTATTTACTCCATTTTTTATTCTCTTCCTTAGTTTGGGCTTTTCCGCCTGTGAAAAACCTTACCCCTCTAGTTTGGATTGACTGGTAGAATTTTTGTTTGGTTGTTGAGTGTTAGATAGATCATATCAGAGATCTCATAAGATCTGAATTAGATTGTTTATGTTGAAGATTAGTCAATCAGATTTAGATTAATCGGATAGATTAGGATAATATTTATTTATCTATTTATATATTTTCCTTGATCTCTTGCTATATTTACCCTTTTGAGTGTTATTATAGATAAACACTAGGGGTGGATTTCCTTGACATGCATCAACTGCTTTCTTTTGTCTTGCTGCATCCGTTTGATTGCTCAATGGTTGATGGTTGTTGTTGCTATTGGTTGAGCCATGGTTTTAAATTTCGGTTTCGGTATGGGTTTCGGCCCTCACCGAAACCGAAATTTCGGCCGAAATCCTCTCACCATTAAAAAACAATATATTATTTATTACCAAATTTTGGTAATTTCGGACGAAATTTCGAACTTATACTTTATTTTATTAAAAAATAGCTTTTGAGTTAAAAATTTTGAGATTTCTCCCATTTCTGCCAAAATTTCGTGTGAAATTATTGATTTTTGAGCAAAATCCTGTAGCGTTCTAGGTGTAGTGGATTTCGGTTTCAGTTTTGGTCTGGACTGAAATCCGAATTCGGTCAAAATTTAAAACCATGGGTTGAGCTCCATTGTAAATCATCTAAGATTTAGTAAAAAGGGAAGTGATATATTAACCTTTTTTTACTAGACAGCCCCCTCTAGTGTATTTATGACTACTCTTTTACACTAGAGGTGGCTATTCCCAGTAGAAAAAGGGCAAATATTTTGTTTCCCTTATAGTACAATTAGGGAAGTGATTTCTGTGCTCCAGTGTTTTGATAAACATACACTCCACTTGTCTGTCGTGTAGTATTTAAAGTGATGTCGGAGGATATTACGGTTCTAAAAAGGCTCTTAAAGACCTTTAAATGCCACGCGACAAACAAGTGAGCGGATGTTTATAACATTAGAGTGATTTCAAGGCTCTTAAAGACCTTTAAATGCCACGCGACAAACAAGTGAGCGGATGTTTATAACATTAGAGCGCTGAAATCATTTCCCTAAAATTATCTACCTTTTCATTTTCAATGTGTCAGCTCCTGGTGAACACTTTACAAGCGTTGGATTTTATCTGCATATGACCACTGAATCTAAATTGTTGGCCATTACTATGATTTGGAGCTGATAAAAGTCTGAAATCTGAGATTCAATTGATCATGTCGGTGCATGAACACTTAATGGGTAAAACCGCATTTGTGGCTTCAACAGAACTTAATGTTCTTTGTATTTCGATTTAGACTCTCTCTCTCTCTCTCCCTCTCCCTCTCACATGTTTAGAGAGCTCCATATATGCCTCCATGTGAACTTTTAAATATGATTTCTGGACTATAGCTCACTAACAATGGAGCTATCCAGATTAAAGGTCCGGATCCATTTCACAGGACAAAGTCTGGCGCGAAACCTTTCTGCATGTGGGTCAGACCACGCAGGCCTCTTTCCCATATTTCAATGCGTTCAAATGTGAGCAAACGCAATTTTGGGGTCACCCATCATGCTTTCTTTTTAACGCTAATGACGCAAGCTTTTTACTTGGAAAAGAGAAACCATGAGAAATGTTGAATGTGACCCGTTGGGAAAGAAATTGCAATTTGTAAACGCCATTATGTGATGAAGGAAAGATATGACATAAAGGTTCAGTCATCGAGCCTATAAAATTTCATTCCTTCTTTTGAATTAAAAAGAACAACAAAAGAAACTGCTATGGTACATAACTACATATTCAGACCTAGGAAATATACCTCTCTTTCAATCCATCGTGGGATTTGATTGGAATCCCCACATGTAGATTATATAGCATTTACGTCTACCTAGGGGGTAAAGATCTTGTCACCCTCTCTCTATCTATATATACACCTCTCATTCTCAAGTCTCAAACCTCAACAAATTCATCCTCTCTCTCTCTCTCTCAACACACACCCACACACTCTCTTCCGTTAAAACTTTTTCATGCTCACTTGCATTCTTTGTATTTTCTGTACTCCCTATCTGGTTAAGAAGAGTTTCTTCATTATTCTCATTACTTTCCACCTCTATCTCACCAGCCCAAGTGAGAAAAGCAATGTCAGAGCGACATCGAAATGATGCAATTTCCTATGTTTTAAATACCAAAATCTCTATTAGGCCTTGTAGATTTTGCTCAAGACCGCGCAGTCCATCCATATTATATACTTATACGAAGGCTTATCGGACAAAGATTGGGGTTTCTTTCAGCAATTCATGGACATATATATATTTTTCTGGACAGACTGTGATGTCTTGCGCAAAAGCTTGTGGCTTTAACTGCTTATATCTTCATCTTCCTCATCAATCATTGTATTTGTTTTAACTTGCACTCCCTTCCAAGTCTACCTCTTTCCTCATTTCTTCTCCCACAACATTTTCGTTGTTTCTACTTTCTACTGATAATTCTTCTATACTTTTTGATAACTAGAGGTGCAACTTGGGTTGGGCTCAACCCGAACCCGACGGGTTCAACCTGATTTTGCTTGGCTTGGATTGGTTAGGGCTGGAAAAGGCCAACCTGATTTAATTTCGGGTTGGATTAGAGTTGAGGCTTTGGGCAACTCAACCCACGCCCCAACTTTTATCATGATTTTACTGTGACGGTGTGACCCGACCCTGACCCAAACCCAGTATTCATTTTTTGTATTTTTTCTGTTTTTGCGCTGACCGGTCGGATTACGGATGAGGGATTTAGAGGCAGGGTGGGTTAGAGGACCATCCTCAATCTGAGCCTTGGGTTGGGTCGGGTTAGGATTGAGGTAATGCTACCTCTGATCGGGTTAGGGTTTGCTCAACCTGACCCAACCCGGCCAGGTTGCACCCCTTTGATAGGAAATGATATTTCCACCCTTTTTTGTCTTTTTAAGAAATAAAATCATTTTTCGAAGAATACGGACAAAAAGAGGATGTAAATATCATTTCTCTTGTTATTTTAGGGATGATCAACATTATAATTATGCAATTGGCTGTACATATCATCATATCCAACGGCAACCCCATTCAAAACATGTCAAACAAATTAAGCGTATCAGAAATCTCGTTGTTATATGATTTTGCACAGCCAGCTTATTCTTTTGAAAAGGCCGGACAGAAGTACAAGTGGGGCTACTTGTTCAATGATACTGTTTCTCTGATGCGCCTTGTATGGGTTGTTTGGAAGTTTTACTCATGTGTGCGCACTGCCCTCCTTGTTCCTTTTCCTTTCCCCCTGAATCATCCATTTAAAGGCTACAAATTGGAAGCTTAGATATGGGGCAATTTTGATATGTTACTACTCACATTGTTTTATAATTTTTTGATTGGATGTTGATGGTATCTTGATTATTGTAACGGCCATGAAAAGCTAATTAAAAATGTTGCTACTCATTCTGTTTTTCTGTCTTTTTTCTTCTTTTTTTTTAATAGGTAAGCCCGGATTGAACCTCGGAAGTTGAAGAACAAAGCCTTGACCAATTGAGCTAGAGGCTCAACCCCAAGCTACTCATTCATATATAAGCTCTGGAAGAAATGACTGATCTATGAGTTTATTGCCTTCTAAGCATCATTTTGGACATTTGTTTATAGAGAAATGCTAGATCATTAGCCTAACAAGGCGAATGATGTTCCATCGTTTGGTGGTACAGGCAATGGGTCCCATCACGCCTACGCTGACTATGTGAGAAGAGATCGTCCTTCACCTTGTCATGCAGAGAATGCAACCGATGCAATCCAGATAGTAACATAGCATAGCACAAGGAAAGCTAAAATGCTCATCTGGGTCTTACCAGCATCAACGGGAGAAATCTAAGCAGGAAAAAAGATCAAGATCTATGAATCTAAGCTAAAAATTATCATGTTAATCCGATATTTACATAACACAAGGAATGCTTATGCCACATCTGACTTTTACCATATGGTGTAACACATTTGATTTATTTTAATGAATTACTTAGCCTTATTTTTTCCTGCAAGAATTGGTTGAATTTGTAGACGCCGACTAAATGCCTCTTTGAAAAGAATGTGATTATGGAAGGCTGATACTGGGAGCCATGCCAGTGCAGCTATTGATGAAAAAAGAAGAAGACCCATTCCATAGTCATAAGCTTGAGCGAGTATCTGAATGGAATCCCATATTTGCCAATTCTCGATCTTGGGCCTCACTGCTTGTGCAATCTGAAGATCAGAAACCCAAAAATCAATCAGAGAGAAGTATCATGGAAGGTGGAGATTTTGTATAATTTTCCACAGAAACTTACAGAGAGCAAACCCCATCCGGTAGGAATAAATGCAAGGCAGCATATAAATAAGTCCATCACCGACAGTTTACATATCCCAGATAGAAAGATTATGATTGATAACACGCCTAAGAAAAGACTCGCCTTAAAAATCCTAAACCAAAATTGAAAGTCTATACTTAGCCTCTGTCGCCCCTTCTTCACCACCTGCATAGCACATTGAAGTCACATGATTAAACTGAATAAACCAGGAGAGCTGCTGCTGTAGGATATTATTCCTACAATACAATAGCACTCTACAACATAGTGGAGTTATTACTTGAAAACCTTAAGGGGCTATTTGGATACGTGGATTTTAGAATCCGGGTTTTAGTTTGAAAGATTTTGAGTAAGAAATCCAGGTTTTAGAAATCTCTTCCCCATCCTGAGATTTCTAAAACCTGGAAACACGGGATGATCTCCTACTCTCTAGCTCGATGGAAAGAAGGGTGATAAATCAGAAAACAAAGGACGGTCTCCTTCTCTCGTCTCCCATCCACCATCCAGGATTTTGAAGAAATTGAAGATTTTAAAATTCGTGTATCCAAACAGCCCCTAAGTATAATGAGAGAATCCAGTATCAAGCAGTTATGTCTGCCATTTTTACCTTGATTAATAGGAAGATGATGCCTATAACAACCCAGGACAGCACATAAACCAGAAAGTTTTTACTCCCGTGAGATATGTCGAGGTGATAAACTAGTCCATACTGGTAAAGAAAAAATCGAAGAGAGAGAAGTATTTCAAATATTCTAGAACTCAGCCCAGAGTGTTTAAGATGGGCTTGCTCATCATTCCACCAAGATTCCCAGCTCTTATCCTGTTGCACTCCTATACCCCCTAGATTATTGATCCACCTGTTCCAGTCCTTCCAGTCTTCCACAGTCTTCTGCCATTCAAATCCAGAAGGATTAAAAAGAAATGGCGCAAAAAGCCAAGTCCCCAACATGAACCAGATGCTATATGTGGCCAACACGTATTTCATATTATTCTGGTAAGATTGACAAAATAAATTGTAGACGATTAAGAGGAACATTAGCTCAAATCCTTTCACAAAGTGGCTGCGTGAATATAACCGATAATTTTCAGTGAAACTAGCATGGCACACCACGAACTTGCGGCCAGTTGGTCTGTACTTAGCACCCCCATGGAGGACCGTTCGACCATAGTAGTGCGACTTAGTTCCGAGGGAGAAAGTGAAGAAAACAGCAGCTAGTTGAAATTGCATGAGGATAAAATCACTCAGTGCAGTTCGAAATCCTTTCTCTAGGCCAATCTCTATCACCATCGGTAGGCCTGTTAGAAGTCCAAGCTGGAGGAATGACTGGGAGGCAAGAGCTGTTTCCAGGGATTTTATGTTTTGCGTCCCAGCCTCAATAAGGAGAGCTTTTCCCACTCCACTAAGGATTAGGTACAGTTGCCCATATAGAAAAACATAAACTCCAAGTATTGATATCTGCAATAGAAATTATCCAGATGTAATAGAAATTATCGCAAATCTCTTTTTAAGGAGTTCTGCAAGAGTTAAGCATCAATAATGCTATTGAATTAGAGGAGTTCTGTGAGAGTTAAATATTTACCAGGCTATTGGAGTAAAATCCAACAGTTGTGAAGTAACAGGATAGCATCCGGAAAAAGTCAAAACGACGCCCAAGGCGGAATATGTCACGACTAAGAGTTTGTTCGCTGTTTCCATTGGCTACCTTGGCTTCGAATTTTGATATCTGATTTAGACCTACATCCCGACCTTTACCAACTTGCATGTATTCATGGTAAGTTACATATCCCTGTCGCAGTGTCGAATTAAATCCTACACAAAAAGCATTGACGTCGAGGATATTACTATTAGAGCCGAATTACTAATTTGCTTAGCTAAAAACTGAAACTACTTGTTCCTACCAGCAAATACATCCTCGCTCAAGTTAATAGTCTTTGACGCTTTGCTTATGCCACCTCTTGTTAAGTGAAATACCCTGTCAAATAGATCTGGATGGCCATAGTGGAACCGTACCCTGGAAATAAGCAAATGTTGTGAAAAAATAAAAGACTGTTGGCACCTTTCGTTGAGTAAATTTCTGAACTTAAACATGCCAATTCACAGTGTATCCCTTACCTGAGAGGATTTGCTAGAAGTCTTTGTCCAATGGTGACAAAACTAGTCTCTTGATAGGACATGAACCCAGCCAGAGATGAAACACTGCAATTACGGAAATTGAAACATAAGGTTCCTACATTCTAAATACATGACATATACAAAACATTTGCTTGGGAATACAGTTCATCTCGGGCATTGAGTTTTTGTGGTACATGAACCTTAGGATCTAACCTTCCTGTGAATATGTGTTCTCTAAGACCAAGTATGGTTGGAGGCTTCTCTCCACGATGCCTAAGAAATTCTTGGAGAATGTTTCTCATTTTGAAGGCTTCTTCCATGTAGTTGTCCTGCAACATCAAATACATGTATAATTCAAAAAAAAAAAAACATCAAATACATGTAAATGGGAGACATGAAAATGTGACAGTCATTTTAAGAACTAAATCTAGAGCATACTTGGTTCATATCAATTGCTTGAACGGCATCACCACGTGTAAAAATTATAGAATGATTTTGGTTCTCAGGCTTCCCTTCTCCGATATTTGGCGGACCAGGAAGCTTGATGCGATAAATTTCCTACACAGATCATAGTGAACAGATCAGAAGCATGCATTGGAAATATGAATATAAAAGAGTGATTTCATATTTCCATATGTTAACTTACCAACTTCTCCAAAAGCTTAAGCTGTTGGAAAAGGGCAGTATTTAATCTTTATACTTTAACACTCCCCCTCACGCTTGGCCCACTTGGCAAACACGTGGTACATGTGGTCCCACCTTGGGCCGACCATTGCATGTGGATTTTTATTTTTTTTAATTTTTGACATCAGGGAGGTTTGAACTCGAGACCTTTGGCTCTAATACCAAGTTAACTTACCAACTTCTCCAAAAGCTTAAGTTGTTGGAGAAGGGCAGTATTTAATCTTTTATACTTTAACACCATATAATTAATAATATTGTTAATAATATTTTTTAAAGATTCAAAGTGTGGCTACTAAGATAATAATGGCACTTCACCTTTTGAGATAGAAAATCAGTATGGAGTGGACTCCCTTCACTAGAGTGAAAAATTAGTACAGACACTCAAATTTATAGCATTGAATTTTGTAGCTTCATTTTTCAGTCAAAAAAGTGGTTTTGAAAGATCTTATGAACTTATATGGTTCAACAATCCAGCCCTTATTTATCAATTCTGTTCCTCAGGGTGTTTTGTTTTGCTCGTTGGCATGGAACATTCCGATGTCTCGGTTGCTCTGATGCTCTGTTTCAGAAAAGGCATAGAGATAGGTTGATTTTTTTAACCATTAAAAAATTCAAAATATATATAAGAAACCATTGCATCAACCAAATTTAACAAAAAGACACATGTTATTACTTAAAACATCTACCATATGCATGAAATTGATTGATGCTTAGCCTAATAAAATTAAATTCAGAGCCAAAAATCAATAAAACTCACAATTCATCATACCAAACACCAAATATAAATGAGAGGCAGGGTTGAAGGAACAAATGAGTTCTGCAAAGTTTAAAAAATTAAGGGTTTTGATGTGTTTTTAGCCCTCTCATTCGTTTGTGGGTTAAAATACATCAAATGCCATTCAAAAGAACACAAAACGATCACTAAAAGAGGGTTAAAAGGGAAATCTCAATAAATTCTCTGTAAAGAATGAAAATTGCCCAGAAATTCTGCATAGTTCATCTAGAACATGCTATTTCACCTTGTTTTGTTTGTTCCAGACGAAATAGACCGGATTGGTTCAGAACAGTACGAAGCATGTAAGAAATTAAAGAATGATTTTGGTTCATAGGCCTTATGGAAAAAGGAAATCCTGATACAGTATATTCCTTATAAGACCAACAGTTAAAGGACCATAGACAAGCTTTGGAAATTCAAATTCAACACAAGAATTACATCCAAGTCCCACACAGTGCATGAATTTTATCTTAAGAATGAGACCATAACGACAACATATCTGTTAACTTACCAACTTCTCCAAAAGCTTAAGCTGTTGGAGAAAGGCGTTATTTATCTGTTATACTTTAACACTCCCCCGCACGTGTGGCCCACTTGGCAAACACGTGGCACATGTGGTCCCACTTTGGGCCAACCTTCGCAGGTGGATTTTTACTATCCGGGAGGTTTGAACTCGAGACCTTTGCTCTAATACCATGTTAACTTACCAACTTCTCCAAAAGCTTAAGCTGTTGGAGAAAGGCGTTATTTATCTTTTATACTTTAACAATATCATTAAGTTTTTTTTTTATGGTAAAGAATGGCCCAACTAGTTTGGGACAAAGGCTTTGTTGAGTAGAGTTTTATGGTAAAGAATGGCATAGTGCCTCTTTTCAGTAGAGTAAAAACATTTTGCATTCATTTTTTTGGAAGAAAATAGTATAACTTCATTTTTACTTGGGAAAAGTGGTGCTGGATGATCCTCTAAGTTGTACAGCTTTGATAAGCCACCTTAAGGCCGAAAATGAGTTAACCGTCCAAATTCATAAATCTTCCCCCCCCCTTAATATGATGCAAAGGTACGGGCATGTAAGATTACTAAGTATGACACAAGTCATGCAATAATGACAATCTCAAGGGAAAGAAAGCAGTGTCTCAAAATGTACTGTTTTCGCTATGTATATGGGAAACATTTCTTAGATATACTTATTTCAACAATATAAATAACAGAAATAACTCCATTGTAGCTGCCACCAATGTTTTTAGTCCTATAATTTCCTCTTTTTGGTGATCAACACAATTCCTTTGCTGCATAAGCAAAGAACCGCATTATACTTGATGGCATTTTGCTAGGTTGAAACTTCAGATGTATTTGTCTTCTTCGTATTTGAAAGGAACCAATCAGTTGGTGATTTATTTAATAAAGCTATACATACAACCGAGAGTTAACCACCATGGGAAACATACATATCTTTGAATCCCTTTACAAACCCCAATTAGGGGCAAGGCATGAGGGTTAACCCTTCTCCATGCTTTTCAAGGCTACATGATCATTGAATTTTCTTTTACTGATCACCGACAAATATTACTCTAAAAGAAACATATAGTAGAACCATTCAAAAAAAGAAAAAAAGAAACATATAGTAGAAGGAAAAACAATTAAATTTCCATGCAAGTTGAACTGTTAACAGTTCTATATAAGCAATGTAAGAAATGTGTATTTGATAATTTCATTATTTATTCGAAACAGATTCCGGCAATCAGTTGATCCCATTTTGTATATATACAATGTTTCTCCTAACTGTTGGTTCATGGGAATTATAATTTTATTTGATCTGATTCCCACATCCAACAAAACTAAGCCCAACATAAGAGAAATATCTTTCATAAATTTCAGCCTAAATAGCACATTACCTGCTCCAAATCATTGATCGCTTTAACCAATATAGAAGAATATGTTTTTTGAGGCTTGTATGCACCTATCTCTTCTTTTTCTTCAATGTAAGCAACACGTAGAGACGTATACCTTCAAGAAATATTTTAGCATAAATATACACATTATACAGTAGTTGGATAAAAAAAAATTGCTCCAAAAAATTTACTAGAAGATTACTTTCCCATCAAGTCCAGGATGTCTTGAGCATGAGAATCTCCAGAAGACTTCAGTGCTCCATATGTTTGAAAAGATATAATATATGTGAATTTCATATCGGCAAGTGCATCTAGTTGTGCAGACAATGAGTACTGGCTAATTTTCCCGTCATCTTCCCCTTCAAAACCCTTAAAGCCTTCAAGAATATCTGCTTGGACAAGAACAGTAAAATAGTAATAACACACATTTGAAAAGAAGAAACTTTTCAATCTTAAGTAGGTCACATCCTAATAAGCTAGATAGGCTTGAGAATGATCTTTGACTTTAATGAAGTTAATAAAAATAAAAACATGATATGAGGATGATATCGCAGCCCCTGCTTTGAGCTCAACTGCCTCCTTTACTTGCTGTGAGCCTGTGCGGTGATCACCGGCTGTAAACGAGGGGTCGAGGTTAAAGTACGGGCACCAATATCAAATCCCAAATGATATTTTTGGTAAAGAAAATTTATGAACACTTGATCCATGTCCAGGTTAAAGTACGGGCACCAATATCAAATCCCAAATGATATTCTTGGTAAAGAAAATTTATGAACACTTGATCCATGTCCATATAGATATATTCCAGTACACTAACTCACCTTCATCTTCAGCCATGTCCAGAAAAGCTTGAAGTTTTAGAGCTTTCCTATAGTACATCATTCCTCTAACTGTTATTTCACAGGACACCGGAATTTAAGTTGGCTTTAGAATAAGCAACCAGCACTATCAATCAGGTCAACATTTAAATTCATAAGAACTACTTTTGTCCTTCACCTGTTCGACTTAGTGTCTGTCCACGGAAAGAAGCCCAATTTCGAAGCTCTTTTAGTTTGTTAACATCATTGAAGTCCTCCAAATTATCACATTCCATTCGTTCCAAAAAATTTGTCCACTCATCTAAAGTAATTAAAGGGAGAGGTCAGAAGTTAATCACATCTGAATCCAAATGGGGTGGAAGAAATCATTTAGATAGCCTACAAAAAGAAATCTTATTTCTTAGTAACCTGGATATATCTTTTGCATATAAAAGAAAATGGAAGCCCCATCTTGCCTTGAATGAAGTTCCTCCTCTGAAAAATTAACTTCTTCCATGTAGTATGGAGTCAAAACACTAGATCCAAAAAAGGAATCAGTTAGACTGGTAGGCAGTGGAAGTATCAATCTATTACAAATAAAATGTCCACTCATTCTATTGAAGATGAAGATAAATAATATGTCCTCTAAATAGGCAGTGGATGCAAGCTGAACTAGTTTGCTTCTTTGCCCCTGGCCCCTAAACGGGCCGCATCCGGGTCGTACACAATATTTCGGACCGCAACCGGGTGGAATTCAAGACACCCAACTCAACACAGTATCACGGGCCAAAAGAACTCTAGGCATATTTTTTAAATTTCCACCAAAAACGACACAAAATGACCAAATTATTTCTGTTTTCATCCCCATGGATACGCATATCGAAACCAAAAATGTAAGTGTTACATAATCGTATTTATTTTATTTTTTTTAAAAGGGCGGCCCAATGTACGAGGCTCCCTCCATTGCGGGGTCTGGGGAGGGCAAGATGTACGCAGCCTTTCCCCTGCTTTGCAGAGAGGCTGTTTCCATGACTCGAACCTGTGACCACCAGGTCACAATGGAGCAACCTTACCGTTGCGCCAAGGCTCTCTCCCTCTCTCGTATTTATTTTTTTTAAATGGCTACATAATCGTATTTATGTGAATTCCAAGTGAAATATCATGAATGTATTATGTATAAATATTTATATAAATTACACACGAAATGTGGTATGTATTGAATTATTAGACATGTGGGACAATACACTTCTCTAGGTGTTCGGTGTTGTTAAATCATTATGGGTGGTTTTCGCTTATATGATGGCTTCTGAGTGTGCATTTGTGCTTATTATAGCACTAACTGAAATTTTTATCTTAAATGCCTTTCATTTTCATATTCTTCCATACGTTCTCATAATTTATAGGATTTTCACCGAAAATTTCTTCCAAATCTGACATGCTTCTATTTCCATCATAACTGAAATGCATACTGAAACAGAAACCTGAAACCTCGGCTCTATGGCCTTGGAGATTTTTTTAACACCATAATGAAGATAATAGACCTAGGAGCTATATGCGATAGGATATCCCCATTATTCGAGCATAGGCCAAGATATACAAACAAGGTTGTGGATACTTTGGCTAGGTAAAGAATGGATAGAGCAAACTTGATCATTCGAGAGGTGTTTTCATTATTAGAAGCAATGTAATCAGTCTAGGCACAAAGCGATGTAATGAATCTAGGTTCTTTTCATTTATCTTTCCTTTTCTTGTTCGGGTTGTATGGATGGACACATCTTCCCATGCTTGTTGTATCTTTTTGTCTGGGTTCAAAGCAATGTAATCAATCTAGGTTCTTTTTGTTTTTCTTTCCTTTTCTTATTCAGGTTGTATAGACATCCCTTTCCAGGCAGCAATGAAATTGTCGAGGATGAATATGTTGGCCAACAATCCTGTTTGTTCCTTTCTAATAATCTTGGGAAGGATGTTACGAAGTCTCAAGGCCAACAAACACCTCTGCCTTGCTTGATCTTAGTTGAAGTGGATAGGCAAGGTAAAAGGCATCCCCGTGGTAGAAAGAAGACCACGCATGTGTCCGTGGAGGCTTTATAGGGAGTTGGGGGTAGCCTTTTGCTTGCTAAGAAAATCGTACGGCAAGGTGACTACTGGCCGATCGAGCTACCCGGAGACCCCGCATTCACTTGAATATCTTTCAGCTCTAGACTTTTTTATCGTAGAAAAACTGATCTTGTTGTGTTAATATTTTTGTTGCATTAGTTATGACAGGGGTTTAGAAAGTTTCACAGTTTGAGCACTTGGAAAAAAGATTGAGGAAAAAAACAAAAAAGAAAAAAAAAAAAACAAGGGCCAGCTAACCTGAATGACAGCATATTACGAACTTTAGGAGCGGCAGGGATATCCATAAACAGGGAAGTTGCAAAGAAAGAAATACGCCGGCGAGCTTCCAAGTTGATGGGAATATTCAGAGCGCTTTCTTTGACAGTGAGCAACAAATACAAACGTCTGACCTGAAACAAAAAAATGTGGTACAAATTCAGTTTTGAACCAAAAATGAAGTAAATAGAGATGAACAAGATCATCACCTGTTCCTTCAAAGGGCCATTATTTGGCAGAGGGAAAAGGATAGCAGGGGGATCACTTGATGCAAATAACTGTGGTTCACGACGTCTGAACAAACAAGCTGTGTCCTCCAGTGGTTGGGAGCATGATGTCAAACCCAAAATTCTGCATGTAGTTGAATATAATTTTGGTTAAGATATATCAAGAACCTAATCTGGCAAAATAGAATAGGGTGGAGTGTATCTAACCTGGACCCGTCTATCATCATATCTTTTGTTATAACCTCAAAGATATCTTGGAGTAATTTCACTACTTTATCTTGATGGCATTTTTCATTTTCAAGCTAGAAGAAAACATGTCATACATCAAGGAAGATGTTACTTATAATTATAGAATTGTGAATTGAAAAGCTAAAATTTGAAGAGTAATAGCGTGTGAATTACCAAAAGATCAACCAGTTGAATACATTTAGTGTGAAGAGGTAATAGTCCACTCAGCTTGAAATCCACAAGAAAGCTAGATCTATTAATACTAGTTTCGACTTCAAAAATTATTTCAGCTACAATCCTGAAAAACACCTCAGGCAATGTTACAGCGAAATTTAGGATACAATATGGAAGTAAAGACGACAAATTTCTAGACTCAAATAAGAGATTGAGAAAACCATAGAAGAATCTAAAAGCACAAATTTAAATGGGAAGAGTAGAAATTGACTAAAGATTATGCGTTCAACCTTTTCTCTGTATCACCCACAACAAGGAAATCAAGAATATTCTTCAATGAGTCATAGCACTCCTTCACAGCACAGTGCATATAGTAATCCTTTCTTATTTTTCTGTAAAGATATTCATCCTTTCCAACAAAATCTCTAGCAATGTCCAGAGCTGTTGAAAACTGACATAAATAAGAACGAATATTTAGAGGGTAAATGGGGATGAAATCTCAGGCTCACTAAAAACAACAACAACAAAACAACAAAACTCAGGCAGAGAGATCATCAAGAAATGGTAAGTACCTTAGTAGCCAGGAGGAAAACAGGCCAACGGACCAAACCACAAGTTAATTCTGATGACAAAGGTATAGTCATCAAATCCATCTCTCTGTTGAAAAGTAAACAGTTCTGTTGGATTTGACCGTTACGGACAATCTTGGTAAATATTTACACCGGCAAATCAGCATATACCTGTTGCTTATCAAGTCCTCTGAACGAAAACTACTGATAATTTGGTTCCATATTTGAGCAAATTTAGCAGCACTACTTTTTTCATTTTCAGATACCTGAAGAGCATAAGGTGAAATGTTATTGTAAGAGCTTCAGAATTCTTTAAACAATGAGGGTCACTTCCTACATCAGAAAGATAAATAGCTCATTGACCTTGTGAACTTTCTGCTGGAAGAAACCCCCTATGTTTTTCTTATGTTCTTTTCTCGGTGAGGGAGGAATGAGGCAACCATTGAAAGCAGCAGGCAAGGATTGAAATCGACTTCTTAGCATTCCCATGGTACGAATCTAGTAAGAAACTAATTGGTCAGGAGTAGTATATCCCAGATAGGAGCCATGAATAGACAAAGATTTTTTTTTTTTTTTGAATGGAAAAAGATTTCAGTAAGGACGAAAGGAGACCGAGGAGGTCAGAAACATACAAGGATCAATACAAGAACATAGGAGGGAAAGAAAAAAGATAACAAAGAATAGACAAATAATAATTCCCATAATAGAAAATAAACCCGCTCACCTCACCAAGATGATGAAAAATGCCACTGACTCCACCAAATATCGTACAGAAAACAGAATACCAAATCTGAGTGTCCATAAAGTACACCTTCATAATAAACAAGATAACATATATTCAAATACGTGAATTCTAAAAGAATAAAGATGATCAAAGAGAAAAACTGTACATAATGCTGAAGTGTTTTTTTTTTTCAGTAAATATCAAGAGAACTCACAAGTATGATTGGAGCCCAAACAGCGACAATTGCACCAGCATTGCTTTTCACTGAAGCAAGAAAATTTTAGCTTCTTTAGAGGTCAATTATTTATCTTTCTTTTTTTTTCCCTTTTTTTTGGGATGCACCAGGCCAGTGCAGTAGTGCAATGCATGGGCGACGCCTAAGGGCTCCAATAGCAAACCATTGTTGTAGGCCCTTTCCCAATAGAAATTAGATATGTGATCCGATGGACCAAGTATCTGATATTAAACCTATAAGAACAGATACTACACTTGATCTAGCCAAAAGGCTGAGAAAGGTATAAAGTGGTTTATCTAAACTCTAATATTTGTAGTCTTGTGCGTAAGAAATATGAAGATCAACTATAATATTTGTAGTCTTGTACGTAAGAAATATGAAGATCACCTTTTGGGAACAGCTCATGCCAGTCATACTTGCTAACACTGATTTTCATGATCTGCTTTGTTGGTTCCACAAGTGGTTTTATCTGCATGTTTTCACAACCACCCCAATCAATTTTTTACTTGCCTAAACTACAACATTGGAGATGTGTGCTGATGCACGCACGAACACACATATGAAAACAGAATAGAATCCTAAAAACAATGACGCAAAAGTGAACCAAGTCCTTTCCAAAGCCCTGTTACATCCAATATGGGTGTCTTCTAACCTGTACATGTACCCAACCTTAATTTCATTTGGTTCCTTTCTTTATGAGAGTAAATAGAGGGTAAAACATTCATTTAATCTGTGCTCCCAAATGATGATTATTCCACCGAGGGAATTCTCCTATATTTACTCCTTTAATAGGGGTAGATAGGCTGCCGGAAAATTTTATCAACTTCAACTCTCACTATCTCATTGAAAAGGGAAATAACATCAGCACAACCATGTTTTAATATTGGGAAAAGTACAGATACACCTCCTCTAGTTTCGGACACATTCAACTCTAACCGTGACTTCTCAAAACGTGACAAGTACACCCCTGAAGTTTTTTTAACGTGACAGAGTAGACGGCGAGGGGGAAATGACCAAAATGCCCTCGTCTTCCCCAACTGAAAATTAGGGTTTTCAAACTTGAAAACGGAAAATTAGGGTTTGATTCAAACCCTTGTTTATTTATCAACATAAACCCTCAATTTAGGAGTTTTATGTCTTCATTCACACCATTATCATGATTTGCACATAAACCCTAATATTTTAGGGGTTTTTTTTTGTTTTATCAATGTTTTTTTAATTGAAATGTGGGTTTAATGTAGCCATCGGGTGGGGTTTCATTGTCTGTGGTGGGGGTGACGGTGGTGGCCAGAAATGGCGGCGGTGGCCGAATGTGGCTACGGCGGCGATGGCTGGAGGTGCGACGGCGGCGGTGAGAAATGGCCTAACCCTAATCCCTTTGCAAATGAGGGTATTTCTGTCCTCAAAATATTAGCCACAGTTAGTTTCAGTCTTTCAGTCATGCTAAACGGATGAACCGTTGACGGAGGGGGTGTACTTGTCACGTTTTGAAAACTCAGGGGGTGTACGTGTCACGTTTTGAAAGTCAGAGTTAGAGTTGAATGTGTCAGAAACTAGAGGGGGTGTAAATGTAATTTTCCCTTTAATATTTTCACTAACCTATCTTGTCTTTTAGTATTTAAAGAGCTATCAAAGGTTATTACAATTCCCAAAAAAAGCTCTCACAAGCCAATTAAAAAAGAAAAGACCAGCTGGGTTTGTGCAATTATTAAAATATGGTTGTGCCAATATCATTTCTCCATTGGAAATGATGAAAGTAACTCTTGAAAATTGGAAAAAATACGCTTATCACATGAAAAATTATCCAAGTATCATACCTAAAAAATTGACTGAAACACCCCTCAAATGAAATTAACATATCATATGAAAAGGAAAATAAATACAGACCGAAATACACATCTGATGAAAAATAATAAAAATACAGATATCTTATGAAAATGGCAAAAATACCAATATCTCATGAAAAATAACCAAAGTATCCTATCTCATGAAAAATTACCAAAGTAACATTATCTTATAAAAAATGAATAAAATCATGTAAAAAATAATTAAATACCCATATCTCCTAAAAATGACCAAAACACTCTTACTTCAAAGAAAGTAATCACTCTTATTTCAAAGAAAATAATCAAAATACTCCTATCTCGTAAAAATAACAAAAATACTTCTATCTCATAGAAAGGATAAAAATACACACATCTCATGAAAAATGTCCAAAGTATCTCTCTCGTGAAAAGTGTCAAAGTATCCATATCTCATAGAAAGTGACAAAATACTCATATCTCAAAACAAATAACCAAAGTACCCTTATCTCATGAAAAATGACCAAATTCTTTGATCTCATAGAAAGTGACAAAGTACCCATCTCTCATGAAAATGCTTATATCTAATGAAAATTAATCAATATATCCATATCTTATGAAAAATAACCAAAGTACCCTTATCTCATAGGAAAGGAAAAGGGAAAAGGGAAAAGGGAGACCCACTGCATGAGGCACCAGCCATTGCGGGGTCTGGGGAGGGCTAGATATACGTAGCCTTAAGCCTACTTTGCAGAGAGGAAATAATTTTTTTTTTAAATTGACAAATATATTCATACTAGCAAAATTTACAATGGGGACTAGTAGTCCCACCAGATTTACATAGTATGAATTGCCTAGGAGTATTCTCCTTGGCCCAAAAGAAAAGCCCATTACCCCTCATACTACCCCTTACATTACCCAAGCCTTCATTGTAACGAATCCAACAAAAATGCCCTATTGTGGGGCCCACAAAGTCAGAACCATGACTTGCCATGTCACACAGACTTCTCTACCACATTCCGAATTCAATTTTCAAAAATCCCGCTCGAAGGCCAAGAGCTATTGTGCGCCCCTAACCGTGCACGATAGCCGACCACCCAACAACACCATCGGATCTCCGACGGCCTCCACCTTGTACCACCACCAAAATCCGGCGGGTCATCATCCAATCCCTTCTATGTCTATTCCACAAAAGTCAATTCCGCGAGGGGAGTTTCAGCCATCACCATCATCATCAAGCTATAGTCTAATGTTACACCTCTTGAAGATGGATACGCCAATCGATCTCAATGTGAAGTTCCGACAGTCTAATGTTACACCTCTTGAAGATCCAACTATATATCACTGGAATTTTGATTTATTTGACGATGGCGAGACCTAACATTCCTTATTCAGTACATATCATAGGTTTGTTTATTCTCCTCCATACATCTCTTCTCCAAGGTTTTAAAATTTTGATTTTGGTTTCAGTCTCCATGGAAACGGAAACATTTTAGTTTTGGTTGGAAATTTCGGTGGAAATCCTGTTAAATCATGAAAACATATGAAAACATAAGCAAATGATAAAATTTTAACATGAAACTTCGGGAAATACTAGAATAAGTACAAATACACATTTAGAAACCATCAGGTAAGCAAGACATCCATCATAATGGTTTAATAACACCAAACACCTAGTGACATCCATTGTTGCACATGTCTTATAATTTAGTAAATGTCACATTTCACAAGTAATTCATATAAATATTTAAATATGATACATACATCAATTTCACATGCAATCTTAAGTTGGGTAGATAAACTGCAGAACATATTTGAGTCTGAATACCACTCGGTGGTCATTCATAAATCAGATCATTCTCATTGAATCTAGCATAGCTTATCAAGCATCATGCACATCATTAGATTCTTACCGGAAAAAATGAAATCACTTACCTCAAAATAGTAGCTAAATGAAAGTTTGCTTAACAATAATGGCACCCAAAAAAGTGTGTACCTGGAAAGCATGGCATAAGCATACACATTACAAGAGGGCACATAAAGAGTGGTGAAAACACTTCTAATTAATGATTCAGGGGTATACTTCAATAGGGGAACTTGGCCTTCTTGCATTCCCCGTCCAACATAAAGTCGAGGCTGCAGATGGTAAGGACTTTCATGAGTAATCATATAAGAATCACACTAAATAAAACATAGGGGAAAAAATCATTTAATGTCATCAAAGCAGATAATCGGCTAGCAAAGAAATGATGCATGATGAAATGGATGATAACTCAACTTTATCATCACAGCATTAGAACCTTGCAAGTATTAGTGTAAAGGATCTCGAAGTTTTTCATTGAGAACGTGATAGTTATAGACAGAACAGCTCCCCTAAACCAGAGTAACTTATGGTGGTGCTTAATCTGTTATTCAAGGTGTAATATTCCCCAAGTAACTTATGAACATGGTTTTAAATTTTGACCGAACGAAACCGAAACGTAGTGAAATCGAAATTTATAATAAAATATTAATTTTTTATTTCGTTAAAGAATTTTGATCGACATTTTGCCCGTGCAAAAAATCCAGGATTTCACGCGTTAATACCAAATTTCGCCCGAAATTTCGGGATTTCAGCTGAAATTTTGGTTTCGGATAAGTCCGAAATTTTAGCCGAAACCGAAATTTAAAACCATGCTTATGAACCACATTAAAAACAAAACAAACTCTGCTCTCAATCCTTACAATTTTGCACCACAAAAACTACCATTACCATATATGTAAAAACCCAAACATCACATGCTTAATTTGTTGGAAACTAAATCCTGGAATTGCTAGAAATTTCATAGTCCATGCTTGTGACTCGAACAGGAATCTGGAATTAACACTCGGTATATAGGATGTGACCAACTCTTTTTGTTTTTTGCACTGTTAACTAGCTTTTTTATGCATGAGGTTAACCAGCTTTCACAACTGACGAAATTTCACAGATATTTTTCCGCACAGCTGCACTCCTACGGTGTGTAAATGACAGCAAGTTGTATCTACGGTTTTAAATTTCCACCAAAACCAACACAAAATGACCGAAATGTTTCCATTTCCATCCCCACCGAAAGGCATGCCAAAACATAAACTTATATCGAAACCAAAACCGTATTTTTCCGCACAGATGCACTCCTAGATACATACTTATATCCACCACTTGATAGTGTATTTGAGTGATAAAAACGGGAATCTTCCACACTTCATGGGTAGAAGGGGACTCATTGAACACGATTGTTTGAGAATTACAAAGAAATGATGGTTCGTGGAGAATAGCCCATATCTTCAATTAAATTTCTGATACAGAGTTAGATGTCTCCTTTTTTCAGGTGCTGAGTAAAGCAAATGAGGTGGCTGAATCAATTGCAAAGGACGGAGTCGGTAGAGATTAGTCTGTAATTGGGAAAGATCTTCCCTTGTAACTTTTGCACTTCTTTTGCTTATAATAAAGGGTTCTCTTCAAAAAACAAGAAAGAAAGAAAGACTTGTACGTACAAGAATAAAAGGAAACTCAAGCAATACTTATAGGCTTTTTTTCCTTGGGCACTTTGTCTACACATCTGACGTAGGACTAAAAAGTTAAAGTCGTTTAATTGGATGTTTCTAAGCTTTCCAATATGGGAAAATGTTGTCACTCACTAGACTGTCATAAAACTAACAAAATTTGGAAATACACCCACAGCATCACTAGCCCTGGCTGGATGAAAATTTTGGTGGATATCCACGTTACCATCCTTGACTCATCTTCTTTTCTTTGCTCCCCTTGAAGGGTTTGCCACTGTATTTCTTCTGTGTCATCTCTTTGCTTGCTTTTTATGAAAACTTTCACCATTAAAAAAAATGATTGTTAATTTCCACATGGTCAGAGACCCAATCAAAATTACTGGATACATGTCCTATACAATTCTACAAGACATTGGCCTCTGGCATATGGAACGTCCTGTACACTATCAACCTGTTGTCAAACAAGCTAATGGTTTCAGCACTACCACACAACTGTTATCTTCCACTCTCAATACTTAAAACTACAATTTCCATAGGGAACTAAAATGAACGAATTGCAGTTTATATATGCATGGATCACTTAAAATACAACCATGATGGCTAGCATGATGGGTGTAGCATAGAGAAATTATCTTCTTGTAAACACCATTGCCTACTTCAAGATTAATAAATTGGGCTCAAATAAGAAGTTTCTAGTTACTCAATATATGTATTCAATTGTATGAATAATTCGGTGTCCAAATTAGGCAGGAGACTAATCAAACAGATAAAATTACCTGTGCCCACCAAGACAAAATGGTGCATAGCCGCTGATTCGAGATTTCAATGTAGCTGCTAACAGCAGGGACAAAAAATAACACCATCCCTATGACATTAGTCATCAAGTATAGTGCAACCATACCAGTATATGAAGAGAAGCACCACTGTCCAATCCCACTCCCAAATCGTTGGGCTGAGCAAGTAGAGTTTCTTCTAGAATCAGCATAATAAATTGGAAGAATGATAGTCCAAGTTGTAGCAGAGACAAGCTTCAACGCATATCTTAGGATTTGGAAGAAGTTCATAATGTGCCTTGCTTTCCATGTAAAGGCAATATCAAGGACCGCTGCCAACATGAAACTTATTTTAGATCATTATAGTGTTCGTCACATAGTTTTTGAACGACCAAGAAGTAATATAGTAAGCTAAACTCACTCCATTCAACACAGAAGTTGGAGAAAACATTCACAGTATTTTGAAATCATAACACGGAAGTAAAGGAAGAAACAATAGAAGATGTGTGACAGTTGAAAATTAGAAACACATAAATGCATCCCATTGCAGCCTGGAATGGCACCATGATTTTGTGAATGTCAGGCAAAAACGAGCAATCAGAAGAAAAGATGAAGATTATCCAATGTATAAGCCACAATACCCAAGTTACTTCTATCGTATGTGGGTCTTCCTTTAGGAATGGACCCCCCCCCCCCCCCCCCCCCCCCCACACACACACACACCCACCCCACCACACACGCATGCGCACACAAACTCCTTTTTTTGTTATGTAAAAGGTTAGGGTCTCTCATAAAACTCTTTGGGCACCAACAGTGGAGGTAATGAAACAAAAGTGTGGAACAAGTGTTACCTTTCTTTGGTGGGGGTGGTGAGGGGTGATATTCTGAGAAGACATTTATTTACGTAGTTCTTTGTTATGCCAAGCTTATCCAAGCCTATATAGGATTGTCAACGGCAACAGGGTGAAAGTTAGAGAATGCTATGAGAGGGAAGGCGAGGGTAGTTTGGAATAGCGAGTTCTATAGGAACCATGGTGAAAGTTAGAGAATTTCATGAGAGGGTGGGGTAGGCTTGTTTGGAATAATGTGTTTTATAAAACATTAAGGATTTTGAGCTCAACGCGATCCTTAACCTACTTTGTAGGTTGGAGGAAAATGTTTTGACAAGTTACACCATATAAAAGAATTTGGAGAGTGGACACTCAAGGCACGTTCTTAGATTTTTTTTTCAACATATTGATTAAGGAAAGAAACTCCTAGTTGGAATTGGGGTCGGATATGCAGAACACCAATTCCTATAGAGTTTAGTTCTTTTGTTGGACTCCAGTCTTAGGAAAGATCAACATTTTGATTGTCTCTTTGTTCTACATCTTTGCTTAAGTCATGGTAGGAAGCCCTTTCTCATGGGGATGGAAAAGAGCTATGGATGAGGGGATGACTGCTCTCATGCAGAAAAAAAAACATGGGAGCTTACTGATTTACCAATTGGAAAATGTGTGGCCAATTGTAGATGGGTCTATGCAGTCAAGTATCTTCCTGATGGTATGGTTGAGACTTGAGAGGCTAAAAGCAAGATAAATTGCTAAAGGACATACTCAAACCTTTGACATTGACCTTTCTAAGGCTTGCACTTGTTGCCAAACTTAATTTAATCTGTGCTTAAAAATGCTTTCCTAAATGGTGATTTCCAAATGATGGAATGTCATTTGATGGGAAAGTTATAACACGAGGATTTAATTTATTTTGGTCTTGTGTTGATCAGTGTGCAACTTGATGTTAAAAATGCTTTCCTAAATGGTGACTTGCAAGGAACTTCTAACTATGACATAGATCATCGCAACATGACCCATCAAATGGTAAAAATTCAACTCTATTCTCCCCATTTGGCCTCCTCAAACTTTGAGGTTTGCACATTAATGTGGTTATTTTTTACCATTTCATGGGACTTCTTTTAAACATTTTTCTATTTTTTATTTTCTCAGTTTTTATTTGAATTTATTACCAAGGAATCTAGTCATTCTTTGTTCACATACATTGTAAAGCCTCATATTAACTCCTTTGTTATGAATTTTTTGTTTTCATTGAATTTCTTATTTTAATTTTGAAGTAGTTTCTAGAGTATAAATAATTTAAAAGTCATGTGTTGGACCCACTTGTACAGCCCATTTAGTTATAAGATCTACCATATTTTACCTGGAATGTGGATCGTTCTGCAAAGGGGTACGAGAAGCACACTACTTCCCATGAAACCAGATACGATGAAGGTAGGCTCATTTGGGTCATTCCTCTTGTACGTGGTACACTGGAGGTTGTTTCTTTGAGTAGTTCTGTAATGACTGTGATTCTTCTTCTTTCAAAACTCTAAGATTTTAGGCCATTGGATCAGTGAATCTATTTTCAAGGGTGGGGATCAACGATCCATCAATGATCAACCCTTGATCTTAGTTTTAATCACTCTTTTTCCTTTAATTTGTTTTGATCCATAGATTTAGAATCTAAGGCTATTGAAGGTTATAACTAAATTCCCTAAATGAGAGAAGAAAATAAGTCTTGTTGTAAAAATAATTTCCACGGAAAATATCACTTAAAACGTGGAAAGTCAAAAAAAAAAAAAAAGATAAAAAGTTATGGGAAGAAACCCACCTTTTCCTTTGTATGGGAAAACGTGCATATGGTGTGGGCCCACCCTCAATAAATTAGATATATAAATATATATATATATATATATATATATATGGTATGATGATAGTTAATTTAAAGATGCCTTTGTAGGATTACTAATTATAAGTAATTATTTAGGGAAATATATGTGATTGCTTTTAATTAGCAATCAATGATATGGTGTGATGATAGTAAATTTAAAGATGCCTTTTAGATTTACTAATTATAAGTAATCTTAAAAGGAAATTCCTAGATTTTGGATATCTTAGTTTCTTTATATATAAATATATATAAATATATATAAATATATATATGTATATTTATATATATATATGGTATGATGATAGTTAATTTAAAGATGCCTTTGTAGGATTACTAATTATAAGTAATTATTTAGGGAAATATATGTGATTGCTTTTAATTAGCAATCAATGATATGGTGTGATGATAGTAAATTTAAAGATGCCTTTTAGATTTACTAATTACAAGTAATCTTAAAAGGAAATTCGTAGATTTTGGATATCTTAGTTTCTTTAATTAAAAATCCAAAAACTCTTAACAATAGTGGGAACTTTACATTAATAGAAGTAGTGGGATTACTTGGAGATAAAGTAAACTTATGGATGATGTAAAGTGAGAAACTTTAGGGATATAATATTATCATTAATAGTAGATTATCCAAAATAGCAAATCAAAACAAAAATTAGGGAATATATGTAATCCCCTCTTTTGGTTGTTTTCCTTTTCTTTAAAATTTAAAACCCATAAAAAGTGGCTATCATGCCTTATAAATAAGACCAAGGTGTTGGGTTTTTGGTAACTTACTATAGCCCTCTTATGACTCATCTTAATTTACCAATCATAAAACAAGGAAAATAGAATAAATATATATATATATATATATATATATATATATATATATATATATATATATATATATAGTGACGTACACCTCTCCCATTCTCGCCCAAAATTTTTAGAGAAAGAGAGAGAGAGGAAGAAAGAAAGAAAGAAAAGAAGAGAAGAAGAAGATTGAAGCTCTTATCAAACCCTAACTCCATCCAAGTAAGTTTTGTGATTTTCTTGGTTCTAATTAATCTTATTCATTCTCTAAGCAAAACCCTAAACAGTTAAGTATTATAAAACAAGGAAAAGAGAAAACAAATAAATATATATGTGATTTAAATAGAGAAGATATCAAGCGTTCTTGATAAACCCTCTTTGTAGTAGATTTTACGAATGAAATAAGAGTTTCATGATTGTGTAATGTTTTCATTTCACGTAACTCAAACATCATAAATACTGAGATCTTAAACCATCATTTTTATTCATAAAAACACATATGTACATACATATATATATGTATGCGTGTAAGTGTTCAATGGATGAATAGATGTTGGTTTAATTCTTACATTCTAAAATCTTGCGAATCCATATATATATGAAATCCAACAGTTGTATGTGTATTAGGTTACAAAATAATGAAACCTTACTATGGTTTTCGACTCCAACTGTCGTGTGGGTATAAGTTGAGAAAAATGAAATTTTGCATGTCTTTTTATCTCAGCGATTCTATGAGCATTACTACCTTGCGAAATTATTTATTTTTATTTTTGGTTTTGTGCCCATTTTGGGAGCATGAAATAGTCCAAATATTTATCTTATTGTGTGCCCCACCTGGGAACACAATCTGTCCAAATTTTTGGGCCAATAGTATGTGGTTTTTAGAGTACACAGGCCCAAATTTTAGTACTGTTTTTATACCTTAATCGAGAACACCAAATCTGTCCAGATTTTTGTCCTACACATATATGAGTATTTAGGTCCAAATTGGACCAGATTTACACCCTGATGGTCTAAGATTTTTAGGACCAAATATGGACCAGGTTGTATTTGAAAATGAGAGTATCTTATGTCCCCGAAAACATGGCAGATTTATAATATGTAAGCATGTATTTTCTAGTCCACAATGGACCAGATTTTTGGGTAGTATGTACTTGTATTCTCAAGCCCAAAATAGACCAGATGTATGAGTTATAGGTGTGTGTGTGTGTGTGTTTTGTTGTCCAAATCAGATCAAATTTATGAGCTTTGAGTGTTTTCCATCATAACTGTATATAAACGCATTGGGTTTTAAACTAATTTTGAGTAGGTACTATCTTATAAGTGCATGCTCATAAGAGTATAAGACAAATTTTTGGGGACACATTTCTAAACTAGCAGTGTATGCACAAAGAGTTCCCTAAAATGATTTTTGTGACTACTTCGATCGCATCAAGGCTATACATGTAATAGCTCTAAAAAAAATTGATTCTTTTTATCTAAACAGATCTTATAAAGAAGTATTTTTGAAAGCCTCTTTTATATATTAGATATATATAGGCAGATCTCAAATCTTATGTACGAAGCCAAATAAATCAATTTTCATATAAGTTAGATAAATTTGAGACATATCGGTGAAAATTTTATAAAAAACAAAATTTTATGTTTTTTTTTACATGATTTCAACCAAAATTTCCACCGAAACTGAAATATTTCGGTCATGGCCAAAACCAACACCGAAACCGACATTTAAAACCTTGGTCCATACTACATATCTTTAATAAACAAAATAAAAATCTCATGCATGCCATTCATATTTACTCAAAATGAAAATTCCAGTTCCAATCCAACCCAAAATATATAAAGTTTAAAGATCTTCAAATATTACTAAAAGTACCAACATATATTGCATTGTCAATCCTAACTAAAAGCAAACAGAAAACAACTACCCAATTCTAAATTAAATATATGACAAATGATCAAACTAATAAACTATTGTGTAGCTCTCTTTCCCATGTCCATCGAAGTGTTCCCTCTTGCAAAGCTAGATATGCAAGTTTGTTATAGTCCCTGTCGATGAATTAATAGCCTTCTTGAATTTGGAGGAGCGGGTCTTGTGCTAGAAACAAGTATCAAAGGATGCATGGATGATGTTATATCATATTTTTCTATATAATCGTCTGAAGCTTCTATGTCGTCATTATCAAGTGATCTCCATCTCAAATCCTCTAGTCAAACAATAGTATCATCTATATTAGTATGTTCTTGATCAATGTCTTCTTAAAAGGATCATTTGTATATGTTTCTCACCTTCGTCCCTCTCTCTCTCTCTCTCTCTCTCTCTCTCTCTCTCTCTCTCTCTCTCTCTCTCTCTCTCTCTCTCTCTGCATCTCTCTTTTTTCGGGGGGCGCCGCAGGTCACCATTTTTTGGCGATCTTGGTCACAAACAAACCACGTTTAGGATCGTGCGACCCCGGATCACCGATCGGAGGGTGGGATGTAGACCCCTCTAACAGTGTTACAAATGACTCCTCTCTTTTGCCAACTTTAGTGTGGGATTTGTTTTTTGGGGCTAAGTGGGGGGAGGGGGGATTCGAGTATGATAAAAATTTTGGTTTGGTATCTTTCCCTTGTGTTATGTGTATATAGGTTAGCTTGTGAGAACAGGGTTTGTAGTGTCGAGTGTTGTCCGATAGTGGGGGGGATAGAGTAGTGTGCGGCTGGGTTACTTGGCATATTGTCAAAGATGAAGAGATTGATACACTCCTTGAGTTATTGAGTTGACTTGAAAATGTGTCCCCCGCCATGGATCAGAGAATTTGGACCCCCAATCACAATGGCATAATTTATAGTGTGAAATTTCTTCCGTTCTCTTGTAAGTCATTTTCATTGGATGTGCATTTGGAGATTTCACATTGGCCCAAATACTCAAAGCTTTTGTAAGAAGATCATTTGGATAATGGTCAGCACCATTCACCATAGATGTGCTAAAAAAAAGATGTCAGATGGCAAATCATCGCATGTTGTGTAAGGATGTAAGCTCTTTTAGTCACTAACTAATCCATTGTTCAATGGATAGGGGGCTGTGGAGAGGCATTGTCAATTGGTTTTGCATTCATGGGTTTCCCTCGATCTTATCTGCATCTTCTTCAAAAGAGCAATCTTGATATTTGGGTGGAAGGGTTGTATTATATGCATGGTTAAATTTCGGCCGAAATACCGAAATTTCGGGACTGAAACCAAAACCACCAAAATCCGAAATTTCTGCCAGAGTCCAAAAGTTCATCAAGTTCTTGGAAGACGAAAAGAAAGAAAGACTTCTTCGTTGGGAAGAAGATAAGGCGTCAGGGGTTAAGAGGGTGGAAGAGCTTCTTAGTCAGAAAAAGACCTTAGGGGAAAAGATCCCGGTCGAGGAGTCTGTTGTATCTGAGATTGAGCAGCTTCTCTTGGAGTTGGAAAAATGTTCATATTAAAAAGTAAGTCCTATCACTTTTTGGTGGGGTACTGAGGGCTTTAAACATTGTCTCCAATGAAGTATTGAATAGATATGGTTTGGTCTGTTGTGTTAATATTAGTAGAGTGAGGAAGAAAAAAAGGGATGTTCAGAGGGGAAGTCGGTAGTTCTGTTGGTCGTTGTTAAGATGATTCTTTAAAATGATAATGGGGTGGTGTTACTGCTAAAAAGTAATGGGGTTGTTGGAAGCAGTTTGAGGGAGATGATGGAGATAGTCGGAATGATTGTAGTGATGGAAGTTGGATGGGCATGGTTTGGAAAAGCTTCCCTTGTACTGATTTTGGTGTAAGGTCCGACCACGGAATGGCATGGGAAAAAAGGGCCCAGACTTTTGCTGTTGATATTTTTTTAGATTTCCTGGCTTAAGGTACGCCCTGCCCAGTCTTCTTTGATACTATGTACTGCCAGGTGGGACTCCTGGTCCCCAATGCAACTATTTTAGTGTCAATGAAAATATGTCATCTTTCAAAAAAAAAAAGACAACAAAGGAACTATATAACCTGGGAGGACAAGGATAGGCCATCAAATCGTCTAATTTGAGAGGTTAATACAATCAGAAGAGGACTTGTGAATAACCACGGGTGCAACCGCATTGGAGTGACATGCCCCAATGGCAAACCGGATGCCATAGATGTTGCTCTGGGAAGCAATAGGTTGGGAGGGGAGAATGTAATTTTGCGCCTACACAAACTCAAGGCGAAATCCACTGAGGTATGAATATTGTCTCCTCTCATTTGGCTAAAATAACCGCATTCTATGATGTGAAATATGAGAGAAGCACATTGTGACTCATCTCAGTCCAGATACGATCCAAGTCACCATAGTACTTTCCAACAGTCCGATCTCCCCTGCATAGACCTGGCAATGCACTGAGAAAGCTGATATATCCCGTGATCATGTTCACTAGGAGGAAACACCGCAGCTAGCTTGTTCCATAACTCGATGCCAACTCAAAAAACATGTAGATGCGATAAGTGGAGGGCTTCATAGAATTGAAGGGCCACCCTAAGATGTTGGAGTTGTTGGCATCCCACTTGTTTGCCTCAGTGGTTCCATCCTTGGCCCTTGGAGTGGCATCGGTAAGAAGTCCTATCTTCATACGCCCTTTGAAAACCGGAATCGAATCGTAAATCGTAATAGTTGTCGATTCGTATCAAAATCGTAAGATTCATTCAAGTATATATATAAAATAAAAAATTATAAAGTTTTCTATGCTTTTAAAAAAGTATAAACAAGTTAAAGAAAAAAAATAGCCAATTGTTCATTTTTTGTCCAAATTCATTAATACGAATAGAAATTACCATGATTAGTCATTCAATATCGTAATACGAATTGTTTTCTAACAAACTTGACACATACTAATCATCCATTTCTCATCCAAACCCATACATATTGGATAATAATCTTAAAAATAGAAAAGACACGAGATGATATCAATTCTCAAAGTCTCAAACATCAAATGAAAACTATCAGTCATAAAAGATTGGAGCTGTCGGTGTTGTCCTCATTATAGTCATCTCCCACCTTGATGTAAGTAATGCCTTCAAGCACATGCATTGTGCATGGCTAGTTCGATTCGTTCGAACTCCTTGTCCTCTGTCTTATTCCTTCTAATTAGAGTGATTTCGAAGGCTTCTTGTATTGTAGAAAGGAAATGAGGTATTTCAAAAGAAAGTTAATTTTCTTTTATACAAACTCTAATTTGGTTAAATCACATGAATCGTAGGATTTACGATCAAATTGTAAGATTCATACAAATTAAGTCCAATGTCCTAGTACGAGTCGGGTAATTTACAATCCCCTTGCTATTCTCTTAATCTTATATCAAACGTAAATGGTTGGGTATGATTCTTATCTTCAGGATTATTTCCCTCACACTCTCACTTAGAGGCCGTCTCGATATTTACATCCGAGGTTTTACAAGGCAGGTGACAGCTAAACCTTGTGTTGTAATCGTTTCAATATAACTTGTTTCATGCAAAGTAATCTTACGTGTACAATTTTCTTTGTGATAACTGTATAGCTCATTATACTTATTTACTTGAAATGAAATAAATAATAAACTGTTTCTAACCGTTATGTGAAAGGATGCAGGAAAAGAAGGCAAAGGTAACGTACCTTAAAATCCCTAATTGCATATCATACATGGGGGAGAGTGAAGGGGAAATTAAGGGTGTGGTGGTATCATCCTGGGACCTAAGGTCCAAAGGCCGACGCGAGAAGCATGTACAGCCTTTCGTTGGCAAACCATCCAAAGGGATAGTATCCCCGAAACGGCTCGGCATTAAATGCGAGACCGAAATCCGAGTCCATAACGCCACTACCTTTGGATAGGGGTAGTGGGTAGTCGTGCGGCAAAGACACCGGCAAAAAGGAGAAATTCAAAAAAGAACTGACAAAAAAGTAAACTGGGGAAAAGCCGGATGTACCTGGGGAAAGTGCTGTCTCATTTTACATATTCGATGCACACATAACATATCATTCATTATTGTCATTCATTCCTGTTTATACTGATATAGATGGCGTAGTTTTATTCTCCAGTTATTTGTTATTGCTTCTAGATGATTGCTAAGGATCTGAATTATTATTGCATGCCCTTTTATATTGTTCCTTTTACTCCGCTCGGTCTCTGGAGGACCCTGCTCTAATGTTGTTTCCTCCACCACAGGGGTTGAGGCGTTAGATGGCGGAGCGTTTGCAAACGAAGAAACCATGGGATAAGAGATCGTGTGATCGGAGAGTTCGCTTCATGAATTATTGCGCTATGACGTCTTGCGTCATTTTCTGTTTTTATTTTGTCGGGACTTTCTTTAGTTTGAACTTTAGTGATTAAAACTTTACTTTTCAGTTGGAGTATGAGTATTGAAAGGACCTCTTGTTATGGTAGACTTATTTTATTTTATTTAAAAAAAAAAATTCATGATTTTTGCGTTGTTCTTTTGCTCGTAGCGACTTGCGGAATCGGGTCGTTACAAGTTCTAGTTATTATATACTAAATGTATATTACATAGTTATGTAATTTAAACTCAAGAACTAGGGATACTCAATTTACTACACACTTAAACTCGTAAACTAGGGATATATTAGAAAATCGTGGTGTTGCGATTCTCAGACATGCAAAAATATTTGGAACGCTAAATTTATTGTTCCTATTCACAAATAACCCACGATCTGGATCGATCAACGTCTATGAAAAGGGGAGTGTTTTGGGGAACCCTCCTGAGTCGACCAACCCTATGATTGATCCGAGTTAGGATATATGATCCTTGAGAAAATTTGGAGGGAAAACATAGTATTTTATATTTACCAAAAAGTACTACTCAAGCTTTCTTCTAGTAGAAACCTATTACTACTCACATTGTCAGTGGGACCTTAATTAATCTTGACTAGTTCTCACTTCTCACTACAGGAACTTAAATTATCTCAAGAATAGTGCAATGCCATGAGCCAATATACACTATACCCTTAAAGCTTCTTCTTGCACAAGAATACTTCGATTTATTCCCTATTTGACGACCCCCTTGTTTTGTGGCTTCATGGTAATTACCGTAAGTATAAACCTTTGAGCCGTACTTTTTTCCTAAAAAGAACAAAAGCTGCAATAGTCTCTGAAGATATCAATTGAAAAGCCCCACAGATTCTACTTTTAGGCTTCTAGAAAGTAAGCATCTTAGTGTTACAGTTAAAAAATATAATCAATATTAAACAATAGATCACTTGACAAATAAAAAAATAACTTGATAAAAATTCAATTTTTTCCCATAACTATCGCTATTAAAATAGAATTGTGCACATATTGAGAAGATTAAAAGTCATTAATAAACAATAAAAATATGATACCTTGTATGAGACTAAGAACTGCAGAAGTTATGAAGATGCTCATAATATCCTCAAAGATGATTGGATCTGAATCAAATAATTGAAATGGTGATCCCAAGCCATGCCACGCCATTATTATCATCGCCTAAAGATTGATAAAATAAATCATTTACCTGAAAGGACAATCATGAAAAAAAAAAAAAAAAAAACAAGTAATAGCTTCACTTCATTTATGTTACTCCTAATTATACCTGAAGAGATAGTACAAAAAAAGACCACATCCTATCAAAACTTCGGAAAAGATGCAAAAATGAACGAGTCTCAACAAAATTTGTCTTCCCCAACCATTTTCTTTCATGGTCTTCACCTGTGGTGTCCTGGGAATCACACAGAGTGAATATGAAAATATAATACGAGAGAAAAAGATGCAATCCGGATATATGCAACAGTTATGCATATCTGTTACATACAGGACAGCGTTTTTGGCAACACCTGAGCATTGGTAAAATGGTGATCTTTGGATGACAGTATAGTGAAAAAAAAGCTTTGGAAAAGGTGCAAAAATGAACGAATCTGAACAAAATTTGTCTTCCCCAACCATTTTCTTTCATGGTCTTCACCTGTTGTTTCCTGGTAATCACACAGAGTGAATATGAAATTTCAATTATAATAGATAAGGAAAAGATGCAATGCAAATATGCGTAACAGTCATGCACAACTGTGTTGGCTTTTAGGGTGGCCCAATGCACGAGGCTCCCACCATTGCGGGGTCTGGGGAGGGCTAGATGTACACAGCCTTACCCCTGCTTTGCAGAGAGGCTGTTTCCGTGACTCCCCGTGACCACCAGGTCACAATGGAGCAACCTTACCGTTGCGCCAAGGCTCGCCCTCTGTGTTGGCCTTTTAACGAAAAAATAAAACCTCAACCGAGGTAAACATGCTCCATTTACAAATATATGATCAAAGAGAGTAAATCAAAGAACTAGCTGGTAGGATGCAGTTAAATAAAAATACACATACAAGACAAGATTTTTGGCAACACCTGAGCATTGGTAAAATGATGATCTTTGGATGACAGTACAGTGAAAAAATCATGGTCATGACGCATGGGCCAACCCAGCTGGAAACAATCAGGAGACCTGCCAAGTGGTAAACAGCATTCATTTTCTCCAATGAATTAGCATCACAACTTTGTGTTTGTACCAAAAACATATTGCAATCATACAAAGAAACAGGAGTAGAAAGATATTGCTGACCAGAAATATTCATTCAAATCATCATAATTTCTCCATTTAGAATGGTCAGCAGTCCCACTTTTGTTTTTCTGGGCTTCCTTCAGTGCGTGAAGAGAAACTTAGTCTCCCAATGAAAAGATTTAGAACAATCAAATACAACAGAAATTAAAAGAGTACCTCATATATGACCTTGTAAATTGGGGTAACTACATTGGTCAGAAAAGACTCAGATCCTCCTCCATATACTGGTGTGACTTTTTCCCCAGTGAGGCTTACAGAGCCAGACAACACTCCATATAATTCATATGCCATCTGAAACAAGTAACCACCTCGTTGAAAAGAAAAAATGCAATTTATTTTCAGAAATAAATAAAAAGTAGAATGTTTACTAATACAAACTACAAGGTTTAGAAATACATTAAAAAACCTTGAAGAGATAAACAGATTAATAGTCGACCAGGTTACTTATTCACGGATTTTTTTGAGTTTTAATATGTTGATACTAAAAACATCCATTTGTATCCCTAGAATTAAGAATACTTCCACTTTGGCTCATTGATCTCATTGATATGCAATATATATACATATAGGGACACGTGTGTATAATGATTCATTATGCTTGTTAAACATCCTATTAGATATTGTCAATCTACTGTGTATCGTCGGCCAGCACAGTCATATTATGTCTGTAGTCATTATTTTACACACATACACATACACATGTATACAAACACACACACATTGTTTCGAAAATCTAAGGTTTTTTTTTTAAATCTTACGATTTATGATACAAATCATACGAGTCAAATCAAATATTAAGGATTTCAATTTGAATCCCATGATTGAATCTTAATTTGTACGAATCTTGCAATCTTGTATTGAATCTTATGATTCGATCGTAAATTGTACGATTTATATGATTGTGATTTATCCCAATTAAGTTTGCATAAAAGAAAATAGGGATTTCTTTTGAAAGACCCTCTTTTCGTGAGGAGGAGGAATTTGAACGAATCGAATCAATTCAAATCAGTCAAGCTCACTGCATGTGCTTGAGGGCATTTAGTAACATCGAGGAGGGAGATGACAATAATGAGGACAACATCGACGACTTACCCGTTTTTTATAATTGATATTTGTCATTTGATGTTTGAGACTATGAGACTTTGAGAATTGATATGATCTTGCGTATTTTGTTATTTCTAAGATTATTATCTAAGTAAGCATAGGTCTGGATGAGAAATAGCTTATTAGTATGTAACAAGTTTGTTAGCAAACAATCCGTATTATGATATTCAATAACTAATCATAGTAGTTTCAATTTAAATTAATGAATTTGGATAAAAAATAAATAATTGACTATTTTATTATTTTCTGATTTATTTATAATATATATATATATATATATATATATATATATATATATAAATCTAAATGGATCTCATGATTTACGATTCGACTATGATTAGTTGATTACAATTACGATTACGATTCTAATTTTCAATACATTGTGTGTATGAGGTATGCTAAGCTCAAGGGCGCCCTTGCAAAAATCTGATGAAAGGGCGCCCCCATTGTCTGCACGTCACCAAAATGCATTTATAATGGCTGCAAGTCAAAGAGTTTTAAATGCACTTTGGTGACGTGCAGCCGATGGGGGCACCCTTTCAGCTGATTTTTGCAAGGGTGCCCTGAGTTTAGTATTCCTCTCTCTCTCTCTCTCTCTCTCTCTCTCTCTCTCTCTCTCTCTCTCTCTCTCGATATATATATATATATATATATATATATATATATATATTAAAATTTATTATACTGTACACATTCAAGACTGTCATACCACAAACACATGCACGTACAGCCACATGCTTGCGCTGCAAAAATTACAAAATTATACGATATAAATGCCTAGTAAAGGTCAGATTCGAGCACCAAATGAAAAATGATCTCCAGGAATATGCACCAAGATGTAAGACAAGCCTTATGAAATGGGATAGGAGCAATGATGTGAAAAGAAGATTTAATCTTCTGGGTTGCTACAAATCAAATGGTGATTAATAAGTATGTGATGCAGCTATCAATACAATCCATGAAATATCTCAACGGAGTCCACAATCCCAGGAAACTCCAGCCAAAATTCATCACAACAGGGACCAAAAACGATGAAGAAAAGAGGTGAAAATTATCCAGCTATAGTTATGTCCGCATGATGTCATCTTGACATTATGTTGACATCACCAAGTTGCCTCATACAGAAAAAAGTGAAGTTTTACCTTTATGGGTAATATTGGGGAATTTATGGGGCTACTAGGAGTCTCTTTTTTCTCCCATGTGTACTGTAGATGGCATGAAAGCTGGAGTTTGTTTCTTAGTTTCCAATTTGGAAACTTTCCAAGGTGAAAAATGGGATAAATGAAGTCTGATATGAATAAGAAGCATGAACAAAGAGAAAAGTTTAAGCTTGGGAAGGATGAAGGATATTTCAAGGACTTCTACTAGTTTCTAAACTAGTGAAGTTCCAGGATATGTGGACTGTGTGCATAGCAAACTAATAAATATAAGGATTAGGCGTACCTTGGTCATTTATATATAAATTAGAAATCAAAGCTTAGTATTCATTTAACAAACTAATAAATATAAGGATTAGGCAATTATAAGTCTCAAAGAAACATGAGATAATCAAATAGCAGTGCATTCATCAATCTAATCTAGTTGTCTTCAGTGTACAATATGTATCGAGAAAGATAGATGAATAGGATACCATGAATATAACATTGGAAGAGTGTTTGTTTAGTATTTTAGGATTAGGGGAGAGTGATAACAACAAATATTAGTTAAAGAAGAGTTAATAATAAAATATGAGTTAATGATAAAAAAATGTAAACACATATCAAGAAAGATAGAGGAATAGGATACAATGAATATGACATTGGAGGAGTGTTTGTTTAGTATTTTAGGTTTAGGGGAGAGGGACCACAACAATATTAGTTAAAGAAAAGTTAATAATAAAATACGAGTTTATGATAAAAAAAGGTAAACACAGTATTCGATAACAAATACGATTTCAGTTGACAAGAAAAATGTAAACACCTATCAAGAAAGATAGATGAATAGGATATAATGAATATAAAATTGGAGGAGTGTTTGTTTAGTATTTTAGGTTTAGGGTAGAGGGACCACAACAATATTAGTTAAAGAAAAGTTAATAATAAAATACGAGTTAATGATAAAAAAGGTAAACACAATATTTGATAACAAATACGATATCAGTTGACAAGGTACAATAACATCTCAACACGCACCCACATTAAGTCTGACAGTTCTAGTAGCACATTTACAAGTGTCGAAAGGAGTGCCGATACTTGTCACTCTGCTGGAAATTTGAAGTGTCATCTAAATCATAGTTTCTAATGGTATTATGTACACGGGAGTTACAACATTTGTGTTTGTTACTGTTTTCTAAAATTTACGAGTTCAATAAAAATCATGTAGTGCTCTACTTGGTATCAGAGCAAGTTTGTTGTGATACAAGACAAGACTCTGGCTTTGGCATGTTGAGGCACATTGGAAGGAAATTGAAAATATGGACATTCTTATTCTAAAGTCAATCATTTCCAATCAGTCAAAATAGAGAAATGGCTCATGGGAGGTAGAAGGTAGCACATGGTTTTTAGAAAAAAAATAATAATAACTAGACTTTAGGCACCTCTAAAAGCAGTTCTCTACCCTTGTTGACAGCTATTGAAGCCAAGAGTAGCTTCAAATACATCAACAATAGTCAGTTTCACACCCTTGAAATAAGATGGGAACCCATAACCAGCATATACAACTAACTGGAATTAGTAACTGTGAGGTTGGGTGGAGTTGATAGGTGGCTAGTGTAGCTTAGAATGCAGATGTAGATTAATCTTGGCTAGGGAAGATGGAATGGCAGTACATAGGACTTGAGTATTAATTTTGTAGTGCCAGTTGAAAACAAAGACCTCTTAAGACTAAGCAGAATAACTTTCCTAACTGGACATTTATATGACCAAAACTCAAAAGCATGAATGTATAATAACCTAGATAAAGAAAAAAATCATTATCGACATTACTAGGAGCAGTGATAACTAAAATAGGGATGACATGAGCACCACGTAATAAATTAAGAATGAAAAATATCTATCATGAATGAAGAGTGTCCAGGATTGTAGCTTACATGATGAAAAATATAACAGAGACACTCTGGCATAAACCGCAGGTTTGAAGCCTCCCCCCATATGAGAAGATAAAGGCATATATATAAAATTTTATGTTGTTGCACTTTTGTATTCACAGATGGTAACCTGCAGACACCAGTAACAACAAACTACAAAAGACTGAGAACTAAAAAGAAATTGACAAGAAGAAGCTCTTTAACAAAATCTGTAAAAAATGCAAAAACCCATTCAACATGTAAATGAATCCCATCAAAATCATGATCCCTGACTGAATAAAAAGAAACATAGTGACTCATCGAAAACTTACCAAATATTGCTTTTCCTCCCCAAAAATTTACACCAGTTCTTATAATTTTTAAACAACTTTTTCATCAGTCCATTCACAGCTCTTTCATCTAACTGATATGATAGAAAAAAGTATTTCAGATTCAAAGATCATTATCAAAGTAACCCTAAGAGATATACATTCAATAGTAATAATACCTCTGACATTGATGCTGGCTTTGGAATCTGCCTAATATGTATGTTAGCAAGCAGTAGAATTAGATGCTCCCTCTGGTTGGCTATGTTTCCTTTCTGTGAGGATGGATGGACACACATTTAAATATATTAGTTTGTTCTTTAAATTTACGAATAAGTCATGTGGCCATAAATACTACCACCGATTAAGTGAGAAAATGATCAACAGTACAAACATACAAATTATAATAGAAAATGTCAAAAGAAATACCTGAAACCCGAACAAGCCCTGCAACCAATCAAGTAAGTCCATAAAAGACCCTGATCTCTGATGATTTTCTGCTAATGGTAAACCACGAATATTGCGGACAGCTGCAACTGCGGCTTTAATCTGCACCGTATATTTAGTTTATTAACGACCAGATCAGACACTATCTTAGCTGGAAATACTGATGCTACACAGAAGAAAACCTTGGAGATAATCTTGCGGATGACAGTAAGCCAGTCTTACCACTATGGCAATGAGTGCCTTAGCTACTTAAATTGAATCATTATCCATTTTTTTTGTGCAGGCATTTGGGCGAATCAAATAGGAAGAATGACATACAAGCACAAATTATAGATAAAAAACATTCAATCATTCAAAAAAATTAGATAAAAAACATTCAAATTTGATGGACTAAAAGCTCATGTGGGTTATCAGTCATCTGACCTCCGGGAGTTGCATAATTGCTTGCTGCGCACCTCCAGGACCAAGTGGAAGGATGTTGTACACACATAACTCAGATTTCTCCTCAATAGTTTCACCAGAAGTAACAATCTATGCAAAATATAAGAGGAACAAACAGGTTACCATTAAAAAAAAAACAACAGGAATAATAACTTACTGCGCATTTCCTAGAATATGTCTACAAGTTTCAACAAGGTTTACTGTACTAAACTCAACTCAACTCAACTTATCCTTTGTCCTAAACTCAACTCAACTCAACAAGGTTTACTGTAATTAAAAAAAAAAAAACTAGAGCAACCTCAAGACTGTAATTAACAAAAGAAAAATAAAACTAGAGCAACCTCAAGACTGGCGTCAGATGTAACTGTCTTCAATACTTCAACCAGAACAAAAACAATTCCATGTGCTTTCATCAACAGCTCACTGTGAAAAATTCAACAAATCCATCAGGCATAGTGCAAAATCAAATACGGTGCTTAGGACCCCCAATATAGGCCACCCTCAAGAAAGCATTGGATTGGAATATAGGCCACCCTCAAGAAAGCATTGGATTGCAACACATAAGCCAGGGGATGAATAATACCTACTTGCTGTTTCATAAACTCCGCCATGTTTGAGAATGTAATCTGCATACTTGTGATAAAAGCATTTCAATTCCCGCACATCGCTCTTTTCCTTCCGGTTCAAAACGGTGGCTTCAGCATCCTGTATTTCATATAAGGCATAGAAAACATGATGCAGAAAGAGAAAACAGATCAGACTACTTTCATACTGGCAACACAAAACACTAAATATTAAACAGCTGACCCTCATGATCACTAATTTAAAACATACAAAATAGTAAACACAGGAAATAAGTGGCAGAGCAAGAAAAGGTCGACTAATGCATCGGATCACAGACAAATGATGTTTGGAGAAGTTCTAGTTCCTTAAAACAATGAAGTTCCAACTATTGAACAACAAAAGATGCTGAGTAGCCATTTACAACATCATGTGCGGAACAGAAGTCACTTATGTCCATCTCCCCCAAGCTTGTATAAGTTTGTTTTCCATATGGATCTGACCGCTGAGTACATGAAGGGTGCTGCAACATATATTGTGAATATTTTCTTCATGGAAGTGGTGCATCCACATGGTGTTCAGAATATGATCACATCCAATTGAGATATCTTGTTTATGAATCAGTTTTGGCATATATTATGGAAGCAGGTTGATAGAAAGTTAAAATTTTCAAGCACTTACAACCTGCAGTTGGACAATCAAACCGAGGTAACCAATCATAGACTTGGCATTTGCATTATTGGAGAACATCCTTCTGAATGGCATCTTGCTTTACGCCAAACTGATTTTTTTCCTTTTAACCATTACGCTAGTCGAATTGGCCTACAACAAGTTGGTAAGTTGAACTATGAGAAGTCCCTATTCGAGATTATTTGGGGAAAGCTCCTAAAAGTTTTAGATTTGGTGCCATCGTTGAAGCATAAGAAGTTATGCCTTCATAGACCATTTCAAGGAGACGATGGAGTATAAAGGAGAATAATGCAAAAAACCACGACGCAGGAAATTTATATCATAGATAAAAGATTTTGAAACGAGAGTGGGTTAGAGTGAACTTACAAAAAGAAAATTTTCAGGTTACTACTTAACAAGTAGAAGCACGAGATTGGATTATGAAGAGGACCAATGGAATGCATATGAAGTCGATCATTTCTCTTACCTTCAATGTTTCGACCTCCTTGAATACCATGCTGAGTGACGGTCCAAGAATAATCGTCAAGAATAATCTAACCATTAAATTTCAAGAAGTATAAAGATACAATTGTGGATGCATTATGGATGTCAAACTGACAGTGATTAATGGCAACACCTATCATTGTCAGTTCATTCTCAGGGAGACGATCGGCTTTGGATAGTACTCAGGTTAAGGAAGAGAAATTCAATCAATTCGTCATCAATAATATGAGGGTGAGTTCTGGGGAAAATGTCCATGATTGGTTGCATCAACCACTCAAAAGAATCCTTTGATGAGGTATTCAACTCCAGGGATGAATCGAAAAGGAAATCCTTATTATCCATTCCAATTTTTTTGTGATTTTAATTCATTTTAAGGGATATTTAGATGAGTTCTAGGAACCCTTTATGCTTCCAAAACCACAAAAAAAGTTGATCTGCAATCCAGTAATTGTTATTGGAAAAGCAAAACAAGAAAAGTCTTGTTCCAGTGACCCACAAAATCCCTAAGATCGTGTGAAACAAATATAGCAAAGAAAAAGGATTAAAATGCATCATCACGGTGGTGTGATTATGTCCACAGCCAAACCAGCAATAAAATATAACCACCATCCAGAAAGAAATTATATGAAGTTACCTCCCTTTCATTAATTTTATTCTCTCACTTTCACATAGAGGAGAAACAGAGACCCCCTACTTACACTAACTACAACCATCATTGATACAAAAAGCCCGAAATTCCTTCAATGACTGTATTCCTTTTTGGAGTTCCCTTGATACAATCGTGTCCACCGATCCAAAACACCTCTAGTTCACACCTTCCCAAAATTGTTCTCTACTAAGTTATGAATTCCATTCCATTCGCTATTTTGTTTTGGTCACTGGAATGGGACGCTTCGGTATTTCGTCTATTTCGTTCGGCGTTCCGTCCATTTGTTTTCATATAAAAAAACAAATACATTTCGACAAAATAACCCCAATCACAGAAAAGAGAACTAAAGATAATTCCAAAAGAGGACCAAAAAAAAAAATCCAGTGGTGAAGAATCTTGCTTGGACCATTCAAAAAAAAAGAATCTAGCTTGGATTTCGGCAGTGATTTCGTACCGAAATGTTTCCGTGAGATTTTGGCCGAAATTTTGTACCGAAATTAAAACCAAAATTTAAAACGTTGCCTTTATTTATAGGTGAAAGATTGACATGGCATCACACATCATTCAACCTGTGTCTCTAGGTGTTATCTCGAAGGATAAAAGTGGTTTTAGTTTGATGTGGCCTGTTGGACCATGTTTCCTACAACCGCTGTGGCTTATCATAACAATATTCCCCTCAGATCCCAAACTGTAGATGGAGTGCCTCCACAACTTAGAACACAAAGGGAGAATTTGAATAGAGAGATTTTATTTTTTTCTTTTGAATGATATGAATAGAGAGATTATGAGGGAGACCGAATATCAGATTCAAGGATTAAAGTATCAACCGAAATGCATTGGTGAGGGTTTTTTTTTCCTTTTGAATGATATGAATAGAGAGATTATTAGGGAGACTGAATATCAGATCCAAGGATTGAAGTATCACACGATATGTATTGGTTTTCCACCACAAGGACACAGAATCACCATCCATATCAGTGCTTTTGCATGTTATGCAAGTGACCTAATCTTGCTTCAATTTGGTCTCAATTTAGTTTCAGTGTCTGCTTTGCATATCTAGGTAGGCAAATAAGAAAATTTTGCATAAGCATGTTTTTGGTACATAAAACAGACTTCAATTAAATAAAGAATTTCACTACCTGTTCCAGTCGTAGAAGAAGATTGGTTTTGAATTGTCGAACGCCGCGGTATTTACAACTGGGGTCTATTTGATGTGCTCTTTCAAAAGCATGGACGCGGCCTGTCCATGAAACCAGCATATATATAAAGCTATAGGAGAGGCGAAGAGAAGCACATCAATGCCCTTTCAAATGAAGCTGTTTTCCTTATTAATTACAAGAAACAAAAATATAGCAAATAAATCAGCTACAGACAAAAGAACAAAACCTAAAACTTTAAAATCTCAACAATACCACATAAATCGCCTAGAGAAATAAAATTTTCATCATCTAATATCAACTACTTCAGATGAATGAAAGTTTATTAAAAGGAAAATTATGAATTGTTGCATATTCCTCTAATAACCAATGGAATATAATACAACAAATCATCCCAATGTCCCTAAAAAAAAGAACGGGTTTTGCTAACAAGTGCCTTCGTTAAAGAGCATTGGAAACGTAATTTTACACACGTTTTGAGATTTTTACAAATGTTCTAAGACTTTTTCATTGGAAACATGTGTAAATTATGTTTCCAATGCACCCTAACGAGTGCCCTAAGGGCACTCTTAGCAAAACCCTAAAAAAAGAAGAAGAAAACACAATTCCTAGAGACAGGACAAGAATCCAAAGTATATAGGATCTAAATTGGTAAGGATACTCAAATTAAATATCCATAACATCTAAACTACTATGAAAACAATCAATAATAAATAATACCGAACTTAAAATAGATCCAGACGAATATAAAGTTATCAGTCTACTAAAACCCTAAATTTCTTACAGAGATAGGCAACACGAGGAGACTCGCTCTCGATCTGATTCGCAACACGAAGGAAGTGACGAATGTTTGAAGCCAATGCCAATGGCAATTTCTCACTGTCAAAGGGCTCTGCAACATATCCAACTGTTCTTGACCTTGTTAGAGGTCTCAAAGAGCTTATTCTCTTTCCAGGGATGGAATCTGAGACTGAGATTTCTGCCATTGCGCGAAAGATATGAATCCAATGAGGGGAATTTGGAGGTATTTCTACTTCGCATTTCCATCTTCTTTCTTTCTTTTTGCTTTTGGTTGATGGATGAAAAGCCGAAACGATCTTCTGCTTTCGCTTTTTCTTTTGGTAGATGGAACGTGAGGTTTTTAGGGTTTGTGTGATGAAATACAGAGGCGGAAAAAAAAAACCGTTTTTTAAAAACGCAATAGGCCGTTTTGTAACATGTAATATCGATAGCCCTTTGTTTTGATAAAGAAACTCTTTTCTTTATATTTCACCAAAAAGCTTAGCTACCTGCCTACCTGGAGCCACTCAAAAAAGACAAAAAAGTGTTCCCTATAGTAAGAAGTGCCATTATCAAAACATGGAAGTGTGGAATCATTTCTGTCATTATTGCCGGAAAGCTACTAGAGCCACTCAAAAAAGACAAAAAGTGATTACCATGTGAGAAGTGCCATTATCAAAACGAGGAAGTGTAGATATCATTTCAGATATTGATATCCACACGGCCTTTGTTTTAAAAAGTGCAGTCTTCACATTATTAAGCATTTTTTATAGGGCAGTGATAAATCGACTCCCATGCGTCTATCTCTCTCCTCTTTCTCTCTCTAACCAAGAGGAGAGAGAAAGACAAATGGGGAGTCGATTTATCAATTTGAGGAGTCGATTTATCACTCCCCTTTTTATATGGTCATGATATATCCGCCCCTTTTGATTACTTGGGACACCCTGCAGGAGTGTACATAGCAATCAGACCAATTGAATCTCAAGGGTGTCCCAAGTAATCAAAAGGGGCGGATACATCACTTCCCTTTTTAATTGGGGATGATAATTACTGGGAGTTGTAACTTGTAAGAGTCATTCATTAGGAGCTATTAGAGGAGTATAAAATAAACAGTGCACTATTTAGCAACTGAAGTGCCAATGGGCCATCGTGCAAAATCAATCTAGGACAATCCTAGCCATACGATCAATGGCATGAAAATTTGTACCGAGTCAAATAAACTATGACTCGTCTATTCTCTAGTGTCCAAAAAGGAGTTGGGTACAATCTATTCCGATTAGTTGGGTTAAGTTTCTGAGTCAAAAGCAACCGAGTTACAAAACTTTTAACAACGTTGAAAGCCCAAAGTTGAGGAAGAAATTGAAAAGGAAAAGAAAGCAAGTAAAAGCTGTAAAAGACGTGTTCCAAACTTCCAACCTTTAGAGTCCTTAAAGAAATTGCAGAGCTAAGTTTGAAACTTTTTGGCTGTGTTGATCTACATGGCTTTGGTGTACTTGTAAGTGCGCATGTTGAGGCTACTTTCTTAAAAGCTAAGAAAAAAAATACACTTCTTCTCTAATAATTGAAACATGATGGGGAAACACAAAAGTTAATAACGACAATCTCTACAGCACATGAAAAATAAGAAGCACATAGTTTGGGACTCCTTAGGCTATTTCGCGGAAAGCCATTTTGCGGATGAATTTTGCATGAGAGAACAGCCACATAGGCTCACTTTTCAAGAGATTTTGTCTTATTCATTTAATTCATCTTATGCGGCTGTTCTCTCCTGCAAAAGTCGGCCGAGAAATTGTTCTTCCGCAAAATTTCGTAGGAAAATTCCATAGTAAAATTATCCACATCTTGAAAATTTTCTCAAGAGAGCTATTATGGATCGCGGAAGCAAAAAATGTACCATGCTTAGCCGTCCATCTAGAGGAAAATGATCTTTGATTGGTCATTCCATTTTTATGCCAGTGATCGGACGGCTTTGAGTGGCGGATTTTCATGTGGTGGCCCACTAGATATGAGAACATGAGTAGGAGATGATGGGGGCGTGGGCAAAATGGTAAATTTTGGAGACAACGTGATACTGAGAAATTGTAAATGGAATTTGTGTGTTAAAGTGCTTTCTTCCTTTGCTTCGAAGGGAGGTTGTGTGCAATCTTTTGAATTATAAATCAAAAGGGAGAGCCTTTTTGCTTTAAGACAGTCTTTGGCTCTTTGCATGGAAGCTGAAAAGGGAAACCGTAGGTTTTTTATAAGAAGAATGCATTTTAGTTTTTTATACAAACTGACGTTCATACCCTTGGTTTTGATATTTACACCTCTTTCTTTAAACTTTTCCATTAAGGCGTTAACAGAGAAATTACATGGTGCCCGCCCGTGAAGTCCTGTGTAGGGGGTTATGACAAAAGTACCACCTTTGATATTTGATCCAACAGCGACCTCTTAAAAAGTGGGCTGCCGTTGGATCAAATATCAAGGGTGGTACCGCCTGCACACATGCGACTTCACGCTCGGCCACCATATAAAAATTCATTTTAACAAGTTTTCTCCAAAGAAGTTAAATTAAGAGAGGGGTCTCTTGTTACATGGTAAGTGACATTTCAGGCAGCGGTACAAGTGGGCCCACCTATTCAATAGCACAAAGGCCAAAGGGAAGTGATATATCTGCCCCCTTTTCTTTTCTTGGTAAAGCCTCCTCTTAGTGTATTTATGACTATTTTACACTAGAGCCAAGTAAAAAAAAATGGATGAATATTTCATTTCCTCAAACAGAGCTGTTCTTCTTTGAGCACTATCACACATTGTCCATTCCAAACAATCCAACTATAATTTTATTCCATGGAATTTTAGCTTACACAATGGTGAAAGAGTGCGGTAGAGGGAGATACCTGAGAGGGACTGAGGCAAGGAAAAAAAAACACCACTCTTTATGTTTTCCCTGTGTTTTAAGCATTCCTCACCCTCTCTTCACTCATGCCCTCTCAAGCCTCCTCTAACCATCCCTACCTCTCTCTTGCCCCTTGATTGAACTACTATCCCATGAAAAAAAATCCATGGTTGCATAAACTTCTGATTTTTAGAGACTTACGTTGCAAGCACTACTCACTATCATCATGCAAAAGTTCAATCTCACACCATATTTCATTTGTCAAGTCTCAATTTTATGTTCTCCTAAGACTGGACAAAAGCTTAAGAGGGAGACCACTACATTTGATGTCCTTGTATACTACCTACATTTAAGCCCTGTTTGTTTTGGATTTGAAGAACCGATTGTAAGTCCAAAACTGATTATTGGACTCAAAATTAAACGTAAATTTATGTCCAATAATCAGTTTTGGACATGCAATCAGTTAGCAAGTGTATTAATTCCTGAATGAACCGAACAAGCAACAGATACAATCTACAAAAGGGATTACAAAATACATTATAGGCACTCTTGATTATAGATTGTTTTGTGGGAGTAGTAAGGATAAAAAGGTAAAAGGTAAAAGTATATTATGATGCCAATTGTGTTGGTGACCCATATACTATAAGATCAGAAATGGGATTTGTATCAAGTGTGAATAGATGCAAAATTTCATGAAGCAACAAGAAAGTAATGAACAATCGCAAGACCAGATGCCAAAGCAGAGTTGCCCAATATGCTTTAGATTTTTTACTTTTCTCAGTTCTGTTCTTTGGTCGTTTCATTATGCCAGCTAATCCAGTACTCGACGGGAAAGCATGTATGCGAAAGTGGGCGAGGATCAGGCTTATCAGGTAACGAGACTGGGTTTGGAGCGAGCCAGCAAGTGAGCAAGTTGTACACTCACTTGCACCACCTTTGTCTGCTTAGCAGGTGACACTATCTCATGTGTCATTTCTATAAAAATAAAAAATAGCATATATATTCTCCCAATACTCCCAATTGCCCAATGGCCTGACTAGACGTCTGAGACACTAAACGTGGGGGTAGGGCCTGTAGCTCAATGGTTGGGGCTTTGTTTCTCAAACTTGAGGTCGCAGGTTCGATCCCAACTTACCTACCAATTAAAAAAAATGAGTTGCTAAACGTGGGTGAAGAGGGTGCCAGAATTTCACTTTTCACTTTGACTCCAATTGCCACAACTGTGATAATCAGATTGCATTCAAATAGTCACAGAATTTAATTTTTCATGCAAAAAAATATAGAGATCTATTACCATTTCATGTAAAAGAAAGTGGTGATATTAACCCCTCAAATCCTTACTATGGACAATTCGCATATATCTTGTTGAGACAGAATGAAGAACATATCAACTTGAAAGGGAGCGTTAAATAAAAATATTCATACCTTATGGTTTCATTGCCCTTCAGTAAACGTATTTCAATCTTTTATACTAGGCTATATAACACAACGCAATCTCTATCAGAGAATTTAATGGAAACAATTTAGACACTTCATCCCACACGAGTGCAAATTTCGAACCAAAATCCACGAGGACATGAGTTTTAATACACTTTTTTTGATATGAAACAGCCTTTCTTGTCATTGGCTGATACAATTCCTAGTGAATTGTACAAAACAATGAGAAATTCAAATAGATGCGTGTTAACAAAACAAGGATGTAATATTAGCTCATGTACCAAAGAACACCCCCATAGAACACATGACAAGTAAATATAAGCACAAAAAGCAGGCTCAATAAGTTAGAAATGTGAACTTTGCATCGCATTTTTTAATTACAAAAATTCATATGCATTACAAAATTCTGCCTACCGATAAGAGAAGGTAAGTTCTGTTACCTCCCATTGCTCTATAATCCTAGCTCCATATAGTACTGCTATATCAATGTATCTTCTTCTGATTGGAGGATTGCAATCAAGCCTAGAACAATGATGCATGAAAGAAAGCTGCTCTAGTTGGTACTGTGAGATATGCCTATATGTGATTCCATGTGGTCCTGTGACTGTGAGAGAAGGTGGAGTTAGAGCAATGGCATCTGACATTTACCTGTGCACGCAATTCTTTAAAGCATTTGTTCACAATTGTGCAAGATGGTAATCCAGTAAAAATGAGGTTAGACTTGATACATCTACCTTTCCGTCAATAGAATTTAGTGAAGGACACCACTTTAAAGTAGAGATACAAACGTCCTAAATAATATCTTCATGCTTTCCTACTAAACTCATTGCATCAAACCAAATCTTAAGCATCTCTTACCATGTTTCTACTGTGGGGAAATTAAGAACCAAAATGTGGTAACAGAGGAAGTGGTGTATAAAAACTAGAGAATTATGCATACGGTTGGGCTGTGATTCAGCCACGAATAGAGAAATTGATTATTTTGTCAAAATATCGAACGCTTTACTCTAATTGATGGATTTGGGCGGTAATGGGATTATCTGAGTGTGCTTGAGGGACCTTGGTCCTTCGCTGCTCGAGGAATTATCCTCTGATAATCTTTGACATGCCAAGGTGAATGGGTCTTTGGTTTGTCTCATGAATGTTTAGGCGTGGATAATGTAGGTCTTTGGTCAAGTGCTTAGTTGATTTTGTCGATATGTAATGCCTTTTTGAAGACCCAGCAGGTTTCTTAATTTAGGTTTCTTAAATTTCTTATCTTGGCATAAGAATCAGTTTCTATGCCTCTCATATTTTGTACAGAGGGGTCCCCCTGGTCCCTTCTCCTTGTAATGCATAATATGAATATATTGTCATTTTTCAAAAAAAAAAAATAGGGGCAGTTCACAAATCTTTCCCATGAAGCCCAAGTTGAGCAAATGAGTTTAGTAAGTCACGCATCAACTTACGATTTTCTGTAATCTTTTTCCACATGGGTGATATCATAATTTTTTTTGTTTCCCATCAGTAAATCATAGATATTCACATGTAAAAATTATAGAATCCAGATGGAGAGTACATGGAAAGACTTTCTTACACGGTCAAATTTCTTTCTGGCCAACGTTGAACTTGGCAATGAAGAAACCAATGGTATCCAGAGGAGATGATGGATCAAATCTCTGAACCAATTCTTCTTCACCAGGCCTCAACCACTCCCTGTAAAATCAAACATTACAAGTTGCTGGTCAAGATGATTAAATCAAAGACATTTTGCAACTTTGACATGGAAAATGGAACCAAAGAAGAGTCCTGCTATATTAGGTTGTTTTTTATTTATGTCATGAAGAAAAGGGCTAGTAACAAAATAAGTTACCCAGGCAACAAATAGAAGCCGAGAAAATAAAAGTATGTTTGCCAGCATATTTTCAGTGGTCCTAGTTAGACATTGTTTCCAAATTGAGCATGCATGGACTGGTATTCAAATTGAGATAAATAATTCCTACTAACAGTCTTGTGTATAGCTGTTTCAAAGTGCTAAATGCTCCAGGATTTAGATTCTATGCAACACAATGATCACCATTGTTCTAAACTTTGACGGACATGTCTCATTTTTGGTGGAGGCCAAAGTTCGAAGTTTGATTCCTTGCTATGCACCCACATAAAGGAAAAGCATTCATAACCAAAAAAGGGTTTTGACATTGTTCGCCTTTTAAAACACTACTTCGATGTAGTTAAAACCAAGGTTTTAAATTTCGGTTCAGTCACCACATAAATGGAAAAGTTTCGATTTCGGTTGGATGTTTCGGTGGAAATTCTGTAAAATCACATAAACATATGGAAACATATGCAACTGATAGAATTTTATATGAAACTCCAGGAAATGCTAGAATAAGCACAAAGACACACTTAGAAACCATCACATAAGCAAGGCAGACATTCATAATGGTTTTAATAACATGCTAAAATCTAGTATCTGATAATTCAATACACACCATATTTCACATGTAATACATATAAATATTTATAGATAATACATATACCACATTTCATGCAATTAATATAAATATAAGTATGCAATACATACTAAAAAAGTATACCCCTGATGCAGACTATTTTGGTTTTGATGTGTTTCGGTTTCGGTGTCGCTTCGGTGACGATGGAAACGGAAACATTTCGGTCGTTTCACTTCGATTTCAATGTAAATTTAAAACAATGAATAAAAATAGCCTTTTCAGCTCAATTCCTCCACACAAATGTGGAAGACAGTCATTTTCTAGAAAATGGTAGCATACGTAACTCTATCTTTTTCTTTTGGAAGATAGTGTCATAGGAGAGGGAACCATAGGAGAAGGAACCAAGCTTACTTGTAGAATTGTAGCGTTTTCTCACATGGTTTGAGGGTTGATCGTAGAGTTGTCTGCATGGTTTGAGCATTTATTTGGTTCCAACCCCTTACGCATCTACCAAGCACGGAGAATAGAAAATCCCTTTTGATGAGAGAAGGTGAGAAGATTTCAATACGAATCTGAATAAGCCCTGAAACTTAGTCGTTGGAAAAGATGATTGACAGGACCTGGTGCTTCTTGTCAAAGAGGATGGTTTCAGTGTTGCATACAAGAGAATACGAGGCGAGAACTTGCGTGAGAAGACAAGGTGGAACTACAGCCCTAGATCCAGGTAAGAGGAGGTTAAGGTGGTGAGAGGGTATTGTATTGCACTGATGAATGGGCATTATTGTACCCCTTACATTCTTACATCCCACATATTGTACCTTTCTTTATCTTGTACCCATTCATTATATATTATTTTCTTTAGGGGATTAATGAATAGAGCGGCTTTTTTCATACATTTTGAGTTTATTTGAAGCATACGTTTATGTGACGGTAGAACATTTTGTGTTCAGGACAAACCTTCCAGACATGTAAGGCCAAGCATGTCATTAGGTGTTCAATGGTGTTGAACCACTATGGATGGTTCTCTTGCTTAATAGATAGTTTCTATGTGTTTATTTGCCTACTCTAACATTGCCTTAAGCTTCATCTTAAATTTTTGTCATTTGCACGAATTTCCATGATTTTTACAGGATTTTCATCGACTTTATGACCGAAGTCGACATACTTCCACTTTCGCAGGGACCGAAGTCCATACCGATACTGACATTTATTTTCGTCATTTGCATGAACTTCCATGATTTTACAGGATTTTCATCGACTTCTTTCGTATGGATTGAAGTCCATACCGATACAGACATAAGAAATCATGCATCTAAGAGACGTGGCGTGGGATTAATACATGTCGGGATGCGAGAGAGTAACCCTTGTAACCATGATTTTCATCAATATAACCAACAAAGATGCATGCAATATAGCCTTCTTTCTGTGAGTCGAAGGGTTGTGAACATAGTAGATACATCCCCATGAGAAAAGGAATGTCCAGTCGGTTATCAACCAGTCCATGCATATAATGGTGCATGTTAGCCAAAGTCAGAGCATGTTGGTTGTATGGACAGTTGTATGAAAAGCATCAACCAATAGGTGCTTTGGAGCACCAAAGAGATACATAATGGAGAGGTTTGCTACAGAAACATGGTGATGCTTTAGTTCGGTCACCCCATTCTAAGCGGGAGTATATGGACAGAGTAATTGTTGCACGATGCCCATGAGAGTGACAATTCCATAAGGCTTGGGAAGTGCATTTCCCTCCACCATCAATTCGGAGGTGTTTGATAGGGTGTCATGATGCACAGTGACATGCGAACATAAGGAGAAGAAAGAGAATATCTGATTTGTATTTCATGGAGTAAATCCATGCATGTTGAGTAAAAAAATCCATAGACATAACAAAAAAACAAGGTAAGCTAAACTTTTATCTACAAATAAAACCTTGAAAATCACGCCACCAGAATCCAAAGGCAAATGATAGGGGAGAATACTTACTCCACATACTGCCCGTCAAATAGGCTACCATGGCCAACAAGACCAGGCCCTCCAATTCTTGGGTGCTGAGAATCATGTCACAAAAATGTGTCAGCAGTTTGCAAGCAATTACACAAAACATAAAACAAAGGGATATGCATGCTTCCGCAATTCAGCTACAACTTGAGACGTTTACCACCTTACAAAAATTGGTCAATCAGCACCAAGGTTTCAAATTTTGGTTTCGAAATGCGTTTTGGTCTTCACCGAAATTTCAAATTTTCGATCGAAATGGGACGAAATAAAAAAAAAAACTAATATTCTATCCCGTACAAAATTTCGGCTGAAATTTCGGGAAAATATTAAACAATGAATAAAATCCGGATTTTTTGTGATATTCCTTGAAATTTAAATTTCAGGAAATCGAAATTTCAATTTCGGGGTTGACCGAAACCCGAAATTTCGGATTTCGGTTAAAATTTAAAACCTTGATCAGCGCACATTAAATTTAGATGATGATATGGGAGAATAGAATTTTGCATATCATATAGAGGGTCAGACTTCACATACATTAGCTTCAGAAACTAATATAGGCCTGAAGGAAGTAAGATCAAGTGCATATGTTTTGATATTTTTTCTTTTTTTCTGAATGGTATGTGCTTTGATACTTTTAACAGTAATTATTGCACCAGCCTCCTATAACCATCATATGGTCACAAGTAAAATGCAAATACAAGAGCGACAAAGAGAACATCCGTTTTGGAGCTTCTGGTTCAAAAAGGGAAAATAGGATGAAGATGGTTGCGAATGTCACAAAAGTTAAAACCCTCGAGACTCTGAAGAAGGGTACTAATGACTATGATAAAGTCAATTGTGATTCTGGAATCAAGTAGTTCACAAATGGATAAGTGTACACACTGAAGCTATTCCCAAACATTCAAATTTCCCAGTCGTCAATGGAAGAATGTGTTAAAACAACTATGTAAAAAAAAGATGTCAAAAACAGAATAAAGTTTTCATGTTTAAAAGAATGCCCAATTTTTTAAAATGAAGAAAAATTATCTCTTGCAGAATAATTGTCTACCTGTTTTTGAATGGAAGAAGTAATTGTCTCCATATTCTCTTACTATTAACATTGGCACACCAACCTACTAAGTCCATATATCGGTATAGACATCTGGATGTGGATTACATAATGGTGTCATCTCACCTGTGGAGCTAATGAAAGAAACTTGTACGTATCCAAAGCATAACGGACTAATGCCTCATTCTCTCCAGGGTTTATTGTACATCTGGAAACAAGAGAACTTCAGTGTCAAGGAATTTGCACTAATTGACTCGCCTTTCTACAAAATGTTAAATGTGTACAATAATCAAAGCATAGTAGAATCACTGAGTGAGTAATCGAAAGATAAACGCTCATAATGCTAAACATTTTTAAAGTAAGAACTTTCGAGAAGACTAGAAAAATATATCCAATCCCAAAACAATAAAGACGTTCATAGAAATATACATATATCCCATAAGGGATACGTTACCTAAGAGGCTAAACAAAATTATTGGAAGGTTTTCCTATTCACATGCATGATCATAAAATTGGTACCTCAAAGATGATGACTTTTTTGAAGGATGATTATTTTATTAATAGAAGAAAGCAGAAAGTCACACTACCGAGATGGTCAGGAATAGAACATGACACTAACAAGAGAAGACAAACAATCCAAAAGTTCGAGGAGATAAAAATTCAAAAATCTCCAATCCCAAGCGCGACACTCCGGAGCAAGCTAAGCAATCCTCATATCCATTAGCTGTTCTCTGCACGTGAATAAATTGGACGGGAAAGCCCTCCAAACAATCCTAAATCTCATCAAAATAATTCAAGAATCTCTACGGCAGAAGGTGGGAGCCATCAAGCCATCTGATGACATTAAGGGAGTCTCCCTCTATGATTAGATGACTCACATTAGAGCTATCCATGATCTGAATGCCTTGGAGCACTGCTCTAACTTCCGCTTCATTTGAATCCTTTTCCCCTATAGGCCCAAAGAAAGCCTACCTGGTCACGCCCAACTCGTCTCTCAAGAGTCCACCCACTCCTATTGGGCCAGGGCTGCCAATGCTAGAGCCATCAACAGTCAACTTCTCCCACCCTAGGTCTGGAGGGAGCCATCCGGTGAGAGGAGGGTCAGCCTTGTCAGAAAGGTCACAAATCTCCTTCCAGCTTTGTCTAATATTCGAGCTAGAATAAAGCTGAAAGCATGGCATGATCCGCAGCCAGGATATAGTGAGAGAAATAATCTTCATATAAATGAAAGGCTTTTGGAGACGTCGTTAAAAAGGTGTGTTGTGGGTATTCCCTTCCTTCCAAAGGACCAATATGGTGGCCAGCAAAGTAACTCTCCAAAGGATTCTTCCTTTAGATGGCCAGGAGAGCAAAGACCAAGAGATTAGGAGATCTGACAAGTGGTGGAGGAAAAACCACGACATCCCAAACCTGGCAAGAATATTGTACCATACCTGCCTGAAAATCTGCAGTGAATAAACAGATGGTCGACTGTCTCCCCGGCCTCCACACATAGAGAGCACAGTGATCAATGATAATCATCCAGCAGCTTGCAAGTGATCCACTGTGAAGATTTTGTCCTGAAAAGTGGTCCAACAAAATGTGCACACTCATGAACACCCCAAACCCTGGCAAGGTACGGTCGGTAGGGAAGAAGATGAAAGATGGAGGTAGAAGGATATAACATGAACTTCCTTAATGAGGACAAGGTCCAAACCTTTTTATCTTCGCCACTATTCCCAATTTACACACCATCCAAGATGGCCAATAGGTGAGCAAATCTTCCTTTTTTTTCTTTTTTCTTTTTTAAAGTATAGGTGAGCAAATCTGTTCATTTCCTTATCAAAGAAATTCTGCTTGAAGTTTACATGACAGGAGATTGTACCCTCTTCCTTTGAAAAACACTCTTTAACCCACGCTTCTTTGTTTGAGACCAATCCAAATAATTCAGAGAACATGTCCCTAAGAACAAGGTCCACACACCATTTATCTTCCCAAAACATCACTCAATCTACTCTATAGACTCTGAATCGAATAACGTGAGAAAACTTCACCTTGAACTTTAAAGATGATGGCTAAACATGTTATACAAGGGAATCTCAAGAGTCAAGAATTATTTTCAAATTAAACAAGTTACTACCTATGACATGAAATGTTGGGAAGACTAGGATACCTTTGGTATTCATGCATTACTAAACTCGACATTTTTTAATGCACAAATGATCTTGGTCTCCAATCGCAAATAAGTAACAATAAAGATCCAATTGGCTTTCCTTTATAGAAATGGTGCTAGTCTTTGATCATGAAGTTAGGATAATTTGTCAAAGACACTGCCAATTTGTAGGCATGAATGAAGTCAGTGATATCTCATTACAAAAAAACCTAGTATTGCCAATGCACTAAACGAGTTATTATTCAACTTATAACAAGCCTCAGTGCACATTTAGTAGTAACATGTCTTAGCACATGATATCATATGATTTGTTCTAGAGATGAGAACGAGCTAGACAATACGTTAGGTGAATAACAGTATATCATCGAGACATAATAAAGGATACAGAAATTGTAGAACCAAAGGAAAATAAGAATTAAGTTGAGGGAGATTTCCTTCAATATGTATGTTGGGCTAACCAGGCTACCAGCTTGCCTAGAAGATTTGTTGAGACATTCGGATGAGGTCGTCAACATATTGCAGGGAGTGATGCACACATCTCTCGTCCCTAGAGAAATCAACTGTATGTGGACAAGATTGGATTTTGTGAAAATAAATTTCTAGACTGTTCTTGGGAATACTTCCAAGTTTTTTTTTTTTTTTTTTTTTGACATGTTACTTTTAAGGTTTTTTTGGGGGATACAAAATATGTTTTATAGGGCAAAAAGGTCAACCTAATATGTACATAAAATATAATGAAGAATTCTTGAATGTCCTTCAGGTATACAAACTAAGACAATAAATGAAAAATGAATTTCAACTGCACAATAAAAATTCATGTACACAATAAAAGGCCAAGTACGACAATGCTCATAACTTCCAATTGGACAGTTATTTTCTAACAGTCCATGCACCATGAAGAATGTCCTCTGTCATCCTCATCGATTCATTTACTTGCAAGTGCAACACTCATCATTGGAAATTAAATGTTCCGATTCGACAATAGAATCACACATTTGGTAGGAATTTTACAATAGCATCCAGGTTTAAAGAACGAACAAATAATAATGATAAATAAGCCACCCAAATTGGATACTCACGTGGAATACACAATAACTCCACCAGGGCGAACTAGTTGAATAGCCTGGTCAAACATCTTCCTTTGATACTTCCCATGGTTTCTTAAAGATTCTACCGTTACCTAGAGTGAAACAAAATAGTCAACACATCACATTTTGTTTCTTAAAGATTCTAGTGTTTCCTAGAGTGAAACAAAATAGCAAACACATCACATTTTTAGAGTGCGTCACGAAACAAAAGGCGATATCTATAGATAATACTGATATTGGCACTGCTATGTTTTGATAATTGCACAAACTCAACTTGTCATGCCTTTTTTAATTGGCTTTTGAGAGCATTTTGGGATTTGTAATAACCTTTGGTCAAATAAAATTCAATTAGTTTGGTTAAATAATAAACGACAAGTTGAGTTTGTGAAATTATCAAAACATGGCAGTGCCAATATCAGTAGCTTATATATATATATATATATATATATATATATATATATATATATATATATATATATATAGAGAGAGAGAGAGAGAGAGAGAGAGAGAAACACATATTCAAGTGATTAACATAGGGAAATGATTTCAGCCCAAACATATTTTGATACATGCGCTCGCTTGCTTGTCTTTTAGTATTTAAAGAGCTGTTCAAAGGTTATTATGATTCCCAAAAAGCACTTTCAAGCCAATAAAATACTAAACGACAGGCAAGGTGAGCGCATGTATCAAAAATTGGTTGGGCTGAAACCATTTCCCTTCACATATCATATAAGAAGTACATTGCCATGAATACACATTGGTTGGTAATATGCATTTCAACATTGTTATATGTTCCTCAAGGCATTCTTAAAACTAGTCTTCCCAAATTTTCCAATTCCAATAAGATTTTTTGTTTTATGTTTTATTGGATCTCACTAACCATCCCTAGTTAATTATTTTTATGGGCTGTTATTTCTTATGCAAAGCTTAGAGTCACTAGAGAGCTATGAAGCACGGGTACTTTAAAAAAGCCCTCGTACCCGTGTCGGGTGCGTATCCGGTACAGGTACGCTCGGGTACGTTCCGGGTACGCACCCAATTGTGGGTTTTAAAAAAATTCAATTTTGGGACTTGGGTGCGTGTCGGGTGCGTTTGGGGTGCGCACCCCGACGCACCCGACTCGTTTCACTTGTTTTTTTTTTTACTTAAGTTACGGGGGGCTGTGTGGGGTAAAAGTGGGGGGTTAAATGAGACATACAATGTAATGGGTGGGTTGTGTGGAGTAAAGGTGGGGGGGATGTTTAAAAAACACTTAAAAGAAAGAATTAGGGTTTCTATTTCTCACCCTAACGCAAATCTCTCTCTCTCGAGCCCGACTCCCTCTCCCTCTCCCTCTCCCGACGGAAAATCTCTCTCCGGCTCTCCCTCCCTCTCTCACAAAGGTATTTATCTCTCTCTCTCTCTCTCTCTCTCTCTCTCTCTCTCTCTCTCTCTACAACTCTCTCTATTCCTCTCTCTCTCTCTCTCTCTCTCTCTCTCTCTCTCTCTCTCTCTCTCTCCATTTTTTTTTCTTTTTCCCTGAGATTATGCCAACTGATTGTGTTCCCCAAACCTATTTTGTCCAATAATAGGTTTAGGGCTGACAATCGGTTGTCATAGCTCATAATCTCCAAACTTAGGCCCTGTTTGTTTGAGATTTTGGCAACTGATTATCAGCCTCAAACCTGTTTAGGGCTGACAATCAGTTGTCATAATCTACAAATAGGTTTTGGGAGAACAATCAGTTTTCAAAATCTGAAACGAACAGGGCCTTAAACCCTAGATCTTTACTGTTGTACATGGGATTTGCTAGGCAATTTTGGGATTTGCTAGTCCCATAATAAGTTTTACTGCTGTATATGGGATTTGCTAGGCAATTTTGCAAAAAACCATTTCGTGGCTCATTTTCTCAGGAGAGAACATACACCTCAGATAAATTAAATGAATAGGAAAAAATATGCTGCTAGTTGGTTGTTCTCTTGTAAAAAAGTGAGCTACAAAATGGCTTTATGTAATTTTGTTCCCTTGTTAGGTACTTGTTTGTTTGTATTTTCATTGTTTGAGATTGTGGCTACCAATTGAGAGCCCAAAACTGATTATTTGATTGCTCTCCTATTGTTTTTTTAATTTTTTGTAATTTTTATAAATATATAATAAAATATTAAAATATATTATTATATTCGGCGTACCCGAACGTACCCGCACCCGGGTTTTTTGGAAAATCGCGTACCCGCACCCCGTACCCGTACCCGTGCTTCTTAGTTAGTGACCCTCTTATTCAAAATGGTGCCTTAACCCAAATGGCATCAAGCTCATCTCTCAGAGTGCTGCTGATAAGCGATGGCTGATGGAGACAACCCTCAACACAATCTGTCATAAGAGGGAAAACCCCTTGGAGATTTGAATGATTGTTCATAGATATCTTTGATAGATTGAGGTCAACTGAGTGTTCATTCCCCATATTCATCGAGAAGGAAACACTTCTGCCAACCGTTTTGTCAATCAGGGTGTGTCCTATTCTAGATTGAGGGTTTGCAGGAGAAGCATAATTTGTAGTTTTTTTTTTATCCTTTTTTTCTATTTTTTCTGGTTTTTGTTTTGTTGCAGTTCGCTTTGGCGGGCTGTGATTTGTATTTCTTAAATGTTCAAAACAAATCCTGAAATTGTTTTCCTAGATACAAAATTTTTTCCAAGGTTCGTTACCCCCTTTTTTAGGGAAAATTATTTCAGGTTAAACTTTCTAAGATTTTTGCAGGAAATTTTTTCCTAAAATAATTTGTTGCATATAAAGACATTACCAGATCTAGGAAAAATCGTGTTTCAAGTAAAAAAATCATAGTTGCCAAACATGCCCCAAAAGTACAAATTCATGGTGGTCATGAATGAATAGAGCTGTAAGCGTGTGTTACAAGCCACAACATTCAATATTTTCCATAAACCTCATTCTATAGATTGTGTATAACTTATGATTTGGGCATATCTTTTTCGAAGTGATTACGTCTTTTTGGAGATTCTTAAAGCTTTTTAATGAAAAAATTGCACATCTGCCAAGACATCTCATGTATCAGCAACAAGTATCAGACTCTGAGTTGTTCGATCTGTACCGCATTTTTTATACTAAAAACCATGGTGTTCTCCAAGTAGCACCTTATTTAGGAAACTACCAATACTTAAAAATGGGAAACAAAAGTTTGCTTCCCACAATGTATGAAATCCGAAAACATGAATATAGCCCCATGCAATATGACGCCCATGAGTAATAGGGAATAATGTAAAATTCCATCAAGAAAGTCTTACCTCTCCAGCAAATAGTCGAGGCCTCAAACCAAGAGCAGAACAAGGAGCATCAAGAAGAACCCTATCAAAACTATTCAGAATATAGCCCTTCGAATTTTCAACTCTACCACCCACGCAATGATTTCTTCCAGGTCCATTTTTCGTTCTTCTGGTATTCTTCTTAGCATTAGCTTTGCTAAGGGAAGTTCTTTGATTTGATCCTTCGTTGCTAACTGAAGTAATGATTTGTTAGATTTGAAATTTACTTATCAATGATCAAAATTCGTTAAAACATGCAAGTAGTCAATATACAGGGTACTATTACATAAACAGAAAGATAATAAGAACCATATATGAAAAAACCTAAAGTGAAAAGGCTCAAAGAATCACTATACACAAAAAGAATTTTCTGTGTTGTTATCAAGGCATACAAGCATCAAAAAAATATAAAATAGATCATTTCACCTAAACCAGTGCCAAATTAAGCAAAGTGCAAGCACACGTAAGAAGTCAAGATAATGTTGAATACAAGGGCTTGTGCCACATGTTAGTTATTAAGTCCGTCTAACTATTGTGCTCATCCCTCTTTTCATTGGTTATGAATCTATTTTGCCCCACCGGTGTCTGTTACTAACTTGAATTCTAATACAACCTCCCTTATACGAACAATTTGGATGAATAGATCATGATCTTACATATCTAAACAACTTATCTATATCAATAACGATGCAATTGAGAACAAAAGGCAAAAGGGGTTCACTTGCCGTTTCCATTGCACATCAAAGCAGTCCGGAACAGTTCTTCAGCAGCGGATGCAAAATTGTTCGTTGAAAATCCGAGCAGGTCTGGATCTTTAACACTGATATCTGAAGTTTTATTGTTGATATTTGGTGGTGCAATATCAACTGATTCATTTGTCTGACAAACAGCTTTAAGAGCATCAAGTCTATATGCTTTTATGCAATTTAGACCCATCTCTGCAGCCAAATTTTGAATATCCAAAACCTAAAAAATAAAATTAAGAATTATCTATAAATCAAAATCTCAAAAAAAGAGCAACCAGAATATGAATATTGAAATTCCAAATAACAAAAATTTAACATCATTTTATATAAAATACTAAATAATTAATATGACATAAGAGGTACCATTTCATTCAAATGGAAAAAGAAAATGCGCAGGTAAGGAAAGGCTGCATATCCTTCCAAATATGTACATGTAAAGGTGATTGACTGATTGCAGACAATCCTACCCCGAATGACAAAGAAACGACCATAGCTTACCCTACCTATGAGCACACAACCTGTTAAGAGATAGGGCAGTTTAAGTTCTATATGTGTCATTTATATTTAGTTAGAATTGGATGGGACCCATCATCCTTAGGGCATAACAGTTTACTTGTAAGCTTTTGTTTTGAGAAGATAAATGAGTCATTATATGATGTATGACCATAAGTTTCTTTGGAAAATATGAGCAGGCAGAAATACAAATGGGGTCCATTTGTTCAATCATTCAAACCGTTTATCTTCAAGACCTTGCTATGGATGGCATACAACAAAGATCTCCGCTAACTGATGACCCTAAGCCTCCAATTTGGGGCCTTTATATGGACGATTAAAAAACAAAGAAACAATGGTCTACATTAATCAAAAATAAAAAATCCACCAATCAGAGGGTTAAGATATCCTATGGGTGAAACATTTTGGTGTGTGCCAAATCCATAGCATGGCATAGCAAATAAATGATGTGGATGAGTAAAGAAGCCTCCGCTTGTGTTTCTGCCAGATGAAGCATCATATAAAACTCTATATATAAAGATATTTTATGGGAGTAGTGGGATGAGACTTCACACCCCACAAATTCCTTCCTCCCTCTGTCTTTCTTCTTCTCCCTTCTTCATAACATGGGGGGGGGGGGCCTCCTCCAAGTGATTTTCCTTTTTATTTTGCTTTACCAAAGTATCGGATTCAAGATCCACAGGTGCCTTGGTCAGGTTTCTATATTTGTTTCCTTGAAAACGCAAGATTTCATCTCCATCTCTCCTCTCTTTCTTAGAATTCCTTGTGCTGAAAAAACCTAACGGTTTTCTCTCTTCTTTGTGAACAGAAAGTCCAGGGGGTTCCCTACATTTTTGTGCCCTGGTATGTACCCTTGAAGGTTTTCCTCTTTCACTGTTAAAAAAAGGACAAAGTTCTACAACAAATCTATGCAGATTTTCTGCTTAAAAGGATCATGCTGCCTTCACGTGGATTGGGATGCTTACATTCCTAATTTGTGCCTAAGTTATTATTGTGTATAGTGGGTGGTTGTGCTGCCTCATGTGGAGTCTGGATCCGTCTTCCAGTGGAGTAGCTAGTGTGCTGCCCTATTTTTTACTGTGCTTCCATCATGTGGATTGGTAAGGATGTTGCCCTAATCAGTGCTTCTTTTGCCTTCGTGTGGATTGGCAAGGATGTTTCCCCAATTTGTGATTGTGTTCCCCACATGAGAATTTTGAGTAGTATGCTATCTTGTTGCCCTGTTTACTAGACAAAGGTTTAGGTGGTAGATGAGTTGCCGCCTTGTTTGTGATTGCTGGGTAAATCACTTGCTGTCATATTTGTGATTCTCCATAATAAGTGACTATAAACCTAGTTTTTTTTTTCTGCCATATTTGTGAATCTCCATAATGAGTGACTATAAACCTAGTTTTCCAAACATTATGGAGATACAAGGGGTGTAGCTTACTTCTGTTAAAACAAATGGGCCAAATTCTCTTCTGTGGGCTCAATCTGTGAAGGTAGCCCTTGGTGCAAACAACCAAGGGTTCCCTTGGATTAACTATGGAAGTTGAAGAATTTTGATGTCTGAATGTATCTGCAACTACCCAATCATTATGGTCATCACCAAAGAGAAAATGGAAAGTCTTTTTGCAGACCTTATTGTACCTTATTGTGAGATCTATCAACTGCAATAATCTCGCCATTATCTTTCATAAGGATTGCAATTGCAGTTGTTTTCCCTCCCGGAGCAGCACACATGTCCAATATTCGGTCTCCTTGCTGAGGATCTGAAATATACAATTTCAACCCAAACACCAAGTAATCACACGTGAGATTCAAAGTAAATAACCAATCAGCCACATGAATTGTCTCAAAAAAAACCTTAAAATTGGATGTGCAATCAAACAAGGTAAAAAGCATTTAATCCATGCAACAAAAAGAATTAACCTCTTCAGTAATCCTGATACTCTACTGCTACTATATACAAGCACTATATTGAGGAATAGCCACTGTAAAAGCACTTGGTGGGCAGGAAATATGCTCACATCCAAGCAGTGAGACAGACAGATAGCCGTGAATCGGAAAGATAATATTAAACAACAGTGAGTACGAAAGACAAAATAAACAAAACATAAAATAAGTAAAATGTGGCATGGGTTGACTTCTGAGAAAATTAGAGACATGTCTGAATTGGTATCACACACACAAAAAAAAGCATCATTGAGAAAGAAATTCAGCAGCGGAGATATAAAAAAAGATGTTGCTTCATATGCTTAGCAGTTTCCAATAGTTGTTTGGATAACTCCAAATCCAGCCAGTTAATGATCTAAAATGATGCTTGTATGGCTGCAAGTAGCCCAGAATGTTAAACTAAACAAATGATAAAAATGGATTTCTTTTATGAAAAGCAATAATGTATACTAAATAAATGATAAAATGGATTTTTTATGAAAAGTAGTAAGATCTTCCTATATTGCATCTGTTTTAACTATATGCATATTTTTCCCCATTTGCCAACATTCTCTTCACATTAGTTTCAAAATCAGAGATATCTGCATGTATACCTTAGCACATTGAATGGTATGCCTGCTTTACTTGATACCCATAAACGACAGGTTAGATGTGGTTGATTCATATTACAGGCTCACAAGTTTCAGCAAGCTGCTTGTTTAACCAAGTTTACAATTATAATGCATTTCCATGATGAAAAACTGTTAAATAAAAGTTTCAACACGGTGTCATAGTTGAACATAAAGGATTCTAAAAAATACTAATAATTATTTTGATCCGTTTGTAATTCCTCTACTTTTTTCCATGGTTTTAAATTTTGGCTGAAACAAAAGCTGAAATATTTCGATTCCGGGTGCTATTGAAACGAAATCTCCTTGAGTTCAGAAAAATAGCAGATTTTGCCCGAAATGTCAAGATTTCGTTCATGTTTCAGTCAAAATATGCAAAACATGCAACTTTTCAAATAAAAAAAGAAGAAGCAAAGTTTCCGTCGAAATGTCGACATTTCGATAGAAACCCTGACAAAAATCAACTCCACTCGCGGAAAAGAGAAGAACAAGCAAATTCCTTTAAGATATTTCTAAAAAAGCGACAAAAAATAAAAAGAAAAACCACAGTGGTGAAGAATCTTAGCTGGATTTCGGCCGTAATTTCGTACCCAAATGTTTCCGTGATTTTACAAGATGTATGTCGAAATTTCGTACCAAAACTGAAATGTTTCGGTTTCCTTGTTTCATTGATGACCGAAACCAAAACCAAAACCGAAATTTAAAACCGTGTTTTTTTTCTTCTTATTGTTTAGTTTATGCACCAAGCGGTGCATACCCGTACATTGTTCTTCTCAATGGATTATATGGACAAAAGGTTCACTCATATGACCAAGATACAAAAATAGGATAAAGAATTCACAAATCGTAGACAAGAAGATATTACTATAATTGGTGGGCCATAGACAGCCAGTGTTTCCAATTCCTCAGCACAAAAGAAAATCGGTAATCACAAACATGTCCAAAAAAGGAATTCTAAATATGAGAAACACGAGGAGAGGAAAGACATGATGCATGCATACCTAGGACATGAGCAGTGATAATGCTGGGCAGGTTTTGAAGAAATATTTCTCCCTCGAGCACATCTAGAAATGAACCAAAAATCAAAATGACACTAAATGAAATAACCCTCAAGAAAATGCTTGAAATAGTTGCTTAAATTTAAATAGCAGTGCATGCATTTCTCTTCATGAGACAGGGACCTGTTCAAGCTTGACCAATCTAAGTCAAATGGATGAAACAAATAAAAATATCACTTAATCTCAGGCAAAGAGAACAAACATCAGTAGTCAATATGGCACAAAGTGAAACCATGAGTTTCGTGTCACTGCTTCACTGTGAAGTAATGTCGAGCAAAGGCTAGTGTGACTCTGAAAACAAGGTAACCAGAACAATGAAAAACAAAGATTAAGAGCATTATACAGGTAAAGCAATTAGTAATGATTAATGAACATTATTACACCCAAAAAAATTGCATAACTCATTCATCATGTTGTTTGGTTAATCAAGAACTTAACACAGCTAAATGTGTAGTGCTCTAATGACAAAAGTTCTTGATCTTATGATAGTAAATTGGTACCGTCCGTCAATGCATAACGAGCTTCATTATGAGAAAATGATGGTCTCTCTCCATATTCAATTATTCATAATGTACAAAACGAAAGATAACACTGGATAGAGAAAAAAAAAAATGGGAAGCAACTGAATAGCATTTGTTATTTGACTGCATACTGCTAAGTTTGGCATAATGTAGAACAGGCCCACGTTCAAGACTTAAATCCTCCATAACATGCCCCATACTTGTCCCCAACGAAATCAGAAATTACCCCTACATGGTTTTTGAACGTGTTGCAGCTCCATGGTATGAGATCATACCCATGGAAAGACACAGTGGCCAAATTCAAATTGCACATTATCAGAATTACCTTGCATGGTCAATATAAGACTAGAATACATGGAATCATCAATGTTCAAGTTCATCAATAATGGTTGCTATGACATATCTAATCTGTTTGCACATGGAACGTTCACAGGTTGTTCACATGTTGAATAACCAAAGTGAAATTCAAATGTCAAATCAGACAGGTATGATATTGAAGCCCACCATATAAGCTAAAGTAGTATACTGTAGTCAAGGTTTCAAGCTTCGGTTTCAGTGTTGGTATGCATTTCGGTCATGATGGAAATTGAAACATCTCAGTTTCGGATTGAAATTTAGGTGGAAATCCTATTTAAATTCATAAAAGTGAGGAAACACATGCAAATTGGCATTTAAGATGAAACTTCAGGAAGTGTTTGAAGCAAAACAAAATGATATCTACATATAACATTCTAAGATAAGAAAATATCATATTTAACAGCTTAAAATACACATGAGGAGCTTTACAAGATAATCAAAACAAACACAGAATGCCTGAGGCATCACATATAACCATCTTATGGCCCATGCATTCCCATGAAAAATCATGGTTTTAAATTTCGGCCGAAACGAAGCCAAAATATTTCGGTTTCGGCATAAACCGAAACGAAATTCACATGAAGTCGTTTCTTTACAAGATTTTGCCGAAATTTTACAGAAATTTCACCGAAATTCCGGAATTTTGCCGCTGGAATTTCATTTTTGGACTTTTTACAAATTTTCCACCGAAATTTTAAAAATGTACACCTAAATTTATGAAATTTCACCAAAATAGCCGAAATTTCAACTGAAATCGCCGAAATTGACACTGAAATTTTAGACATTTCGGTCGAAATTAAAAAAAATAAATGAAACATAATCATATTTTTACATGATTTCAGCCGAAATTTCAGCCCGAAACTGAAACGTTTCGGTGGTCGGTGGTGGCCGAAACCGATACCGAAACCGAAATTTAAAACCTTGTGAAAAATCACCCGCTTGCCAACACACAAAAAGATGCTTCAACCTTGACATACTAATGCCCTTTTCTTTCTTGTAATCCTTTCACTTATTTTGTTCCATTTGTCTTTTGATTATGAATAAAACCGTACCTTTCAAAAAAAATCCCAAATTAAATTCTTATAATTTCCACAAAACATATACCCTTTAATTGTCATATTCTGGTTCAGAACTTCGCTCACACTAGTTCAATAAAAATTAAATGTGTTCTCTGCAGATAGAGTTCTTTCCTCTTTTTTTCTTTTTCTTTTTTATAATACCAAGGAAAAAAAGAAAAAAATTTCTAGACAGGAATGCAAAATAAGAAGCAACCTAAGAAAGATCAGGAGCAAACAAAAACACCTGCACAGGTGAAGAGAAACTTGAACAGCTTTATAAAAGCCCTGAAACACTAAAGCTATGAGGCTCTGCTACCACGTGAAGCAATTTTCACACGCAAAAAATTAGAGAGGAAAAATATTATGAGATTGTTTCCAGGCTCTGATACCAGTTGTGTTTCTCGTTGGAAAAAATCACTTCTATATAACTGAAAAACTGAAGACCTATAAACTTCACGTTAGAAAAATTAAAAACAATCTTTCAATTTTGACATTTCGACATTAGAATATACGAGAATGGCAATAAGAAATAATAAGCCCATAAAGCTAACATTCTAACAAGATGAACATAGAAGGTAAAAACAGCACCATATCTTTGTCTGAAGATATTTTTATCTAAAGATATGGAGAAAATTTCCAAAAATGAACAAATATTTACTTCTCGTTAGAAAATAGTGGGCAAGTTACAAAGCAGGAAATGCAATATACCATGGAAGGACGGAAGTTTAAATACTCTATTCGTCATTTCCACAGCGACTCCTTCTAAGGCACGGAAAATCCCAGACCTTGACATCATTGTAGTTCCTTGCCCAATGTACAGGCCATTTCTTTCAAAATAATGAGGATCTGCTACATAACTTGGGATCAGGGTAAAGCATTTACAAAATCTGCCTTGATAGTTGGGAAGCAGTTGACTGATTTCAGTATAAAATATTTTGTACCAACAACTGAATAGAATAATAATATGTATGCATGCAAAATTCATCTATAACTTCTTAAGGTGTCAAATGATGGCTACTGTTCACCAAAATAAAGGAACCCAGAAGGATGGGAACAACCTTTGGTGGCCACAGGGGGAGAAAGTGTGCGTGCGAGCGAGCGAGCGAGTGAGCGAGCGTGTGTGTGTGTGTGTGTGTGTGTGTGTGTGTGTGTGTGTGTGAGAGAGAGAGAGAGAGAGAGAGAGAGAGAGAGAGAGAGAGAGAGGGCGAGGGAGAGAGGAAATTTAGGTCCAACGGGAATATATATATGCCATAGTAAAAAAAAATCAGGGGTGAAATCCTTAAAGTCTACTTAGGTCCCATAGGATTTGCAGATTCTAATGAAGTAGAAAAAGGCTCTCATGGAAGGCTTAAAAATCCTTGTTACTATACGTGGCAACAAGTTTCAATCTGAAGGTGATTTGGCGGCTGTTATTTCATGAGCCCTAAGTAAATCTACATGTATGCAGAGATTCACTAGCATGATCAATTGTATTTGTGATATCAAGGAGAATCACATCGATTTTGATCATGTCCGCCGAACAGCCATGGAAGATATTGAGGAGTTGGCTAGATCTAGAAGTAACTGTGACGCCTTATGATCTCTGGTATCCTTTCTTTCTAAGTTGTGCTTTGTGTTTCGCTTTGATAGGGCCATCTTGGCCCTTGTAGGGGAATTTCTTTAGATTTTGATCTGTTTTCTATTGAATTATTTTAAAAAAAAAATGGTTGAAGCAACTGAGCCCATTGAATATTCATCGATTGCCACCAAACCGCTGGACGGCCTCTAAACCGCAAAGCAACTAACGACACCCTCTTATACATTTTGTTTATTTGAATGATAACAACCTCTTATGCATTGGCACCTCCTTATAATCAAGAACTCTAAGTGCAATAAATCATGCTAAAATTATCAATTGTTAGGGGATTGATACGCTTGCCAATACACTGCAAAGGGAGGGAATATCCCTACCCCTATTGCACAAATGACCAATCATCAGGATTTTATCAAGGCAGGCAGTCCAGCAAAAAGTGCAGACTTGAAAAGGGGCAGGAGTCGACCATGCCCGCCTGGCAATCAATAGGGGTGAATGCGGCAATATCTGCAAGATGAAAGACCTGACACAAATTGTACCACCAGGGTTCCAAATGAAAACTCTGATCATCCCCTTATCATCTAAAGGTTGCCGAATCCATGCACGCCATCAAGGCTGCTACCAAAGCAATCTCCTGATCAAAGTAGACCATGTGGGATTGGGCAGTTCACTCCAAAGATGATCAATGGTTCCAAAGACTCCCACAATTCTGCCCAAAGTCCGTGATCGTGCGGGCAATGAAGTACAAGATGATTAGGGGATTCCTCCTCAGCCTCACACTTGCAAAGCAGCATTGGCTAGCAAGGAGAAACCTCCTTCTTTTTAACATATCACAAGTGTTTATTTTTCTACTTGCCATCATCCAAGCAAAAGTGCAGGCTCTAGGAGAGAGAAGTGGCTTCCACACTCTAGCAATAGGCATCTACCCTCCAAGGCGGCCATGATGAGGTTAAAGAAGCTTTTGACCCAAATGTTATTTATTGGGTCTGGGGCCCAAATACGAGTGTCATACCTACTAGGCAAGAAGCAAAAAGTATTGGCGCACTAAACAAGGGAACAAGACTGTCAATCTCTGGTAGCTTAGGATTTCTCCAAGGATGGATATTGCAAACTATCGACTCATCCCCCCCACCCCACCAAAATCAATACAATCAAATGTTTTAGTCCCTCTATGGCCAGCAAGAACGTAAAGGTCAGAAAGCACTTGGCAAATGGAAGACTCACCTAATCACTTATCCTCCAAAATCTAACCCCCACCCCACCTCACCCTGTCGCTCCATTTCTTATCCTAAACCTTACGTTTGACTCAAATAAGGACTGAACCGAACAAATAGACCAACATGCATTCATGCACCGGACCCTTACCATCGGCCACCCCATCCCGACCCATTTTGCCTCCAATGATTTTGAGATATAAGGCATCTTTCCCAACACCAAATCTCCAAAGCCACTCACCAAGAAGCACTTTGTTTCTCATCTTTATGTTTCTGATGTTGATACCACCTTCCTTCTTGGACACGTAAACTTTCTTCAATTTGATAAGATGACTGACTTTCTTGCATTCGCCATTTATGTTCCAAAGAAAGTCCATTGGAGTTTTTAAAATCTCTTTCCCACCTGCTCAGGATTCTTGAACAAGTGAAATGGACGATCCCTTGGAGCTTCTCAAGTCTCTTTGCCACCTTCTGGGAATCTTGAATAATGATATGGAATCCACCAAAAGATTAGATAGGGCTGATTTGATGAGGGTGAACCTACCACCAAGGGATAGATGCCTTTTCTTCCATGACATCAACTTACGCTCCATTCTTTCAACCAACAAAATCGAATAGAAATGGAAAGGGGACCTCAAACCTAATGTGAGTGAGGCCAAGATATGTAATAGGAAGCTTGTCCATATTGCACCCCAAGACCTTCGCATAAAACAGCATAGTTTCCTCTTCCATGTTCACTCAGTATGTTATTAGTTGACAAGAATTACTGTTTATTCACTAAGTTTTAGAATTCATATTATTTAAGGAAGGGTTATAGGGTTACAACGAAGGACTAGGTCTCGATCAAAATAAAGAGTTCTGATTAAAACTTAAAGTGGGTTTCAGGGTTATTTAGAGAGTATGTATCTTATGTTTTGAGGGATTTTGGCAATTATAGCGATACGGCTTGGGACTTTGAAAACTCCGGCTGCCCCTTTGTGATTGTGTTGTCACTTGTTTTTCTTGTTGTTTCTTAATTCTCTGCTTAATTTTGAATCTAAACCCCTAAATCTACATGACTTCATTGCAAAAAAGTACTACAGCGAGAGGGCATACAAAATTACTACAATAAATGCCAAATGATTTCCCCACAAAATGAGCAGATGAAGTGAAAATGGTTCAGAGATCTACTTCATTTTGTAATAGTTTTGACAAATAAAAACAAAATTTGAACATATTACCTGTTTCGATCCCTTGTAAAACAGTTCCACGTGTTATACCAACACCCCATCCACCATCAAGTCCGGGCTGCTCCACTGCAACCGAAACTGCAACGTTGTCCCCTTTCTCAACATGTGCACTGCAAGCCAATACACCAGGGACAAAGATCTGCAAGCAGAACATCATTGTAGTAGGGGGAAATAAAAATTGTCACCGCTACTTCACTAGCATCAAACATGACAAGTAACAACTAAAACACAATTAAAAATATATTCTCAGGTTTGTAATAACAGACTCCATAAACGGGTGAACCTCCGAGATGACAACACTCCAGCTCAAAGAATGATTTGTATTTTAACAGAAAAATGTACTCGGGATCAGGAAAGGTAATGAAATACCGACAAAAAGACAAACCAATAGCATAGATCTTTCAAGTCATACCATCGCAAACCATTCTTCCATTCATAGCAACCACAAGTGCCAGATTATAAGCATAAAGTAAAAATGATGTTTCTAGTCAAAATTCAGTGCTCATCATTGTATGCTTCCATTAAGAAATTAAAACCATAAAGCACGCATGACATTCTTCCTCATAGTTAAGGGCCAACCATTCATGCCCTGTACTACATCCAAATGGTTAGCAAGGTTGATGAAGCTCCATATCAAAGAGAGTATCGATCAGAAGCCGAAACGATATGTATCAGCCACATAGGAAATACACCTTTGTATCAGTCTATGTGCATTCTCATGGTTCTAGAAATGTTCCAACCCCTTTTTATGCTTGCTTTTATTTTTAATGAGTATTGGCATTTTTTGTTCAAATCGGAAGTATGGTTTTAGCATGATTTATTGCACTTTTAGTGTGTTGACAATGCATATCACAATTAATAATCATAAAAGTCATCACATAAGAAATCTTGGTATCAAGACCAACCGAGAGAGAGAGAGAGAGAGAGAGAGAGAGAGAGAGAGAGAGAGAGAGAGAGAGAGAGAGGGAGGGAGGGAGAGAGGGAGAGAGGGAGGGAGGGAGAGAGGAGTAAAGGAAGCCACATACTCAAATGGTATTCGATCATGGAAGTTTTAGGTCTTTAAAATTTCCATTGAGTTACGGAAAGTGAGAGCTTTTACGCATGTCCCAAGCACTTCATGGATTTCTCCATTGCCTAGCTAGGTGTAAGATGTGATAGGTGTACCCACTCTTTGACAAATTGGCATGAATCCAGGCCACTACTTTTGATTGGTGGTTGCTTGTTTCATCCTCAATTGTCCAATAGAATGGAGCGTACCCATGCCATCGCCCACCTGTGGCATTGGAGCAAACAAGGCTCTGTTAGATGAAGCTTGGCAAATGTGGAAGGGAAGGTTGTCAGAACCTTTGTTGACTGTATGGGCTTTTGCTGGAGCATGTCAGGGTGGCATGTGCAAGTGAAGACAAAACTTAATGTTTGTCATTGCATTTGGATGAGGCAAGTAACAGCACCATGCAAGAGGACGCTGATCGTGAGAGAGTTTAAGGTCATTGTCCTGGACGGCTCCCTAGTCTCTCTCTGTGATTTACCTTAAGTAAAGGGAATGGTCAAATAAGGAGGCTATGGTGATTGTCATTTGCAGGCCGATGGTCAAATGGAGCAAGATAGAAGGGCAGGCAATGAAATCAGAAGATGTTTGATGAAGCAAGCAGATGAGATGGCCAATAGGATGGATTCAGTCCAATGAAGGGGTTAGTGTCGTAAGAAGAAGAAGACATGAAATCCAAAAGAAGAAAGTCTTTATTTTCCATTCAATTAGTAGAGAAGAAAGTTGTATGCATACGTTCATGGCTCATTTTATATCAATAGGGTCGAAGGTAGTCTCAGAGTGTCAACAATTTAACTATTTTGTGAAATAGAAGCTAGTAAATTACAAGAGATCCATATAAGAATGCAGACTAAAAATTTAGCAGTTAGACTCGGGAAGCTGAAAGAAATGCTAATTCCCAACCAGAAATGACAAGGACGGTGCAAACCTGAGCTCCTCGAAGAACCGCCTCAGCACATTTGCGGCTCACAATTACCTCCTTTAATGGCTGATTAGGTGCATCACCATAACCAATTTTGTGTGGTCCTGAACCATCAACAAACACAACATTATCAATGCCGGGTAATTGGCACTTGTAGATGGGAGGATGCTGTAAGATAGCTTGCCGAGAATCTTCATCTCCAAACAGTCTCAATGGTTCCCTAATATCGAGATCTGAAAGTTGGTCGACATAAGGTTCTTCAGAATAGCTTTCTTTCTTTTTCTTGATACCGACATCAGAAGTACCATTACATGCACTCGTGCTTATGCAATCCACACTACTTTTGAGTCTTGTTTCCTGTAGAATGCCCATTAGCTTCTCAATAATGGCATCGCTTGAGGACTTAAGAGTATTCACACGAATACAAGAGTAGCAAGATGGACGCCTAAGCAGAAAAAACAATCAGCAAACAAGAGAAAATGAGGAGTGGGGGGAATTTTTATCATTAAAAAAACATAGTAGTAAAGCTCCAATGCTCAATAATTGTTACTATGAATGCATCTACAGGATTCAATTATAAGAAAAAATCATCATAAAGAACGCCAAAACAAAATTCACATTCATACTGCCAAAGGCTTATATATGTTTATTTCATACTAAATACAAAACATTCGCACTCATATTATTGTTCAAGTTTCAGATAGAATTAAAAAAAAAAACAAAAAAATGTGGGAACAAGAGCTTGCAAAAAGAGAAACATTTGATTGGAGATTTCTTGAGAGATTACATACGTTAGGGATTTGGATATTTGAGAGAAGTGATCAGCACCGTAGGCTTTGATGAAGTAATCTTCGACCTGAGGATTCCAATGCAGGGTAGGGTTGTAGCTATAACGCTCTGATAATTCCATCTACATAGATGATTCGAAGAGGAATAAGATATTGAATGGATATTCGCATACGAAGAGGAGATAAAATGAGAAATCAAACCTTGGAGAGGGTTTGTTTAGCGCAGAGGTTTCTTCCTAGGGTTTTGAGTAAATCCCTCGCTTTTCTCATTCAAACAGACAAAACCCTAGTGGACTTTGGACTCGATTTTTGTACTTTACAATAGGACGCATGGAGAACGCGCGTCCAATACAAATTTGATTACGAATAGGGAAGAATCAGAATACCACCTCTTAGGGCGGGGAAACAGATTCCAGCATTTTTCTCTCTTTAATTCTCTGATCTGTGATCATTGGTGGAATCAGAAGAGGATGGCAAATCAGGCTATGTTTGGATTGCAAGAATTAGAAGTCAACATCAGCATCTTATATCGATTCCTATTCACATTCCCATGTAAACGGAATGATAAATACTAAAAATTAAAAAAATATATATATTCAAAAAATAATAAAAACTTCAACATGATCAGAATACTACCTATTGGGATGGGAAAAATATTATGAAATCTGATTTGTGTTGATTAGGTAGTAGATTAAGTATTAGAGCTAGATTAGGTAACTGAATTATATTAGGATTAGCCGTTTCCCTTCGTATCTAAATCTCCTTCCATGTCTATTTTTATTCGCTCTATATAAGCACTTGCTATGATTAATGGAAATCATCCAAGTTTAGTGAAATTCCTAAACTTATCATGCTATCAGAGCTATTGCCTCAGGTCTTATGCTCAAAACCCAACAACTCCTAGATATTAAAAATCCATGGCTACTGCCAACCCAAAAAAAAGAGGGGCCACACGTAAGGGGAGTGTAGAAGTATAAATGATAAAATAACACCAACTCTAACAGCATAAGCTTTTGGAGTAATTGGTTGTTTAACATGGTATCAGAGCGAAGGTCCTCAGTTCAAAACTCCTAGTTATTAAAAATCCACATCTAATGGCCACTACAAAAGAGAGGCAACATGTGCCACGTGTCGGCCAACCCTAAAAAAGAGGGGGTCAGGCGTGAGGAGAGTGTTAAAGTATAAAAGATTAAATAATGCCTTCTCGAACAGCTTAAGCTTTTTGAGTAATTGGTTGTTTCACATGGGGTTAGAGTTATTGCCTCTTGGGTTCAAAACCCAACAACTCCTAGATATTAAAAATTCATGTGTATGGCCAACACAAAAAAGTGGGGCCCACGTAAGGCAGAGTGTTGAAGTACGAATGATTAATTAACTCCAACTCTAACAACTTAAGCTTTTGGAGTAACTGGTTGTTTCACATTTGAATAAAAAGACAAAAAGAAATTAAATCTTGTCCCGTTACACTAGAAATATTATGGAGTGTTATTTGGGAAACCTTAACATAAACGGGTCTTCATATCTTTGCTAATAGACACATGCATCTCTTCTCCTGTCATTTTTTTCCTCTTCAAAAGTTAAGATCAACATGTATTCCGTACACTAAGATAAGCTCAAGCCTAATCGCGTATTCAGGCATATCCATAAACCCAAGCTTGCACTCAAGCCCTGCCACATGCCCAAGGTTACACTCAGGCCAAGTCCCACCCCATCCATCTTACGCGTAGACAGATCAAAGCCCAAGTCTATAATCATACACTAAGGTGCAAGCCATAGACAGATCAAAGCACGGGTCTATAATCATAAACCAAGGCACCAGCCAAATACGAGTTGAAGTACACCCAAGTCCATATTTGGAACTTTGCTTAGGGAGGTAGAAAGTCAAAAATTTGGGACTCCATTCCACTAACTCCCTCCCGAGAGAACCTATCCACCTCCGCATTAGTTGATTGCCACACATGTCTTATCTCAGAGTATGTCCCTACTAACGTTTCCCGAATCTCCTCAATGCCATATGTGAACTGCAATGGGTATCAGATCCCATCTGTCACCCATATGAAAACGTTCAAGTATTAGTCCTTGATGATCAGATGCTGAATCTGGTGTCAGCCATATGACAACGTTCAAGTAGTAGTCCTTGATGATCAGATGCTGAATGAATCCGGGTCCATCAATGCTATGCGAATAACACATAGGAGAGCCTTAACCTCTACCTCGATTGCTCCAGTCCCTCAGAGCAGACCCAACACTTGATACATACATGAGAAGGCCTCCTACTCTATTGGGCTCGGGTTTGTGAAAAGACCTTTGCTCTGATGCCATGTAAAAACAACCAGTTACTCCAAAAGCTTCAGCTGTTGCAGAAGGGTTTTTTTTTTTTTTATCAAATAGAGAAGGGGTTATTTAATCTTTTATACTTTAACAGGGTTACTAAACTCGATCCATCAAAGTTCATATTTAACCTCCCAGTAGGATGAGGTGTCCACTGCTTAGGACACCTCGATCTAAAGTTGCTTGACATGGTTACCTACCGATCCAGGTGAACGGACGAAATGCGATACACCATTAAATAGGGGTACAGAACCAAAGTCCATCTTAAAAATTAGTATTCTTTTGTTGTTAAATCCACTTAATTGTGCACCCTTTTCCATCTATCTCACACAACTTGCACCACAAATATCTAATGGAATCTTTTTTTTTCATGGTTGTTAAACATGGCATTAGAAGAAAAACACCAAAATCCACTTAATTGTGTACCCTCGTTATCCCTATGAACACATCTATTTATAAGTTGCAATAGTCCTATTAATCACGCACGCAATAGTCCGCTTTGAAGCACCTTAAGCCTTAGCTTTATCAACACGCCCCTATTGATAAGTTCCCATAACTCAATTAATAAGGCATGCCTTAGTCCCCTCTGGAAATGAGAATATATATTCTTTTAGAAGATATCATTTTCCATATAATGTGTTGTCTCTTATCTTCTCTTTTTTTTTCTTGTTCTAGCGCGACCAAGAGCACGACGCCCAGAATGGAGGGTGATGAATGGCAAAAATTTATTGATGGCAGTGGATCTGCTTGACGGCCAAAAGTGGAGTTTCATTGACTCCTTCTCTCATAATTGGAGGTGTGGATTGGCTGGGTTATGATTGGCATCATGAATGATGATCGAACCGGATGGAAAGTTGGTAAACAAAGACAGGAATGAACAGTGATCTTAATATTATTATCCATTGGAAGTTCGCTTTAGACATTTGGGGCTGTATCCTTTGGAGATTCTGAATTTTGTGGGCTTTCTCATCTCAGATGATGGATTTGTGAGAATACTGGTCCTTGGCCCTTGGAAGAGAAAAGTGAAAATTCTTTGGAAAATGTCTTGCTAGCTAGTCCACAAAAAAATTATTTCATTTACCACTTTTTGTGCCAAGGTCATCTCTTGCTTCAAGTTCATTTCATCATTTGATTTAATGGTGTGGTTGGAGAGGAAATCCAAAGGAAACCCTTGCCCTAGATGGGATCCTCCTGGACCAGGGTTGTATATGTTAAAATTTGATGGTTCAAGTCTTTGAAACCTTATCTCGGGACTGGGGTTGGTGGTCTTCTTAGGGATGAGTGAGGTGGCATCAAGTGGGCTTTCTCTGGCCTTATTGGGGTAACTAATTCTAATGATCGACGCTGAGCTAAGGATGGTTCTCCAAGGTATTAGACGTTCTGACAAGAGCATTATGTCATCGTTGGTGGTGGAGGGAGACTCCTCGGTGTCATTAGATGTATGCTCTAGAGCCATGCCCATCCTTGGAGATTTGCACACCTGGTGGAGGAGATTCATGACTATGTGGCAGATTTCTCGGTTTCATTCTAACATGTTAGGAGGTCTACTAATAGCGAAGCGGATAGGCTAGCTTGTGTTAACTAACCAACTTCTCCAATAGCTTAAGCTGATAGAGAAAGGTGTTATTTATCTTTTATACTTTAACACTCCCCCGCACGTGTGGCCCACTTGGCAAACACGTGGCACATGTGGTCCCACTTTGGGCCGACCATCGCATGTGGATTTTTGCTATCCGGGAGGTTTGAACTCGAGACCTTTGGCTCTGATACCATGTTAACTTACCAACTTCTCCAATAGCTTAAGCTGTTAGAGAAAGGCGTTATTTATCTTTTATACTTTAACAGCTTGGATGGGGTTGATAGCCCCAAGTTGGAGGTGTTCGACTTTCTCCCTCCACGAGAAGGGATGGTTCTTCCTTTTGCTTTCTAATCTTGTCTTTTTCTTTTTTTTGCATTAGCCGTCTTGGTCATGGACTTTGCCCCTTCTTTCTTTTTTAATAAAATCCATTTACCTTTTAAAAAATGATGATCTTAATGTATACTTTTTTTATTGTTTATGTAAAAAACTTAGTTTAGAATATATCCAGAAAAAAACATGCATGCTAATATTGATAGTGTTTTCAAATAATCATATCTGATTTAAATTCATATTCAATTCATTTTAGATTATATGCAGATAATTTCAGTGTGCATCCAAAATGGCCCTTAGAATTCAATTGGGATGATCTTGTTAGTTAATTAAAGCAAATTTGAGCCGTGAAAACTATTTGAACATGGCACATCAATGGTGGAGCTTTCTAAAATGAACAATCCAGATCACATACACATGTGCCATGTCACATGTGTACTGGATTCGATTGACCAATAATGAGGAGAAAAACAACTCTTAAGCACCGAATAGTACCCCATTTATTTTTTGTTTAAAGAATTTATCTACATGTGAGGTGCTTATCTACACTTCACTTTCTTCCACTCGTTAAAGAAAGTATTCCCTTTCATCGTAGCATCGATAATTGCTGTTGTGAAATTAGGCTATCTACTATAATAAGTTGGGAGGAAAAGCCCAGGCTTTTCTGATTTTTCTGGAAATTCTGTGGGATTTACACCTCAGCTGAAACAAATAAATGCCTCATATGCCCTCAAATTCACACTTTTGTGAATTTTAAATACCTCCTGTGCCCTCAAATCTGTGATATTTTACTGTAAGATAAGTATCTCTCTAACCCATGAAAAAAAATCTCTCTCTCGCTCGCTCGCTCTCTGGCTCGAGTAAGCTTTTCTCTTCGTCAGCCGCAGAAGCTCGAGAAGGTCTTCTCTCTGTAAAGTTCCATCTCTTCCCTTTTTCTTTTGTTCTTTCTAGGCATTTTTAGGGTTTCTTTATCCCAATTTCTTTCCTGTTGTTCTTGATAGGTATTTGTTCTTTCTAGGCATATTTTTTTAGGTATTTTTAGGGTTTGTTGGTCTTCCACTTGCCTATTTTTTGGGCATTTCTGTTTCTATCTCTTCCCTTTTTATTTTCTTCTTCTAGCCATTTGTTTGGGTTCCTTTATCCCTCTCTTTCTCTTCTGTTCTTGATAGGTATAATAAGCGGGGTGAAAAGTCAGGCTTTTTCGAATTTTTTACCCCTTTTACCACAAGTCAAAGATATTTTTGTCGCATCAGAGATATTGTATTTTTTTTGGTGATTTTGTGTTGGTACCTCCATTTGAATTTGTGGTTTTTGTGGGTTATTGGTTTTTCTAGCTTTCCATAGAAGCTTAGATCTGTTTTTCAAGTTTTGGCATTTATCTTCTATTTTTATTATTTTAATAAATGCCATTTCTGTAAGGATGATGGATTAGAAAAATTCCTACTAAGATCGTTAGGGTAGCATTTTTTATATTAGACAGTAAGAATCCGTCTTCTACTTGAAATTAACTGTGTTGATCAATTTGTAAATGTAAATTGGATCATCCAAACAATGTGGGCCCCCCTATGTTTGTGAGCTCTAGCTCACAAACACTTTTGGGGTTTTTTTTAGGGGAAGTGATAAATCGACTCCCAAATATCTTAAATCAACTCCCCATGTGTCTTTCTCTCTCCACTTTCTCTAATTAAACATGTTTTGATTCATCTCCAAAAGGGGTTTTGTTTTTTTGGCCCTCTAATTAAACATGTTTTGATTCATCCATACCCTTGGTGGTTATATTTTGTGATTCCTGCTTGCATTGATGGATATTGATCACAAATGTGAGGATGCTAATATTGCACATCATTTGTTTGCTGAAATGCCTGGAATGAATATTATCTAAAGGAATGCGATTATTTTTGGATTGCAAATTGTGGGAAATATGTTCATCAAATAAATTACCACATGTTTAAAACAGCATGGAAACATTAGCATTTCACATGCCAAGTCAAACTATACTGACAATGCCTACTTCTGAACCCGAAATCTGCCTAGCTGAAGACTCAAAAGGTGTTGACTTTGCACCCATGAAATAAATCATGTACTGATTGATGAATCATTTACTATTATATTCTTATTTTCAAACATAGGTTTTGAATCCCTTTTCTTCATATAGTCTATATGTTCTACTATTTTCTTATAGATTTTCTTAGATCATCACTATTTTCTCTGTATGTATTGCCTAAGGTTAGGATTCTAACTTTCTTACAAAGATGGTTATCTTATATCATCATTTTGGTCTTGGACCATTTTTAGAGATGGATCATAGCATCACATTTGATAAAAAGAATTGGTGTTTTAATGAATAACAGGAGATTTGTATTTGTGCTATTTTGAGAGTTGGTTGTAGTCTGCTTTGGATCTTATATGAATTTCTTCACAATTCTTCACTTATAGAAACGATCCTAAAATTATATTGTTGATGAATTTTCTTACAAAATCTAAAAACATCTATTTCTTTGGTTTTAGCAGGTATCAGTGATATTTTCTTCTGAAGTTTGGGAAGAACAACTGTAGGTTTTTTGCTTTAGTAATTGTAAGATTGTGAATTGAAGGTTCGATTGTCTCTAATATGCCGACATGCCAATTTTTGGGCAAAGACTTATCGAGTGACCTTTATTCTCTCACATATGCAATTCCAAAATGAAATAGTATGTTTGAGCAGTTGTGACACCAACTGCTGAAGCAACTCTGGATAAAAACGAGACGTAGACTAAATTTTGGTTGTATGTTCATCTTGGGCTTCTGGGTATTGGATGATATTCCCTCTCTCTCTCACACACACTTCTTTTGTATCTTCTTAAAACTCTGGCATGGATTTTATAATTTTCATAGGCATGTTATTGTTGGGAATACCTTCTTCTTTTTTTTATGATTAATGGGTGATTTTATTTGATGCACACCGGGTGTTTGATGGAATGCTTAAACAAGATATTGTTACATGGGTTTTAGAATATTGTAGCATTATTTGTTAATGGGCGTTTAGCATAGGTGTTTTATTGGTTTTTGGAGTTGAATTCAATTTTATAACAGTCTACATCTTATTCATTTTGTTAGGTTCTTTCTATTTTGTCAACTTTACTTGCTTTTTATGAATCATTTACTTTTCTTTGTCATGCCATCCGTGTGTTTTCCTTTCACTTCTTTATAAATGCTCTCACATATGCAATTCCAAAATGAAATAATATGTCTGAGCAGTTGTGACACCAACCGCTGAAGCAACTCTGGATAAAAATGAGAAGTAGACTAATTTTTGGTTGTATGTTCATCTTGGGTTTCTGGGTATTGGATGATATTCCCTCTCTCTCACACATGCTTCTTTTGTATTTTCTTGAAACTTTGGCATAGATTTTATAATTTTAATAGGCATGTTATTGTTGGGAATACCTTTTTTTAAAATTTGTTATGGTTAATGGTGATTTTATTTAATGCACACTGGGTGCTTGATGGAATGCTTAAACAAGATATTGTTACATGGGTTTTAGAATATTGTAGCATTATTTGTTAATGGGTGTTTGGCACAGGTGTTTTATTGGTTTTTGGAGTTGAATTCAATTTTATAACAGTCTACATCTTATTCATTTTGTTAGGTTCTTTCTATTTCGTCACTGTACTTGCTTTTTATGAGTCATTTACTTTCCTTTGTCATGCCATCCGAGTATTTTACTTTCACTTCTTTATAAATACTTTAGAAAATTTTTAACTCCATCTTTTAAACTAACTGTTTTAATCATTTACTTTCCTCTGCCATGCTGTCTGAGAGTGAGTATAAGATGAATTGTTATATTGTTGAGGTCATTTACATTCTTTTATTGGAAAAAACTATTGAAATGCCTTTGATTTTAAAACCCCGATGAATTTGGAAGAGTATCTTACTATTAATAGAAAAACATAAAATGAGTATTTTTCTAATCAATTTCTTTTAGGATTTTGCTATTTCCTGTTCTTTTTCCATGTTTCTTATCAAGGGTTGCACTTCTTTACAAATACTTTAGAAAATCTATATTCCCATTATTTACCTCATTTATTTTTGGAATCATTTACTTTTCTTTGTCGTGCCGTGCATCGCACGGCGGGTCTTTACTAGTACTTTATAGTAGTGCGTGGTCCAAAATAATACTCGTCAAAGAAATACCCATATGGTGCCCAATACGGCACAGTAGGTCCCAACTTTGACTGACCTGAACTACCCATATAATACCTCTTGCATTGAATCTGCTATGGGCCAAAAATCATACTAATAGTGTAACCCTTAAATTCCATAGACTCTTGCCTTGGATCTGTTATGGCCCAAAAACCACACCAATCTTGTAACCTTAACAATATATGTAATTTTCGCCGTTGATCTAGACTCCAGTTTAACATTCAGTTTTTTGTCATAGACAGGTACCATATGTCGGTGCTTTTTGTATGTATATTACGATTTTACCCTCAAATAATTTCTCATAGAGACAGATGTTGGATATCAGCAAAGGGGTTCATGGTAAAAGAGTAATGCTGACGTGTAGATCAAAAGGTGGGACACAAGCGGAAATAACGGCAAATGACTTTACACGTGGGATACAATTGGAATTATGGCAGTGGGACACAAGCAGAAATAACGGCAAAGGGTGGAAGAACTTAACCCATCATTTTGCCTTTATATATGGTAGTTAGATTAAAAAGGGGGATTTCTAACCAAGGAAAAGGGATGTATGATACCAAAGCAGGTCGGGTAAATATGGTCCCTATTTTAAATGCTAGGTGAGACGGTGAGTTGAAAAAGATAACTGAAATGTTAGGTGAACATGCAACAAATTTTTAAAATCTTATACAAAAGTAAATTATCACAAAGAAACATAATGTCTTGTCCTCCCAAGAACCTACTTTTTGAACCACTTTAATCATCCTATTAATCATGATATTTTCCACTACTCTAGTGCTTTTGTGATTCGTCAAGTGAATTATGGTGGTAATTAAAGTGTCATCTTAAAGGAATGGCCCACTATCTACACTATACAAATGGAAGTGTACAGTGATCGATACCTTTGATCTAGTGGGTCACCACATAGATGTGATAAGGTTAAAATAAAGTGTAGTGAATGATAAGTTTACCCATTTATTAGTGGCTTTTGCTCATTGAGACGGGTGTTTCTCATCTTTTCTTTCAACATTTTGTTCACCCCCTCCACAAGCTATTGGTTGAACGGATGAGATAGTCCAATTCATATAATCTTTTAGTCCATGGAGTAACGACACCCATCACCCTACAAATGTGCCACAGTACGGTTGAGATTGAAGAGATGGTTAGCCATGGTTTTCTGAGTTGTTAATGAGCCATGAAAAATTATTCTATGATATATTAGCGGGGCCAGGTGTGACACATGAGTTGAGAGGGGGAGATTTGAAAGGGTGGGAATGAGGGGACCATGAAAAGCCTAAAGGAAAAAAGGGGAAAAAAAAAATCCAATTTGAAGTAATATATTATTTTTCACTGTTTTTTTTTACAGATTTCTCTTCCTCCCTCCACTCTGCCCTCTCAAGTCTGTCCCCTTCCCTCCTTCTCAGATCCTCTTTCACAGTTGAGCCCCCAAATAATTTAGCAAAGCTCTGTTTCTCTTGACATAAAATGCGAGTAAAATAAATGTTGCATCCATTTTTAATTTTCAACTTAAAATGGGTGTAAAAATTTGTTTTACTCCCATTTTACATCAAAAGAAACAGGTCCAAAATAAATTTTCATGGTTGCCAGACACGCCGTAAAAACTTTTTTATACCAGTAAATATTTTCACATCTATGAAATATACAAACAAAGCCCCCTCCTTTTTAGGGCCTCTCTCTCTTTCTCTGCCTTTTTTTTGCCAGGAATCCCACATGACTATGAAAATGATGTTGTTGCATGATGAATCGCTTAGCTTTGCAAGATACACATACAATTAGTAATACCTTCTAGACTAAGGCAGAATTTTGACACTAATGATAATATAGATTAAGGAAAGTGATATTTACGCCCCTTTTCATCACCAGGGACACCTATGGTCATTGTATTAATGGCAAAAAAGGGGCTAATGTACTTTATGTCAGATAAATCCAGTGGCTTTGAATGCAAAGTACACTAGCAAATGGGTGTCCCTGTTGATGAAAGGGGCGTAAATATCATTTCCCTAGATTAAATGCACTTATATGAGACTCCACATGGCATGTAATGATTTGGTTCACCTATGTTACATCAAAATGATTGGAACGATCGTCATGGAAATGGAAAATTTCGATTTCCGTTCTAATCAAACAATCATATTCATTAGATCAGACCACCTGTACCCATTAAATGCGGAGTGTTCCCTAACTCCTTTTGTTTTCTTCTTTTTAAGCTTTTAATTGCACTTGCTAGGTTAGACTGGTTTGATTGGTTGAATGTGGCAGGGCCCTGGGTCCACTAAATAAACAGTCCAGATCCTGGTTACCTCATGTAAGTGGGACCGACCATATGGTGAAAATAAATTGTGGAAAATAAATCCATGGAAAGTAATATTCCAAGAAAAAAAAATCCAGAGTCTATTAGGCTAGTAATTTTCCTTGAAAACATGGAAACTTTTCGATTTGATTTATAAAAAAAAACATGAAAACAAGTTTAGCAAATGCTGAAAAATGAAATTTTCATGGAAATTTTTTCCATGCATCCAAACAGACACACATTTAGATAATTCATAGTTGCATTTTTAGTATTTTTTAATAAGGCCATCTAGTAGTGCATTTATCATATTGAGCGGTGACAACGTGTACAGATATTTAATTATTACCGACCTAGCTTTAACGAAGAAACACCCTCAACCAATCAGCCCGAAATCAGTCCATTCATTTTCTTGTGATTTGTGAAGGGCTGAGATTTAAAAACATATTGATCAGTTAGACTAATATCAGCCATTCACACACACACACAAAAAAAATGAATGCGATGATTTGGTGCGACACACGTAGTCACGTTGGAGGTGAAACAACCTCATTTTTTAAAGCAAGTGGTGCTGCTGACAGATCTCAATCCGGCAATAGAACAATATTACTTAAATTTGTTGTTTTTGTACCGGATCATGAGCCTAAGAACCTGATTTGTAAGAAGAAAAAATCAAGTCAAAAATAATTTCTCCACTAGGCTAATAGGCGGGTTGGCATTCACGTGTGAACACAAAACTATGTCTATTAAATATGCTTTTCTAAACTAGAAAACGTGCTTACCTTTAAGTAATTAACAATCAATATAAGAAGATCCAGTATATTGGTGAGGTAGTCTTATATTAGAATCAAATCAAGCAACTTGTACATATTATGATTATTTTTAAGTGGGCTACGTCTAGTGGGCTTCGTTTCTTCTCCAAATTAACTCTTGGAAGTAGCTTATGAGCCTGGTATTCTTTGTTTGATCTCTGCTCTTCTCTTTGGAGTTTGGCGCTCTTGTTTTGCATCTGGTTTAGCTTTTTCGATTGTTTTTGCTTTCCCTTGTTGTTGTTTGCCCCCAGCCTGTTGGTGGGTTTGCTCCTAAGCTTCATGTATTCCTCTTTATTTTAAAATATATCTGGTAGGGGTCTACCTAACCCCAGCTTGCCCATAAAAATAAAAATAAAACATGATTATTTTTAAGATAATTAGAGCATGGCTTTGCTTAATGGGGTGCCAACTGTCTTGGATTCGAATCATCCTTGGAGGTATTTGAGGCGTTAGGTATTGGCAACCTTTGATTATCACTTCCAAGTTAAATGGTAATAATTTTTTAGTATTATTCTTTTTGTTTGTTTGTTTGCCAACGAGTTTGTTGTGTTTATAAATTAATTTTTATTGTTTTATGATCAATGGTGTTGCGTGGGAAAGAGGAGGTGGCGGTGACTCATCATCCATGCCCTTAGCCCCCTTAGCCAACTAGAAAAGGAACTTAATAATTGTGTGGATGGGTACATGATTAATTGCAAAACGCTCAAACATTATATAATGTCATAAATCACGTGACTGTCTCTTCTCCAATAAATCATCTCCGATAAATTGCTTGAGAAATTAAAATCTCAGACAAATTGATGTTATATTGAGTGTTAATGCTCCACTTTAAGATAAAAAATTAATTTAATTATGGCAAAATAATATGAAGAAAGTGAGAAAAATAAATTAATTGTCTCTTTGGATTCCTCTAATTAAAATTAAAATAATTTTCATAAATATAAACTTGTGTGCAAATGATTTTGAAATTAAATATGATTATTTGTAAATAATGGTTGTAATAGCTGTAGAAGTGATATAGCAATAGTTAAGTCTTTCAAAGAGGCAGTTAAATTTTTTTGTAATGGTAAGAGAAAAAAATGGCCACGGCCAAGACGGTCATGGACCAAATAGTACAAGGAAAAGAGAAAAATTATACAAGGACAATAGAACTCGATGGGAGGAAATAAAAAACATCTCAAACGCCGATATATATATTTATGTAATAAAGAGGAAAGGGTTTTTTACTGTTCATGCTATCGTGTCAGCCTCCCCTTTCGTCTTAGCATATATTTACTAGGTTTATATATGCTAAGACATTGAAAAAAAAAAAATCCAAAGGAAGTGATATTCCTTAACTGGATTTCTAATCTATTGTAACTACTTCTTAAAGCCTGCTTTAATCTAATGGTGAGATCCCATTTACACTAATAGAGATTAATCTCACTATACACTAATAGAGATTAATCTCACTAAAAAAACATGTTCATAATCTCAGCCCTTCACAAAACTGTGAAAGACTGGTTTTTGGGTGACACACTTGGTCGCTAGGGAGATGAAGCCTTCTCTCAAACCAAGAAATACAATCTGTATGTTACTTTATTTTTTATGGAAAATATATGATGACTAATTTTTTAGTTAACAATTGATGGTGCCCGAAATTCAACTACATGCACTAGCCTTGTGGAGCCTCTGATCATGCGCACACAGAGAAAGCGTCAGTGACTCCGGAGTTGTGGCTCCGGGCGGCCACTTCGACACTCAAGTTACCGGTAAGATGGAGATAATGAATTGGATGCCTTTGCTTGAGTGTGTAGATGCCTTTTTGTAGGGGAGGAGACCCACGATGTCCACGACGCCGCCCTTAATTTTGCCCACGTGGGGCGGAGTGGGGGGTGATTATAATCGTGGGGGTGTGATTCCCTGAAATCCCTGGCGGAGATTGGGGGTGGCGGTCTTGGCAGGAACCTTTGAATTCTTTCTGTGACATGTGAGGCGCGTTTAGCATAACGGTCATCCTGATTTGTCGCTTGGCGGCAGGATTTCCACGGTTACGTCTGATTTTCTCGAGAGTCGGTACCGATGTTAGGGGAGGCAACCTTGGTGAGACGTGTAGCATGGATATGGAAGGGAAGTTGGGTCGGCGCCGACGGTTACTTTATCTGAGTTTATATTGACTGCGTTCTGTATTTGGAGTTGGTGCAAGGGTAGTACTGTATATACCGATTTTACCCTAACAACTACCAATTTGCGCTTTTCGTTTATGCTACTTTAGAAACAGTTATTTGAAGAGAATGATATTTGTTCATTTTAGGATAGAGTAGAACAGATCAGTAACAGAAAAAAAAAAACGAAAGAAAAGGTGAGAGAATATGCAACATTATCTTCTTTCGTGATGGTGAGAAATTGCAGACTTTGCATCTCATACTGAGTTTCACGACATCTCGGGCATCATCCAAAGGAGGCCCAGATGTGACCTCTCTCCTAAGCAACATCCTACAAATTGGAATGTGTTTATCGATAATGTATATAATAATCTAGATTTTCCTAGATTCACCCAAACAAGGTCCCTGTCTCGTGAATGACTACGACACCTTGTAATATTTTAAAGGAATTTGCTTCTTTAAGATCCAAGAGCAACAATATCTACTCTAGATGAAGGAAAATGATATGGTGCATCGTTGAAAAGTCAGTACAATCCTGGCCATTCATTCGATGGGCCCATCATGCAGAACTCTAAGCTAAATATCACACATTAATTAGATTATTCTAACTGTGTGATCAACATCTTCTAAATTATACGTTGAAAAGGCTTCAAATATGGTTCACATCTTTAGTCCTTCGATTCAATAGCACTGTCACCTGATGGTTGCAGCTTTTAGTACATGCCCCGGTAGGGCCCACATGATGAACACAACAGTAACATTGGTCTGCTTGTCTTAGAAATATCTCATATGAGCGTATCATTTTACAATACAAGCAAAAGTCCAATACAATTTTCTCCCTATCAGTAGATACATGCATTATTGCCATAAGGGCAGATGTGCCCAAAATAGCACCACACCCACACCTTTTAAATTATTTTCAAACAATTAAATAAGGCCTTTTTATGTAGAAAATGCTAAGCCATTGATTCTTATGTTAATTTCAATAATCTGATTAGTTGGAAAGGCAATCATAACAATCAATTATTGGGTCCAAAATTGGAGATGCTTGTTCGATTGAGACCATTGATCTTCAAGATCATAATCAGACAACCCACATGGTCCTAGTCTCAAGTGAAATAGATACCTAATCATACCATAAACGACTATAAAAAATTAACGGTTTATAGCTTATAGTGGAATAACACTAAAACTCAGCTTGATGGATCAAGGGGCTAGGATCATCCGATTAAGGTGGGGTCCACGGCAATGGGCCAGACTTATGATTGCCAATTCGATCAACGGATGCAATCACATCTAGTTTGCACACGTGGGCCCCAGAAAGTTATATTTTCACCAATTTTCTAACTCTATTTACTCGAGAGAGCCCCCTCTACTGTATTTATGACTACTCTTTTACTAATTTGAATGAAATAAAGATGAATGGAAGATGGTTAGGAGGAAAAAATGGTTGGTGGGTGAATGGGGCCACATCACGTGGTGCTGAGATTCACCACCCATTAAGGATAAGGGTTTGGAAGAGCAGATCAAAACCCACCGAGCATACAGCATAGCACGTTGTGATTGGCACCAAAGCGTGGGTTGAGTGGTCAGAATATGGGTAACACCCATCCCTTCTTCAATCCAATCACACCTTTCCTTGTATTATTTTTTATAGTGCCCTTCCCCACGGTGTCAACTACTACTTTCCTACTTGCCTACTTGCCTACTTGCCTTCAAAACATTATACTTTTCCCTCTAGTACTGTTACAGTTGTCTATGTTTCCATGCTTTTCTGTTTCCCTGTCCTCGTTTCCACTCACACGGTCCCTTTGCTTACCTGTAAAGCTGTTTGGTCACTACGCCTTGCCTCTAAAATATCTCTAATCTTTGTGGGTCCCATTGATATGTGCTTTTTTGACAGAATTAGGTGCACATGACCCTTTGTAGTTATCCTTGTGATGTGGGTGGGTGTTGGGGTCATGAAAATGCCTACTTAAACCCTTCCTTTCATGAAGATAGGGTGTGTGTGTAACAAGCCATTCTCTTCTATTCTGTTCATTCAAACATCTTTTTTCTGTCTTCTTTCCTTTCTTTCTTCCTAGAAGTTATGGCTTCTGTCTCATCCGAGGGTTCAGATTTCACCTTAGACGATGTTCCCGAGATCGATAGTGCACTTCTCATGGCCTTATTGGAAGAATCCCAAGTGGAGGATGCTGAGGATGAACGGCTGGGATGTGTGATTCGATCGCTAGAAGCCGAGATCGATCCTAGTACTGTAGCCGGTGATAGTTATGCCATCCAGCCGGAGTGTGGCAATTATAATGAGAACATTGAGTTAGAGGACGGTCCAGATTGTTCGAGATCCACGAGTCACATAGATGACCCTTTCAATTGGGTAGACATGGAGATGGTCTCTGACTCCCCTGAAGAAGAAATGGGCAGCTGGTACTTACAAACAGATGAAATTGGAATGGTTGAATTTGGAGATGTGAGAGACTTCTCTCCCTTCTATTATGGAGATGTCCCTATGGAACATGAGTACAGCCCCTTGTGGCAAGAGACCTACGATTTCAAGATGCACGGTTGAGGACTCACCACGTGTGTCCTTGTGTAGGAGATGTACTCCTAGCCGTTGGATGTATGTGAATAGTGTTAACGTAAAAAAAATAAAATAAAAAATCCTGGACTTTGCTTGTTATATAATATCTGATGATTTTTACAATCCCTACGGTCTCATTTTTTTTTTCCTTCGTTTTAAATGTGAGCGAAATGGAGAAGGTTGAATTGCTAAGAGGACAGACTAATTGTGGCTAAAACAGAGGTTCCTTGCCGGCGGCATCTGTGAGTTCCAGATAGCTTTAAAAAGAAAAAGTAGTAGGAGAAAAATGTAGAAGCATATAAAATTTTATGAAAACGTATCTATATTTATATTTTGGGCAGTGATAAGGGTCGCTTTAAGATATTATTAGGGGGTCGATTTATCACTGCCCTTATATTTTTTGTGTGCAGTTGTATATCAGTTTATTTTTAAATCATAGAGTAGGATCATATATTCTTTAAGAAGTATGCTTTGACTTTCAATTTTTGCCAAGGGATTCTTTTTTCAGTCAACGATGGCAAACAGGTGAACTTGGAAAAGGATTTCAGGTCGTTCGACTCAAAATAAGCACTACAACCACGATGTAGGTCTTTACCAGCAGACATTAAATGACCGGCTGTCTTTTACCACCGATGATCTTTTTTAGGGGTGCAACTCGGGTTGGGTTCAGCCCGGAAAATAGTTAGGTTCGGGTTCGGGTTGAGTTCAGGGTCGGGTTCGACCCGGGTAAAACACGACTTTTTTTTTATTAATTTTTCTTTTATTAAGCTTAAAAACTCCGGTTGAGTTGGGTTGGGTTGGGTTGGGTTGGGTTCGGGTTGGGAAAAAAGAATTCCTCAGGTCGGGTCGGGTCGGGTTTAGGTTGAGTAAATGGTTCCTCGGTTTGGGTTCGGGTTAGCCTCAGCCCAACACTATCCCACCAGTGTTGCACCCCTAATATTTTTACAGGCAGACATACTGACGGTAGAAATGCAGGCAGCCATACAGAACGGCCAAAATGAAAGCATGGGGCATGAAGACCCATGAAGAAATTGGCTCATTTCTCATGATGAGAATGTCTTGATTTTTATGGGGCAAAAATAGAGCTGGGGCTTAAAAATGTAAGGTATTTGATAGCTGTAAAAGAAGATAAATTTTAAGGTGTTCAACAGATATAGAGAAATTCACGCGAGTGAGATATTTAATGGTTTTAAAAACATTACATTTATTAAATTTTAAATAACCTTGGAGCTCATCCAAGTTTTCCCATTACATATTACAGCTAGATTAAATATGCTACACATAATTTCTACATTGTTATTAAATGCCTTATAAATATGAACTTCTTTGTAGCTATGAACTTCCTTATTTTTTTTAGTACGACTTTAGTTTTACTACATGAAAAGTTAGCCATAAAGCACGTATTTTCTGCATGAATAATGTCCACGTGGGTTGTGTGCAATTTTAAAGTGGTTTCTAAATATGTCTTGATGTCTTCATTTGCAAACAAAATTAACTTAAACTTAAAGTATAAATGATTACACCAACTCTAATAGCTTAAGCTTTTAGTGCCGGAGCTATTGCCTCACGGCAGGGGCAGGTCATGGGTTCAGAAACTGCTTAATATTAAAATTCTACGTGTATGGCCGATTCGAAAAAAGAGGGATTACATGTGAGGGGGAAGGGTTGAAGCATAAATGATTAAATAACACCAAGCTTTGGTGAAATTTGTTGTTCCACAAAAATAATCTTATTTGTACATAAAGACATTGTGGAGGCATCCAATGAGGCCCATTGTCTCGACTCCAGGGAAGGAATCCTCAAAAGGAGGACCACTATTGACCAATAAGTTCATATATTACTATCTACAAAAGGGGACGGATATCCACACTACCATTTTTTTTATAATGGCACTAATCGTTAACAACATACGGTAGTGCGGATATCAGTCTGCAAAATCATAAGACTTTTTTTAATCAATCCCCTCAGTGCGCAATTAAGAAAACTAATCCGTCCCACTCAAGCAGCATCTGTGTCAGGAAGAAGGATTTAAAATAATATAGCTATTGCTCAATAGTTGATTATTTTTTGGTTAAGACTCCACCGTAGACATGCACATCAAAGATTTGAGTGGGGTTTCTTGAAATGGTTAAATGGAGATTTGTCTGCTGTAATCAAATGGATTCATCTTATTAATTATGGAATGTGTTACAGCTGCCTCTTATTCGATTCTCACTAATGAAGCCATGACTGGTTGGGTTAACTTTACAAGATGGATTTGATAGAGAGAGGGTTCTAGAAATAACATCCCCCATGGTTTGGCTTGTAGCAATTCGAAAACGTTTGTTATTGGCTTTGTGTTGCAGACTCCAAAGGCTAATGGGGCTGCTCTCCAAGGGGATAAAATAAACTAATGGGAAAATTACAAGACCAAAATTATATATTAGGTCAAATGATTTTTCAAATCCCATCTATTTTCAACAACATTCACTTCACTTTCACTTTTTAATATGATTCGGCCTATTAGGTACCTAACCAATATGCAAAAGCTCAAGATAGTTGATGGAGCGCAGTGGCGGAGCCTGGGGCAATCGCCACCCTTGAAATTTAGGATTTTTCCGGAATCGGTTGCTTAGATTTAATTTTCCGTAAAGTTGCCCCCCCTTGAGTTTGGCCGGATCTCTCTCTCTCTCTCTCTCTCTCTCTCTATATATCCTTTAAATTCGTGATTTTCGCATAAGTTGGTTTGTGCAATGATCTCTCTCTGGAACAGCACATTAGCTGCATAATTAATTATGAGATGGCCCACCTCATAGGATGTTCCAGACTGTTTCTTGAATGTTGGGCCAGAATGTGCACCCAATAATTCATCTCCATTGGATGATCCTAACCCTCCAATCTATGATGGAATTGCCCGTTATAGAAACCCCTACGGATTGAAGAGTTAGGATCATTCTATGGAGACGATTTGCACGGTGCAGCCTATTTATTTTATTGTCCATTAGATGAACGGTTTTGATCTTCCTATGAAGTGGGTCCATAGTAATTTTTCGAAAAATACTAGACTACATGCGCAAACATATAAATCTTGAGAGATGAATGATAGATACAAGGGAGCCCTTGCATAAAGACCCAAAAAAGGGCTTTTGATTGGATCAACGTCATCCAATGTAACTGATTTTACTTTTTCAACCGATTTTAAAATGTAACTAAAGATGACGTGGATCCAATGAAGAGCTCTTCTGCGGCTCTTTATGCAAGGGCTCCCTTGTATCTATCATTGCTCATATTGAGAATTATTGAGATTTTCAAAGTAAAAACTAAAAAGTGATCCTTGTTTGTTTGGGGCCTTGGAATTTAGTAAGTCACTAAGATTCTTGGGTCATGCTATATGGGTTTAAAATAGTGGGCCCCACCCATCAAAACATGGGGTGTAAACAGTAGGCCCCACTAGATCAAAATACGAGGTGTAATTTGTGGACTTCACCTTACGCATAGGTTAGGGGGTGATAGTGGGCTCCACCTATCAAAACATGAAGTGTAAAATGGTGGGCTCCAACATGCTATAACAACAATTCTTTGCCCCCCGTAGAGCAAATTCCTAGCTCGGCCACTGATGGAACGTATTGGGCTAGGCCCTATAAACCTGTCCCATACCAGGCTGGGTCCCACACAATCCCATACCAAGGCAGGCCCTCACTGAGGACCGCAATATTTTCACCATGGTTCTACATTTGTAGCCTTCAGCGACCCACTCTGTGATGGCTTTCACTCTGGCTGTGGCGGCCAACTATGCGGCAGCTTTACTCTAACGGTTTTTATGGTGGCTTTTTACTTGGTAGCCTTTTCTAGGTTGTCCTTGCTCTAGGTCGCCCCTTCCATATGTCTAAAATATGCTCTAGGTCGCCCCTTCCATATGTCTAAAATACGGGAGGTACGTTGTGACCATGATTTAAAATTTCAGTCTCGGACCCTTCAAAAACCAAAATTTCAACTGAAATTCTGAGTAATAATTAAAAAAGAATATTAAATTCATTTTGGACCGAAATTCCGAAAATTTGAAACATATTTAAAAAAAAAAATTACATTTTCTCGAAATTCCAAATTTTGGTAAAGGCCGAAATTTCGGATTTCGGTGGACGTTTTCGGTCTCCACCGAAATCCGAAATTTAAACCCATCGTTGTGACTGCTCTAATACAAATTATTAGGTGCCTAAACAATACGCCAAAAGCTCTGGATCCTTTGATGGAACGTGCTATGGTAGGCTCTTTAAGCCTGTCCTATTGTAGGTAGGTTGGGTCTCACCTAGTCCCATACCTAGGCTGGCCCCACTCAGTACCGTAACACCACCCCACTTTCTTTGGTTTGGGAACAGCAAAGAGGCTAACCTGTATGTTTTACCTAGAAATTTCACATGAAATTCTTTTTATATTAAACTGTTCCCTAGATCCGAGCGGCCCTTGGTCACGTCTGAGTTTCTGACGTGGAGACATGGTTTTCCCTCCAACGGGTATAAGTTCAAATAACTACAGCATTGGATATGATTTTGATGAATCGTCTTTTCTCATCCCCTCTGTTCCAAAGACAGTCACCCTTTTCAATACCGAACTGTAGAAACCTTCTTGTTATCGATTCCAAGGAGAACGTCTTGTACCGTCCAAGAAAAACCCACATCACAAACATTACCCAATTCGAACACGACAAAAGAATTTGGTTTAATCTGCAACATTGTGTTTTCCTTTTGCAAGATTCAGGAAATCTGAGGGACTTAAATCACGGAAGATCACTTCATTCAATCTTAGTCAAAACTGGGTTTGTTCATGATGTTTTTATACAGAACAATATACTCAGGATGTATGTAAACTGTGGGGATTTGATAAGTTCACGCATCCTTTTCGATGAAATGCCTGAACCAAATTTAGTTTCTTGGACAACAATGATATCTTCATTCATAAAACACGGTTATGCAGATCTTGGTTTGGAGCTGTTTTCAATTATGTGTCACTCTGGATTGCAACCAAACGAGTTTGGATTCTCGTTGGCACTCAAGGCGTGCAGAATTATGGGTGAGTTTGAAATGGGTAAGCTCCTTCATGGCTGTATAATAAAATGCGGGTTTGAATTTGATGTATTTTGCAGTACCTCTGTCCTGGACATCTATGTTAAGTGCGGAGATATGAACGATGCCCGTATATTATTTGAAGGAATTCCATCAAAGTGTGAAGCCTTGTGGAATACGTTGATTGATGGTTATGTCCGTTGTTCGGATGCTGAGGAGGCTGTTGAGTTATTTCATAAGATGCAACTCTGTGACGTATCTCCAAGCGGTTTTACATATACGATTCTTATGAAATTATGTGTTGACACATTAGACTTTGATCTTGGAAGGTTCTTCCATGGCCAGATTATCAAGGCTGGTTTCGAAAATTTTAGTTTTGTCGGGGGCACTATTGTTGAACTCTATGCAAAATGGGGAGTTTTGAATGATGCTTGTAAAGTGTTTTGGAATCTAGAAGGGAGAGACAATGTGGTGTGGAGTACATTACTAGCTGGTTTTCATCAGAGTGGTGATGCCGAAGGGGGTCTCAATTTGTGGCTGGAATACATATCAGAAGGATATAAGGCTGACCCGTTTACTTTTGCAATCGTATTTAATTTGTGCTCTGATTTTGGAACTCTAGAACTCGGTTCACAGGTACATTGTTCTTTCACTAAATCCGGCTTTGTGTTGGATTCATTTGTTGGAAGTGCTACTGTTGATATGTATATTAGTTTTGGAATGATTTCTCATGCTTATAAGGGCTTTGTTGATGTTACATATAAGAATGAAATATGCTTCAATGCTATGATTTCTGGTTTTGCTTTTGGTTCAGATAACAAAAGTGCCATAAATTTGTTTTCTGAAATGAGGAAACTAGGGCTGATGCCAAATTCTTCTACATTAAACTACATTCTTGGAGCTTATGCAAATCTAAATATGTTGGAAGAAGGCAAAATACTTCATTCTCACATATTGAAAACCTTTGGCGAGTCAGATTTATGTATTGGAAATGCTCTTATCGATTTGTATGCAAAATGTAGAGGAGTTGATGATGCTGTTATGGTGTTCAAAGGGATGTATATGCAGAATGAGTTTTCATGGACCGCTATGATGTATGGATATAGTGAATCAGAGAGATATGAGGAAGCCTTACAGTTATTTCATGAAATGCACTCTTCAACACCCATGAAACCTAGTCAGTTTACTCTAGTGGTTGTTCTTCAAGCTTGTTCAAAACTTGGAGCTCTAAATCAAGGAAAACAGACCCATGATTACATCATAAAATTGGGATTTCAGTGTCATGCTTTCGTTGAAAGTGCCCTAATAGGCATGTATGCAAATAGTAGTAACCTAAATGATGCTTCTCGTGTATTTTCAAACATGTCGGAACGAGATCTTGTTTCTTGGAGCTCCATGATAACGGCACATACCCAACATGGGCATGGTGAGGAAGCTCTAAAGCTTTTCTCAGAATTTCGTGGAGGGTCTATAGCCATTGACGACTCCATCTTGGCTACCTGTCTCTCAGCTTGTGCCAGCTTATCAGGGTCGGGGATGGGAAAATGGGTCCACAGTTTGATTATTAAAACTGGATTTGAATATCAATTACATGTTGGGTGTGCTATAATTGATATGTACTGTAAATGTGGAAGCATTGAGGATGGGCGCAAATTTTTCAATAAGATGAGGGAGCACAATGTGGTTTCTTGGACAGCAATGGTGTCTGGATATGCTATACACGGGTTTGGAAACGAGGCTCTCGAGCTGTTTAGTGAGATGAAAGAGGCGGGCTTCGAACCAGATAGTGTCACCTTCATTGGGGTTCTTACGGCATGTAGCCATGTTGGGTTTGTGAAGGAAGGTTGGCATTACTTTGAATCTATTAGAAAGGACTATGGATTGGAAATAACAGTAAACCATTATGCCTGTATGGTTGATTTACTTGGTCGGGCTGGACATGTGGATGAAGCAGAGGTGCTAATAAATAAGGCACCATTTCAGTCGAAAAGTTTACTGTGGAAGACGCTGTTGGGTGCCTGCAGAAAGCATGGAAATGTTGAAGTAGGGAACCGGATAGCCGAAATACTTGTCAAGTCAGAACCAAATGATCCTTCAACTTATGTCTTGTTATCAAACATTTATGCATCAGCTTCCATGTGGGATCATTCCATTGAAGTGAGGAGCAAAATGAAAGAGGGGAGTTTGACTAAGGACCCTGGCTGTAGTTGGATGGAAATACCAACTTAAAATTTTTGGAGAAAAGGTTAAAGATCTGTACATTGTGTTGATGCAAAAATCTTACACACTATTTATACAAGAGAGATCCTTTGATCGAAATTTTGAATACCTTCTCCAATTAAAAGACGTGACTTTGTTTTGAGTAATGAACGGACTACAATAAAATGATTAGTGGTTCAATTGCCTTGTGAACAAGGACATAATAATTCGTCTAGTGTAAAAAGAAATGTACCAAAGAACAATGTAAGAGAATACCTTCAACATCACAGTGTGCATTGATGGTCTTCGAAAAACACTGTCGAACAGAGAGAATAAGGTAATAGAGAAGACTAGGTTACAAATTATTCTTAAAAAATAAAAAAGTACAGCTAGAATGATGATGTTGACATCCCCATCAAATTCTTCTTCTCCTCCATATACTTTGATGTTGATAATTGTTGATTAACCGTCTGTAATCGTTTCATTTCTTGCAATCCTTATATCAACATGCGAGTTATCTTGGTTCAACTGCTTGCTAACTGCTGCCCAAGTGTTCGGGTAATGCACATGTTCTAATCTTCTAGATGTTTTGGCATTCGAAGAGCGCATGCGCATTTATGAATATTTGAATTCAATTTGCTGAAGGTTATGGTGTTCAAATAGCATAAGTGCCTCAAAAAATATTTTCACTTCGAACTACCATGTATGTGGTGAATCGTATTCAATTAGAATATGGCCTCGCGGTCTTAAGCGATTAATCATATATCTTTGCGACTTAATTGATATCCAATATAACCATAAATTTAAAGTCGTGTGTCGCGTTATGTTCGTGCCATTAATCCCCTTTTTCTAAATTTTGAATTTGAGGACGTAAACGCATTGGAATTTCCAATAATCATTGGAAGCTTTAAATCAAACTTTTCCCCTGCAACTCTACGCATATTAAGAGGAACATGATAGAGACAGAAGATTCCGCTTCTTTTTAGATCAAATGGATCCCTTTGATGAGAGTTCATGAAAGATTGTCCCACTTGAGGAAATTACACAAGAGAGCGATCATCTTGAAACTGACTGGATCGCTGTTGGTATTCTTCGGAATATATAAACTGGTGGCAATATAATACCAAGGTTTGAAGTTTCCACTGCTAGTTGGTCACTATTCAGACAGTTAACAATAGCATTTCTTTTAAGTTTTAACTATTACACACATTGGACCAAGAAAGTTTCTATGGTTCTGTTTGGAGTTCCCATTTCATGTGCACCAGAAGAAGATCTGGTAAGAGCAAAATCATGGTAGATGTTCACTAAACGACTGAAAACTTCAAGAAAAATCACATCAAATCCTGTACTAAATTAAGTCAGAGTGATACAGAACTCTGCAAACTTTGAGACTAATTGAATAGAAACAAGACCCTGATCACCACACACATTTGCCACATTGAATGCTTTGCTTTCCTATTATATCAGTATAAAAGGAATTTATATGGTGCTTGGCTGTATTTCTCCTAATAAAAACAATAATAGAATTTGGGCACAGCATCCGACTGTGTATCTATTGGATCCATTTCCTATAGTCCGGAATTATTTCGGATCTGCCCCAGACATAGACACAAAATCAGATGGAGCGTCCTAGATCTGAATAGACATAACCAGTGCATGAAAATATCCTTCATATTTTCATTCATTTATACTCAAAACCCCCAAATAAGATTTCATTTTCCGGCTTTTAGGATAGACGACAATTATCTGCCCTCTTCCCTAAACCTAAGCCCTAATTGTGTATCGTGTAAGCATGGTTTTAAATTTCAATTTCGGATTTCGGTCAGGACTGAAACGAAATGGCACCGAAACCGAAATTCTTGAAATGTACGAAATTTCAGCGAAATAATCTATAAAATAATATTATTTTAATCTTTACCAAATTTCAACCGAAATTGCAGATATTTCGGAAATTTTGGCTTAAAAAACAACATTTTGAGAGGTTTTACCAAATTTCGACCAAATTTTGTGATTTCGGCCGAAACCGAAACTTAAAACCGTGAGTGTAAGTAGGACTTAAGACATTCTGGTGGACGATCCGATCTGATTCGAAATGGATTGTGAGCCATACTCAGAAAATAAAGATCAGAAAAGCACTCTGAAGGAGAGGAATATAAGACTGGGGGCACCCATGATTGTAAATTGTAATAGTGGGTCCCACCTTTGATTGATCTGAGCTGTCCATTCATAGATCTTGGATAATCCAACAGAAAAAAAATAAAAATTGGCGCATTTTCAGGCCACAAGAGAATCCAAAGCGAGGCTTATCAAATTGGACGGTTCAGATCATACAAAGCTGGGACCTACTAGGTTGTAGTGGGTGATATTGGGCATCTCGAAGAAGTATCAACATTGAATTCATCGACCAAAATACATATTATTGGACGATAGGATTGTTCGAATCGGCGTGACGTTTGGCCATTTGAGATCCACCATCTCAACGTTAATAAGGCCTGTCAGATGGACGGCCCAGATCAATTCAAGCGGGGCCCACTATAAATAATACTATAATAGTGGACGAATCTCACTGTATTACAACGGGGTATTGCCCTACTGAAACCCTCCAAACGGAAGCGCACCCTGTAGCGTTTTGTCTCCTTTCTTGAACGGGTTAGGACTCAGGGTATAACAGTAGTCACGTTTCCGGTCTAATTTTTTGCCCCTCTTCCGTCTGAGAGATAGATAACGATTAGAAGCCAAAATAATGGGCTCTTCTACCGCACTGAGAGAATTACAGCGTGATCTGGAAAACCAAGCCAATGTTCTAAGCAAACTCCAAAAAGGTAAGCCTCTCTCTCTCTCTCTCTCTCTCTCTCTCTATAAAACCCTAACCCTAGCTTTAGTCTGTTCCTCTAAACCCTAGATTTTCATTCATTATTTTCTACAGACATTGCAAAGAATCATCAAGTGAGAAAGCAGTACACGATCCAGCTCGGGGAGAACGAGCTGGTTCTCAAGGTCATCTTACTTTTTTTTTTTCCAATTATGAAGTAGAAATAATTCAAATTATATATTGAGTATTATTAATTTATTTTTTGTAGGAATTGGATCTGTTGAATGAGAACGCGAATGTCTTTAAGTTGATCGGACCGGTGCTCGTGAAGCAGGATTTGGCGGAGGCGAATGCTAACGTGCGCAAGAGGATTGAATACATCTCTGCTGAATTGTATGCATCTTTTTTCCCTTTTATTTTATTTTATTGCTATTTTCTCGCTATTACATGGTTTAATTGTAGCCTCCCTAAGATTGCTTTCTTTTTCATTTTTCTGGCTACTCGATATCCTATAAGTCATTTGTTTATATTACATTCACTTCATAATTTTTGCAAAATGCACAAGTTTGTTTCGGCACATATTTTTTTATACTGAAATTTGGGTGTCTCCTTTTTTATTTTGAATGTTTTTGTGGCAAATTGCTGTGGGTACTATGTGAATAATCCCATCGATTCATTTCCTGTTTTCTCTATCTTTATACTTTGTATTTTAGAGCGAGCCTGGTCTGGGTGATATGCTATTTATTTTTGGGTTGGGGGTAGGGGTGCTTGAATTCTCTGGGTTTAATTATAATGCATCATGTTAGTTTGATCTAATTGCATTTCTTCTTTTTGGTTTTGACTGTTTTTGTGGAAAATTGCTCTGAGTACTATGGGAATAATCCCATCAATTCATTTCCACACACTCTTCCTTTCATAGTTTTAAAACTCCCCCGCGTCATCGTGGATTCCCTCAAGTCGACTCCCTTTTACCTTGGTCGTGTTTTGCTTTTTGCTGCCGTGTTCTGCATTTTGCCCTACAAAGTTGTTAAAAACTCCTTTGACTCTCCTGAATTATGACCGTGTCAACCGCATTCTTGGCCATGTCTGCACCAAGTTGACAAGGATTTTCTTCGGCTGTGTTTTTAAACACTGCTTTCTTTGATCCACTTTTCTCTTTTAGAGTGAGCTTAGTCAGAGGCATACATGTTATTCTTGTATGATATGCAAATGAATGAGAGAGAGAGAGAGAGAGAGAGAGAGAGAGAGAGAGAGAGAGAGAGAGAGAGAGAGAGAGAGAGAGAGAGATTTTTCTTGGGGGTTTTTTCTTTGCTTTTCTTCTGGGGTTTGTCAAAGATTACTCTCGGGTATGGTCTTGGTTGAGAGAGCAAAGGAAAAGGGTTTCGGTTTGCGGGTTTGCGTATCTGCATGGTGTTGCCATTGTAATCCTTGTTTTTTTCCCCTCACAGTGGACGATTGTGTTCTCGCTTGTGGATGTAGGCATCTTGGCCCAACCACGTAAAAACTTGGTGTTCGTCTAGTGGCTTTGTTTCTTGTTTTGCTTTTCCGTTTATTTGTGCACGATCGGATCGGATTTGCCTAGCAGATTTTCTCAACATAATGCATTACGTCAGTATGATTTAATTCTGCTGGGATACCAGTTATTTATTGTATGTAAGTGCTTCGTGCTGGAAACTCCAAGGATAGTATCTTTTTATTTTTTGGAATTAGAACAAAACCCTAAGATAACAGACGGAGAGTGCCCCCGTCTGTCCAAGCTAAATTTTGATGGTTCGAGCCTTGGTAACCCTGGGCCAGCTGGTATTGGGGGTGTTCTAAGGCATTCATTTGGAGAGGTTATTTGGGCCTACTCTGGACCTATTGGGGTTGCCGACGCGAACGAAGCGGAGGTGAGGGTGGTTTATAAAAAAAAGAAACAGACGGAGAGTAGGCATGCATTCTGGGACTACTCTACTAAGAATGAGAGGAGCGATGCCTTTACTGTGACCCAAGTAAATGCATTATTGAATATATTTGTCCTAGTGAACTTTGGCATAACCACAAGTTGTATATATGGACCTTCAACAAGAAATAAATTTATATTTTGTCAGTGACCTGTTGCAAGATGCTGTGAAAGGGGATTGAAACCCATCCAATATTCGCAATAATGGTAGGCACAAGTATCATAACTCGAGCTAACTTCAACAATTTAGGAAACATCCGTCTTGACTCGACAACGTTTGTGTGCTTGAAGCGGCCAATTAATTGCGTACTACCACATAGTCAAGGCACCATACTGGAAAATAGAAATAAGAGGTGCCTTGTTGAAACTTGAAAGATATTGCCGAACTGTAGAATACTGTAAGTTACACCACAAGCACAGGCACAATGGTTTTGAGTACAAGTGCATTGTTGGGAAAACAGAATGTTAGATGAGCAACCACAGATAAATGAAGCTAGTTGACAACATCCACTTGTAAACGAGTAAAAAGCCTTCAATCTATCCTTGAGTTAAATGTATTGTGAGTGGGTGGTATGCTAATTATTGTTTGGATGATTCTGTATTTGAAAATTGGTATTGTTCCCATTAATTTGATCTGAACTAGTGTTTTGGCAATTTGGCCTTTTCCCCCAGTTTTCTTCCCCTATTCTGTTCTTTGGGATTCAGTAGTTACATTAATTTCCTGCTCTTTTAGTTCTTTTGCATCTTGCGGGTGTAAATCTACGTGATATACATGAGATGTATTGTTTTTGTTGTTGTTGTGCTTTTTTCTGTCTCGGATATTGTAAATATTGCAGTCTCATTATTCTAATCTTGATTCATAACATTCACGCCAAATGCTAAACATTTATCCCATTTTGCAGAAAGCGTCTTGATGGAACTCTTCAAGACTTAGAAGAGAAACAAAACAACAAGAAAGAAACGGTATGGACTCGTGTATCCCATTGTTACTTATTGGATGTTTGTAAGAGCTACTTCTTTTATTTTAATCTGAATGACACCATCGAAAGTTACAACCCGGTCTTCTTGGCCAAATATGTTGAAGGTCATTGAGCATATGTGTAGTTTATGGTGCTATTCATCTTTGATATGTGTCCTATTGTCTCACCTGGCCATAGTAATCCCATGGTAACTCCTAAATAATTTTCTTGACATGTCACATACACATATCATGTTAAAATTGATCGTTTCCATGTCTTTTTTTCGTCCTCATCACAATTTCTCGTCTATTTCTTAAATTGTCTTTTATATAATTTTTTGAGACAATGATCTAGGATGACTTGCAGTGGAGGATTACAACTTCTTTCTTCCCGCACTACTATATTTAGGGGAAGGAAGCAGCTCAACAAAAAACTGATAGTTAGTGATTAGGAGTTCGAAGCTAGGGATGCTTTAGAGGAAAAGGTTGTAAACTATGTCGCTTCTATTCTAAAATCTGAATGGAGGTCTGCCCATGGATCTATGGGAACTTACCTCGGATATATGAACCATGGTTTTAAATTTTGGCCTAAACGTTTCATTTCGACTGAAACGCTTCGTTTCGGCCGAAATATTTCGGTTTCGGCAGAAAATGAAACGAAATGCACATAGTTTCAGAAAAGTACAAAATTTCGGCCGAAACATTTCGGAAATTTCGGTGAAACGTTTCGGTGAAGTACAAAATTTCGGGTCGGTGAAATTTTTACAAGATTTCATTCTAAATTTCATACCAAAACCGAAATGTTTCGTATTTGTTGATGACCGAAACCGAAACCGAGATTTAAAACCTTGATCTGAACCTACTGGATCATTGTTAGTGGTACCATTCACTAAAGATGTGGCCTGCAAGGCAGTCTTAAGCCTGCAAAAGGGCAAAGCCGCAAAGCCTCTAGCCCTGACGGATTCTTGTCGTGTTTTTGTCCAAGAGTTTTGGGAGGTAATTAAGAGAGGTGTTATGTTGGTCTTAGATGAGCTTTTCTCCGATGTTGTCTTACTAAGGCGTTAAATGTGTCTTATTTCTTTGATCCCTAAAGTTCGAAATGTAGCAATCATCTCAAAGCTTAGGCTAGTTAGCCTTATTGGCAGAATTTATACGATCATATTTAAAGTCCTTCTCTACTCAACTCAACTCAACTAAGCCTTTGTCCCAAACTAGTTGGGGTTGGCTAATGAATCCTTTAGAAAATTTTCATGAAGAAGATGAAAGAATCTACCTGGCTCAAATTAACTAAGTCTGATCCTGACACTAGTTGGGTTCGTCTGCATGGATCATTTTCTTCCATTCTCTCCTATCCAAGGTCATGTTCTCTGTTAAGTTCCTAGCCATCAAGTCTTTCCTCACTATTTCTACCCAAGTCGTTTTCGGTCTGCCCCTAAGTCTTTTTACTCCATCAACTTGGCACGAGTCACTTCTTCTCACCGGAGCATCCATATTTAAAGCCCTTGTGAACATAATAAAAAAGAATTATGCCATTCCTTGCCCCTCCCAACGAAAGTGGGTTTGTGATTGTAAAGTAGTTTTGGGAAAAGTTCTTGGCTCTTGGAAAAATTGGTTTTGGTACCAAATGGAGAAATTGGATCCAATGGTACACCTCCACCGCCCATTTTTCCCTATCTTTGTCAGTGGAGATCAAATGGGTCATTTTGGCACCACTGAGGGGCCTTAGGTAGGTAGACCCCCTATCTCTTTTCCTTTTCACATTATCTTTGGAGAATATTGTTTATATTCTATGCAAAGCTGCGAGCAGACATATCCTTTGTGCCTTTGAGTCCTGCTCGAGTGGCGGCCTTGTTATATTTCCTTCTCAGTATCTTGATGACACTATCACCCTATCTCAGGCTTCAATATCCTAAGCTTCAATAATCAATGCCGTCATTACTGTCAATGAAGAGACTATTCTTCAAAGAAAGAATCAACAGACAACTTATGCAAGTGGAGGTTCTAGGGCACTTTTTCTTGACCATCATATTGTCAGCATTTGATTGCTATCTTCAGCATCTATTCTATCAGTCTCTGCTAATTTTTTTCTCTCATGATCGTGGCTACTACTACCTTGTTATATTGCTCATGTGGTTCTGGTATGAAGATTCCAATGGATTTACTTTCTAAAGGTTGAAGATCTCTCTTACTGGAATTTTCTTGATATGAACCCTGAAAATTCACTTCCTTAAAGACACCTTTGCTATTCCAATATAAGATTGAGATTAGATATGTATTTCTTCTCTTGGGTTTGTACTTTGACCACATATCAGGTAAGAATCTTCGCAGGATTGAGATCTAGTTTAGGATTATTCTTTCACCACTTACAGTGTTTGAACTTTGAACATACCCTTTGAGAAATTGTGCTCGTTGCTTTCAATGTTTAGAGCCTATACCTTAGGTTCTCCGTTTAGTGTTTACAAGGTTGTCATCCCTTGCAGTCTTTACCTTTTTGGCAATAGCTGCGTGTTAGGGATCTATGTTTATTGTGCAGACCCTGATTTTAGTGGAGGCTCTTCGAATCTACATCTATATATATATATATATATATATGGTGCTTAAGTTGTTGAATCAAAATCTATGCGAACGCCTAAACTATTGATTGCTGATATTTATGGACTTCAGTTTTATGGACAGATCTTTATTTGAAATAAATTAAAGGCCATAAATTTGTGTAAGTTAATTAATCAAGTTCACACAAAAATCTGGGACTGGCCGGTGTTGGAGGGTTTTTTTGAAATGATTTGTAAGAATTTATATAAGGCTTTCTTTATCAAAAATAAAAAATAAAAAAATAAATTCTAAAGGCTTTCTTTTGACCTAATCTAGGGCAAGTGGTTCTAGATGAGGATTTTGGTATGCTGCCTGCTTCCCTATTAATCTAATATTTTGCGAAATCCTATTAAATCAAGTTTCCAAATGCAGGAATGATAAACCTGTACCATTAAAAAAATGGAATGATAAACCTGCAAGTAAAAATCTTGAGAGATGATGCATGAATTGATAAAACTGATGAAGCCTAAAGAAAAGAACTCTTTACTAGCTCTAAAACTGAACTCTTAGCTTCCGTCGCCATGGATGACCTGTGGGTTTAGTTTAAGGTAGTACAGAATACACTACAGAGTTCAACTGAATCTCTAAAATCATCATTTTTTGGGCATGAACCCATCAATTAAAATGGCGAGATGCTATTTTCTTCCCCTGTTTTAGTACAATTTTTATATAGGCAAAGCACAGCGGTTGCTAATAGAAGAGAACAGAAGTTCTAAAATTTTCATGTTTTATAATGTAGCTAGCATTTTATTTCAGCCCTACATGTTACTTATGGCTAACTCTACCCTTTTTTTTTTTTTTTTTTTTTGCAGATCTTAAAATTGCAACAAAAGATACAAGCCCTCCAGGCTGGGAAATCCAAGTCGTAGGCTTCCTTTGTAGGTGTGAATGCTCAGCAGTAATGGCTTATGTTGTTCGTTGTTTCAATCTCCTTTACTGCTTCATATATCAAGCTTCTAATAGCTCTTACTTCAAATTGAAATTAACCATGTCTTAGCGATCTATTTAATGTGGAAGAGCTTTCCAGTGCTTTCATGTCTATTACTCTGCTCTACCTCTATGTTTTCTTCTCTGCAGGGGTTGGGTGATCGGATGTATTAATTGCAGCATACTTTTGCTTAAAATATAGGTATTTATGTTGTCTTACCAGTATTCAATCTGATACACTTGGCCAAAATTAGCCAGATAAAGTCTCGTCATTTTTTTTTTTGATAGGCTGTAAAAATGATCCATGTAGACAAATCCAACTAGTGTCAGGATTAGACTTAGTCAATTTGAGCCGGGTAGATCCTTTCACTTTCTTCATGAAAATTTTCTAAGGAATTCATTAGCCGACCCCACCTAGTCTGGGACAAAGGCCTAGTTGAGTTGAGTATAGGCTGTAAAATCTGTCATTGATGCCTAGCTATATTTTTGGTGCAAGAAACAGGTTATATATTGAAGGAAAGAGCCTTCATTATACAGTTCCGTGATGTCTTTCAAAAGATAAGCAAAAGGAAAAATGGAACTTAATTATGCCAAACACTACCTAAAAATGTAAGCAGCTGTAACTCACCTTTTCTTCTCTTCAACACCGTCAGTAATCCCACAATGAGGCCTAATTTTGGCTGTGATGGAACCATCGCCTTCCAAGGAGACGAGAAGCTAGCAGTATATTTGTTTTCATTTTTTTTAATGATTTCTTATGCACTCTCCACTTGTCCCGTCTCAAGTCTGCCCCTCCTTGGGTCATTTTCCAATTGGGTCCCACCAATATCCCATGGAGTAATTTTTCATGGTTGCCATACATGCTGTAAGGCTCTGTTTACTTCTTTTCCATCCACTTTCAATTTTAAAGAGAGTTCGAAAACATATTTATTCTGACTCAGAGGGAGAAATGCACTGGAGTACCAATGTGTATCATGCACCTGAATATACATATGGTAATGTTCATCTCTTACCTAAAACAAGTCATTTATGGATATTATCGGGGGGTACGTGCAGATCTAGTATAGTGCCTTTTTCGCTCCACAAGGATCAAGATCAAATGAACATTCATTCTCTTTATGTCGAAGAGAGAGAGAGTTCTGACCTCTCAGTGACTAATGATCGAGTGAGACACAAATTGTTTAGTTCAGATCCTTCCGGTAAAAAAGAGGGAAAGATTCTTGATTATTCAGGACCTGCTCGAATCATATCCAATGGTCGTTGGAATTTCATATATCCTGCCATTCTCCACGAGGGTAAGGAAAGGGTTTCGTTTTCCTTTCCTTTCCACGTGACATGGCAGAAGGAAAAGGAATCCAGGGAAACTGTTAAGGAAAAGGTTTTGTTTTCCTTGGAAAGCCTCTCGGAAACCAAATCTTGAGTAAGAGGGAAAAAGTCAATTTCCATATCATTTTCAGCTTTTAAATAAAAATTCCACATCTGATAATATTTTTCCCTGCAAAAGAAGTGAACATAGAAATTCTGTCTTGTTAAGGCCTTGTCAGGAAAAAAAAGACTGCTTTCTAGGGAAAACAGCACCAGGGAAAAGAAGTGAATAGAGCCTAAGATTTTATGCGAAACTACTTTTAGAGGCATCCAAAGAGGCCCTTATTCTCCACAACTTTTAGAGGCATCCAAAGAGGCCCTTATTCTCCACATGATGGTAAGTAAACCCAGCTTGACTTTTAACATTGCCGATTTTACTGCCACTTGCGTCATGCGTGCAGATATCTTGTTCCCCCACGCAGAGCTCTAGCCTCTAGTGCCTCAAAGTCTTTCTTAAGAATCTCTTTTTGTTACTTGTTTCAATACGAGCAATTAAACTTGGGGATTAGTGCAAAAGAGATTCCCCTTCCAAAGATGTAAAATTTTGTACTGGCGTGGCTCCTATTCACCATTGTCTTTCCAAGAAATCTCTTTCCGTAAAGTTGTCATTTTTTTATTTTTTTTAGCGCTGCTGCTTGTTTCCTTTTGAGACGAATGTGAAATTTTTTGTGTTTGCCAAATTTTCACATCTGATAAAGAACACCAAACCCAAGAGGGAGAAGTAAATTTTCACATCTGATAAAGAACACCAAACCCAAGAGGGAGAAGTAAATTTTCACATCTGATAAAGAACACCAAACCCAAGAGGGAGAAGTAAATTTTCACATCTGATAAAGAACACCAAACCCAAGAGGGAGAAGTAAATTTTGAGTGAGAATAAAAGGTTGTGTTCAAGTGGGAAAGGAAAGCGCGTGGGACCTTTATTCAACTCAATCAAATTCTCATTTCTCAAACACCTTTTGCTTTAGTGACCAAAACAATCGAGTGCAATGTCAAAGAAAAAATTCAAACCGTTTTGACCCACCACCAAGCGTATAACAAAAGAAAGGTATATTTTCTGCCTTTCACACTACCCTTAACACGTGTTCATGGTTCTTAAACAGAGCAAATCGTGTTTTTTTAAACACGCGCGGATTCTTCGAGCCATCCTGCCCTTACTTTTTGGGAGTGTTTAGAGAGATGACTTTCAATTTCCAACCAAGGAGTGAAGCTGCTCTCTTAAGCAAGGGTTTTACTCCGGTCGTTGATTGAAAACCCTGGACGAAAATTACTATGGTAATTTTGCGAAAATTAATATGTTAGTTTTGTTCAATAAATGTCTTGTTCCGGCCAAAATAAAATAAGCATGGGACTATTGAAAAAGTGAGTAAGTGAGCCTTACAAAGGAGTATTGAAATGATATTGATCCTTGTGCCCCTCTTCTTTTTTTATGTCATGTTATTTTATTTTTTTGAAGTTGCCGATGATGTAATGAGATTTCATTAATATGGGTGTGCCTGTAGTCTAGTATTTTTTAGAAAATACAGTGGGCCCACTTCTTAGGATGATCCAAACCGTTCATTTGATGGGCATCCTAAGAAGTGGGACCCATTGTACTTTCTTAAAAATACTGGCTTAAAAATACTGGAAATCATATAAATCTCGGAGTTCTAAACTCTGCCAAAGTGATATCTTTTTACCTGGAATGCGGGGTCTGCTGTTCAACCGTGGAAAAGGTCATTTGGTGGGTCCATTTGGGTTAAGTGGCCTCCAAATACTCTTTTTTCCTCCGGTTCCTGTTTGAATAGTGGCCTCCAAATGGTTGATTTTAAAAAAATAGTCAAGGCCACATTCATTTGAAAGCAGCGATTCAGTCAGACGGGTAGGCTCATAGCTGTTTGATCCTAAGCCTTGATTCATGTTCCAAGAAAATCTAAACCGTTTACTTTTGTAGTTAGGGCCTGTTTGGATGCCGAGAAGATTTTGATTTGGATTGCTCACATTTGCAGCCCTTTTTGTGTTGTGATTTGGATCTGGATCAAATCCTTGGATTTCTAAATCAGCGACTGACAGTGGAAAAAAAATAATCATATTTTCAAATATGTTGTGGAAATAAGTAATTGGAAATCCACAGATCTGCCAGCTCATGTTGAGGAGAGTGAAGGGGGTACTTCCTACTCGAGGTGAAAGATTGAGGAGCAAAGAGGCTTATTCATTTTGCCTTCAAAACTCAATTCCAAATCCAAATACAAAATATGTGGGCCCTTATCCAAGTCCGTTCAGGATGGGCTCAAGAGAGTGTGGGTCCCACATGAAGTTGTTTATATCAAAGGTCATGTCTTTCAGATATTAGAGAGATTGCATTCTAACATTGATCGTGAAAGTGAGTCAAGTGACTCTATGTAAAAGTCGTTCTTACATTCCAACGGGGCCCACTAGAGTGTAATTTGCGGGCCATACAATTTTTGGGGCCCATAATGGAGAAACTTACACACTTCGCGGTCGCGATTGACGGTGACAAATGAGGCGGGCTACAAAATTGTAGTAGTCCGAGGACTACTGTACCGTGCCTAAAAAGTAAAAACAAACATCATGTATTTTTCTTGTCGCTATCAGTAACGGCGGGTACAGTTTGCAAAACACGGAGAACTACCGTGGGGAACTTCTTTTTTATTGCAAAACTCTCCTTTTTCTTTTCTTTTCTTTTATAAAAGAGACATTTTAAATTTAAAATAAAGGCGATAAAGCTGAAATTGCCGATAAAAAGGCCCCATCATCCTCTCTCTCTCTGCAAGTGAGAGAGTGAGAGAGAGTGTAGGGGAGAACACTGTCGGCGTCAGGTCTAAGCTGACTGAAATACTCTCTAATAAACTCATCGGCTTGGCGCAGCAGATGGCTCGGCTCTCGGCTTGGGCTTGTCTTGTATATTTGCCTCTGTTCTTCTTTGGAGTCCTTGGAGATGACGGTATGTTCTTATTTCTCTAACATTTGTTCGTATCCTTTTTTTAGTTCTGAAATTGGGACCCAGAAACAAAAAAAAAAAGAAAGTACTGTTTGGTTTGAATGTATGGTGTTTGATTAATGATTTGTTTTACAGGTGTCGTATTTTTTCACTTCTCTTTCCTTCTGTTTCTTGTTCATGATGGGTGTTTGATTTTTTTTTTTCTTCTTATTTTGCTGAATAATAGGTTAAAAATCGCATTTATCTTTGATTTTGATTTTTTTTTTTAAAATCAGGGTGTGGAGTTATTTGGGTGAGTAAGATCTGCGATGATTTTCTGAATGCCCAAGACAATGACGCTTTTGTTTTACAATGTTCGTTACATTTCCTTGTGTTTAGACAAATACCCATTGGTTTTAGGTTGATTTGCATTGCAGGACTCCGCATTTCTTCTTTCAGCAGATTCTTTAATTGTGCAATATGGTTATCTTTTCCTCGCTTTTTCCCTTTGAAAAATAGAGATTTATTGTGGTGTAAGCCCGTGCAGTCCAGTATCTTTCAAAACCTATTTTACGGCCCCACCGTAGGATGATCCAAACCGTCCATTTGGTAGGCCACGACGTAAGTAGGTTGCCCCAAAAATTATTTTTCCATAGGATAATCGCAACCCTCCGATCTATACAGGTTTCCATATCCAGGGCTAGGACCATCCTATGGCCGTTATTTTTTGGGCACAACCTATTCAGGCACTGGCCTATCAAATCAAATGGACCTATGGTGTGAGCCTTACTATTTTTTTTGAAAAATAAATAATGGACCGTACGGGTTTACAGGGAATGATATTCCCCTCCCTCCTCTGGCGGATAAGATCGGCAGAGAAAAACGTTCAAGGGGGTGAATTTATCCGTTAAAGGGTGTGGGAAGTATCATTTCCCTATAGTCTGTCCTATTTGATATACTCGAATTTTTCACAAGTCGGATAAACGGACGTGAATGAGTGTGATAGACCTGATAGTCCTGTCTTTTCCAGTCTCTTGCTTTTCCTTTCTTCGAAAGAAAAGGAAAAATTCTGGAAAATTAAAGCAGTATTCCCGATTGAGACTTGACGCACATATTTATTAGCAAAATGTCCGGAGTTTCGTTGAATTTTACAAAATAACCATCTCGGTTTTGCCTCAAGGAATCCTATTCCTGTAGTTTTTTGTGTAGAAAATAAGCCTTTCTCATTCCTTGTAATCTATTTTACAAGGGAAATGCAGTTCGAAGTCATCGTACATAAACTTTGATTCCCCTTTCTTCATTGGTTTTTATCTAAATCAGTAACTTTTTCCACAAAATGACGGAAATACCCTTCCAAGTATGTTCACTGGCTCATTGCACACCGACATCTTTAGTCACCCCACTTTTTGGTATCACACACTAAACACCGGCCTTTTAGTAACTGAGTTTGTTGTTTACTTACGTTTTCTCTCTCAAAATACAGAAAATGGGAGGGGGTGTTTGGAACCAAAAGAAGGGGTCTAAATATCATCTCTCATCTGTTATTTGCATGTTCTTCTACAGCTCTTTTTTCATGCCGGACAAAATCATTTCGTCTTCATTATAAGAAATGATTAAAAAATAGTATTATTTTATTCAGTAGATTAGCTGTGACTCTCTGACCCCATGTTGTCCTCCATTCTCAGTCTGGTTATGCATTTGTCCCGCTTTTCTGTCTCGACTGGGCTTAGTACATTCTACATACTACTACAATACAAGGTCCTTTTTTGGATCAAGGAGACAAAAGGGCAGTGACATCCCACCCCCCGGCTCTCCCCTTTAACAGAAATCGTTAAGTTTTATGCTTTTGGAGCTAACGGTTGCTTCTCCATCCGTTCATAAAAGTTAACGGAAACTGTTAGGGGGGGGGGTTATCACTGCCCAAAAAAAATCATTGAAATTTATTTCAATGTAAAAAAATGCATGGAAGAAAGGCTGCGATTTCCCTACAAAACGGGGATAATCTACGATTTTAGAAAAAAATTCCTAAGAAATGAGTTACATAATGCTGAAAAGCTCATTTTCCATGGAAAGAATTTTCCAATATAAATTTTCAGTGTATCATGCCGAGTACTTTTGTGTAGTAATCATGATGTACAGACAAATGTGCACACAACCACCGGATCACCGTATGGAGTGTACGGAGGTGATGGGCTCTCTATTATGCCATTTTACCACTTTAACCTCCTTAGATGCTTTCTTGAATTATAATGGACCCCGTCATGTCAGGTCTGGTCAACACAATTCTAATGGGGAATGTGGACCATTGATACCACTTTTACTTGAATTGTCCATTTGAAGGCCATTTGGTAAGCATTTCTTTCAGCCCCACCTGTATGTACTGGGTGTCGTACTCACAGACACCTAATTTTTCAGATTTAGCCAATCTTTTGTGTCAGAAAAGTAGTAGGCCCCGAATTAAAAGATGAAATGGCTGGGGCTTATTGTGGTTACGTGTGAAAGATGGAACCAAGTTCAGTTACAATTAAAGCTCGTGAAAGCATTTATTAAGCCTTGGGTAGCCCTTTGGCATCTTCACCTTTGAGAAATGCCTCAAAATTTGAGGTCGTAGTCTGGAAAAGAGATCAAAGGCACAATGCAAGTTTTATCAAATTTCGAATTTATTTGATGGCTTGATTTTTAGGAAGTAATCTACAAATCTTGTCCATTTAAAAGAGTCCGCTCGACTCGTCAGGCTTTGAACACATCCTTCCACGTGATCCATTCGTTCTCACTTCTTTGGCCCCTGGACTATACCTGTGTAACACTTATGATCATCTCTAGACATCAATTCAGAACAGACTGTTTTCGTTGGAAGGATTAAAGATCCTCGGGTGGTATGAAAATTCTGAAATTGCCTACGGGAATAACCGAAAATAAGGGCCCGTTTGGATACCCCTTGGATTTGGATTTGGAGTTGAATTTGGATTTTTAAATCCAAATTCGGCGTCTGGCAAGCCTTTATGACATCTAGATTTGGATTTGAGTGAAATCCACAAGATTTACAAATTCCTCATGTTAGTGTAATTTTTTGGATTTATAAATCCTTTCCGCGAGAGGTTGTTTATAAATCTAAATCTGACCCGTAAGGGGTTAAAATGATCAAAATATACCAAAAAAGTGTTAAATGACTTAAGTATCCACATGATATTAAAAACTGATCAAAATACATCGTATTAGGTAAAATGACTAGAAAATTTCCAAGTCAGGCAAAATGACCGACATACCCCTATACCAGGTAAAAATGATAAAATAACCCCGACTCGTGCAAAATGACTAGGATACTCTTATGACATAAAAATGATCAAAATAACCTCATACAGGGTGAAATGACTAGAATACCCTAACATCATAGAAAATTACTAAACTATCACTAGATCAAGTAAAAATGACCCATGGCACATAAAAAATGACTAAAATGACTAAAAATTCCATCATGAGATAAAAATGATAAAAATACACCATATTAGGTAAAATGACTAGAAATTCCCCTATGCTAAGGTAAAAATGAAAAAATACCCCCGAGTCGTGCAAAATGACTAAAATACCCTTATGACATAAAAATGTTCAAAATAACCTCATATAGCGTAAAATAACTAAAATACCCCAAGATCATGAAAAATTATCGAAATACCCCTATATCAAGTAAAAATGACCTATGGCTCATGAAAAATGACTCAAAATACATTCATAAGATAAAAATGATAAAAATATGCCATATTAGGTAAAATGACTACAATACCCCCGGGTCAAGGAAAATGACCGGAATACACCTCTACAGGGTGAAAATGACCACATACGCTGAGTCATAGAAAATGACTAAAACACCCTTATGACATAACAAATGATCAAAACACCCCCATATAGGGTAAAATGACTAGAATACCCCTGGATCATGGAAAATGGCTGAAATGCCCCTATATCAAGTATTTTAGGGCTTTTTGGTTTTGTTAGATTTCAAATTCAAATCCAAAGAGCCTCCAGACAAAAAATAATAATTAAGATTTGAAATCCAAATCTATACGTGGTCATCCAAACGGCATTATTTATAAATTTGTGAATTTCAGAATTCTTGATTTCAAATCCATGGATTTTGGAAATCCAAATTCACCTCCAAATCCAAATACAAGAAGGGGTATCCAAACGGACCCTAAAGGTTTTTCCAAATCAAAAGATAATTTTGCCCTTGAGTAAAAAAACCACAACAAGGCATCTCCTTGTCCCTTTTTCATTTAGTCTTCATCCGTTTTTATCTCTGCAATTCCGACGAAGAAGAGGGGGAAGAGAGGAAGAAAAGGAGACGTCGGAAGAAATGGAATTCGCTCGAAAAATGGAAAAGAAGAGTAAGAAGGAAAAGAAGAAGAATTGACTTGGGAAAAAATGAAAGCAGTCGAAAAAAATGGAAAAGAAAAGGAGAAGAAAAACTCGGGGTTATCTCGGTCTGACTTGGGGTTAGCCCGAGTCAGACTAAGATAACCCCGAGTCAGACAGATGTAATCCTAAGTCAGGCCGAGATAACCCATAGTTTGGATAACCCCGAGTCAAACCGGGCTAACCTCGAGTCTGACCGGGTGAACTCTGAGTCTGACAAAAAAACCCCGAGTCAGATCGAGATAACCCGAGTCGGATCGCGATAATCCCGAGTTTGGCACAGATAAGTGATGATCCCGGGTCAGAGTAGGACAACCCCGAGTCAGAATGGGATAACCCCGAGTTAAACGGGGATAGCCTCGTGTCAAACCGAGATAGCCCCTAGTTATACCGGGATAACTTTAAGTCAGACCGGGATAACCTCGAGTTTGATTGATGTAACCTTGAGTTCTTTTTTTTTTCATTTTTTCCGGTGCCTTCCATTTTTCTGGCACCGATTTTTCTTCTTCCTCTTCTTTTTCATTTTTTCCGGTGACTTACATTTTTTGGTGTTGATTCTTCTTCTTTTTCCTTCTTCCTCTTCTTTTTCATTTTTTCCAGCGACTTCCATTTTTTCCGGTGTCGATAGGTCTATTTTTTTCTTCATCATCTTCTTTTTCATTTTTTCGGGCGACTACCATTTTTTTCGGTGTCGATTCTTTTTTTTCTTCTTCCTCTTTTTTTCCATTTTTCCAGCGACTACATTCTCTCTTTTATTTTTTTTCTTCCTCCTCTTCTTCCTCCTCATCTTCTTCCTCTTCCTCTTCCTCTTCTCTGGAATTGCAGATGTGAAAAGCTGTAAAACAACCAATTACTCCAAAATCTTAAGCTGTTGGAGAGGGTGTTATTAAATCTGTTATACTTTAAGACTCCCCCTCACTTGTGGCCCCTCTTTTTTGTGTTCAGCGATTTCATGTGTATTTTTAATATCAAGTCAGGACCTTGGTGACACAGTTGGCTTCGGAAGCGTTCTTCGGCAATCTTGGAGATCGGATAGATCAAAAAAAATTTCCTCTTTTTTTGTTGTATTTTTTTGAATAAAGTGATAGGTCTTGATCTACGCTACGAGCAAGGGGACGCAAAAGCTTGATCAAGCACGGAATCGTCAAATGATTTGATCTACGCCACGAGCTCGATCAATCGTGAAATCAAATCAAAGTGATGACGTTCTTGCATTCAATAAAAAATTGAGAAATGGAAGATATGGAACAAAGATTAAGACACTAATCTTCAAATTCTATAATCTTAATAAAAAAGATGAAAGATAAAAGTGCCTGGCTCTATTTCAAATTTCTTCTAATGAGAATCTTTCGAAAATTTCAATTCCGAACTTCTTACAAATGAGAGGAAGATGGCCTTTTATAGGCTACCCATACAATTTAAAAGACTACTATGTCCCTATTTAAGCTAAAATGACCAACAAGTATAATTAGAACACAAAATAACCAAACTACCCCTACTAGTGTAAAATGACATAAAAGCACATGTAAAACCTCTACGATGACTAAGCTATCGCTAGACAAAAGAAAAACCTACTCTATGAGCAAATGTATGCTGCTTTAGTAAATCCAGGGAATGCTCCTGCATCACAAATGTGGACAAATAAAAGAGCTCATTAGTCAACTTTTGGGGAACATTTAGCTACAAGGTCATGCCGAGCCTTAAGGTACTATATACTAAATTATCAAACATGCACAACAACTCATGTCACTTGATGTTCAATATTGTTAAATTGTTATGGATGGCTGTCTTGCTTATGTCATAATTTCTAAGTGTGTTTGTACTTATTCTAGCATTTCCTGAAGGTTCATCTTAATATTCTATCACTTGCATATGTTTACATGCGTTTCCATGATTTTACATAATTTCCATTGAAATTTCAAGCCAACACTGAAACATTTCTGTTTCGGTGATTGAAACCGAAAGTTAAAACCTTGTTTTTTATGACATGACCCACAAAGTGATTGGGGTTTAGGTGCACGACATGATAGCCAAGTCTCTAGAAAGAGTAGCTTGGAAATTTTCTTCAAGCAATTAAGGAAATACAAGCTCTGTCTTAATCCGATAGTGTTGGGAGGTTCATAGTAACCCTAGTAGACATAGTGGGGGAGACGAAAGAAGATGTAGTCAAGCAAAGAACCTCATCTTATAGTCACAGTCAGCTGTAATGATCCCTTGGCCTTTTGTTGCTTCTCCTTCTCTTTGGAGGGGCTCTTATTGGGAGAAATTCAAGGGTAGCTTGGGTTTTGATTGGCATGCAATGCGTGATTGTCTACAACTTCGGGATAAGTACTAGCCTTCTGATTCGAAAATCTTTTTGAAGTGGTGTTTTCATGATAAGGCTCTGGTAAGTGGTGGATTATGATTGGATGTGGTTGACAAGGTTGAAAGGCAGGTGATTTTAGGGAATCTTTTGAAGACAGATTGAGATTTGCAGACTGTGAGGGTTAGTCCTCGAAAAGCTTGGGAAAAGTAGAGTAAATGGGATTTACAAAAGGGTCAGATGATTTTGAAATTCTAACATATGGTCCATCAATCCTTTGAGATATCTCTTGTTCATATCGTGGTTGTTGATGTCATCAAGTCATCTATACTAGCATTACCGTTTGTCAGATTGGGTATGACTACTGAATTTTTGAAGAATTTATTGATGGAGGGAACGATCTGAGGGATGTTTGAGGCTTTAATATGTTCTCATTGCTTGGGCCTTGAATGTGATTGAGGTTATTGTCATCTTTACTTTGTAAGCAACGGTGGCCTGTCTTTTTCATAGTCTGTCATGTTCATATTTTTATCCAAGCCCCTTATTTTTGTGATAAAAGATTTGTCCGTGTAGGCAGATGAGGTGTCTACACATACTCAGCCAGCTAACTTCACTCATCTCCCAATGGTAGCTTAGATATTTTGTACACAATCATGGTTAGATTAGTAATATCAGATTTAGAAAATGCACATGCTATAGGTGCATGTTCTCTCTGTCTCTGTCTACTATAATTATATTTTCCGCTGGGTGTATGTGGGATTTTTGGAGTTAATCTTGCAAATGTAACTGATAAAGTGCTCTTTCGTATTACACCCCTTGTTTTGATGGAAACTTCCCTCTCTTTATTGTGAGTTTATTTCTTTAGTTGTTACACTTGAACTTGCATCCAGCAACCAACGAAAGAATTCCGTAATCAGGGGTGTCTATTAATATAAAGGAGTGAAGATATTAGTTTTTTTCCCCCTTGTTCTCTCTTTCCTTTTCCTTTTAATAAAGGGGAATGATGTTCGTTCTCTTGTGGTCACGGATTCGAGTCATGGAAACAGCCTCTCTGCAAAGCATGCGTAAGGCTGCGTACATCTAGCCCTCCCCAGACCCCTCAATGGCGGGAGCCTCGTGCACTGGGCTGCCCCCTTTTGATGTTCGTTTTCTCTCTGACTTTGAAAATGGAACTCCTTACCTATTGATCACTTTTTTGATTGGCTGTCGATACTTTTCTGGGAATTGTAATTGCTTTTATCAGCCAATTAGAAAAAGAGTAAAATGGAGAGAGAAGTATCATTATGGAAACAAGGGAATATGGATTTCATTTTCCTTTAGGAAAATCAAATTTATCATACTAATAACTGTATTAATTCAATTGCAGGTTTGCTTAACAATGGCGATTTTGAGACAGCTCCAGCTAATGGATTCCCAAGCGGTGCTCTAGGACAGGGGCCGGTTACTATTCCTGGCTGGAATATGAATGGAACAGTTGAACTGGTTGAATCAGGGGAAAAACAAGGGGGGATGATTCTTATAGTCCCACAAGGTATGCTAGGGGTTGATTCTGCAACTTAAATTTCTTTTTGATTACTAATAGCTGATCCAACAGTTTTAACAATTGGATTATCTTAGCCATTTGATTAGTCATCTCATCAGGCAGTTAAAAGGAGTACGTCAAAAAATGAGCAATGACTTTAATCTATAGATGTACAAGTATTCTTGTAGAACTGCCATTTGTCCCCACGAACACTTAAAATGTAATGTAATGGACCATTCATTGACCACACAGCTTGAATTGCTGGATCAATGATATATTTTGTGTCCCTCCAAATAAACCGCCCACATGTCCGGACCATTATGTCACTGTTAATTGTTTGCTTAAACTGAGTATCATATAAACTTCATTTACAATAATATATGATTGGTTGCATTTTGTATCTAATCACAAGGGCTCACAAATCACAATGTCTGTAGCTACTTGATTTTACCACACATTATGTGAATGTAGAAACAGTTCCAGTCATTCAAGTGATATGTTGCTCAATTTTGCAAGGACTACTACCTTCTTGGGATGGTCAATAGTCCAAACTGTCGGATTTTGTGGGCATGGCCCATCCAAGGTGATTTCCAAGAAGGGATAGTCTGATGATTGGGTTCCTAAAGTTGGTGTTGGACAGTTGTGAAAATAGAAAAAACAATCATATAATAGAAGAGATTTATGGAGTTCGTTGCGTTGTTTCTCTACATCCACAGGCAAAGGCAATCCAAGAGTCTCCAATATACGTGAAAATTTTAAGTTACAAGATAAGATTCCCAACTCTAATCGCAGTATTACAACGGTTTCTCCCAATTGATTGTGCTTATAATTTTTTTCATATGGCAAATATCCCATTATAAGGTGCAAGGTAAGATTCCCAACTCTAACCCCAGTACAACAGTTTCTCCCAAAAGATGGTACCTATGAAAATTTTCCTTGACAGATGTCCCATTCTATGGTACAAGATTAGATTCCTAACTCTAATCCCAGTACAACAGTTTCTCCCAAAAGATGGGACATATAAGATTTTTCATATGACAAATATCCCCTTTGTGCTTCTGACCCCCTTCCCGGCAGAGTTTATTTTGGGTGGGGAATTCTTTAGGCCTCCATTGTAATTGTAAGAGGATGTAGGGATATATGTGGGATTGAATTCGATACATATACCGAACATACGGCGAAGCTCATTGCATGTGAACATTCTCTTCTTACTGAACACTCTCAAAAGCTAAAGATTGTCGTGGACATGTTAAACTGCTTCAAATTTTCTGTAACTTGATAAGTTCAAGGGTCATCCAAAGTATTTAGTCTTATATAAAAGATCAATTTTTGATTGAATTACATTGTCAAACTACTGATAATTTTTGGATTGAATTGGGTGAAAGGTTTACATGCTGTTAGGCTTGGCAACGATGCGGAGGTGAGCCAAGACATTAAACTAGAGAAAGGGTCTACATACTCCATCACCTTCAGCGCTGCTAGAACATGTGCCCAGTTGGAGTCTCTTAACATATCCGTTCCTCCATCATCTCAGACCATTGATCTCCAGACACTCTACAGTGTGGAAGGTTGGGATTCATATGCATGGGCTTTCCAGGCCGAGTTGGATGGTGCACGGATAGCATTTAAGAACCCAGGAATGGAAGACGATCCCACATGTGGACCCATCCTGGACGACATTGCCATCAAGAAGCTTTTCATCCCTGACCAAGCTGAAGGTACTGAAATATCAGTTCCTGCAAAAATACCATTATGCCCCTAATTTTATTTCTAATGGCAAAGTTAGTTTGTCCTTTTGGAAAGATCATGCTAGAGTTGATTGCTTATAATTTAGAGGGAAGAAATATCAATTTAGAGCTGCCCCTATTCAGTTATACTCTACCCTTCAAGATGTGATTGAAGGGCATTTTTTTTCGTTTTTATCAAATCTAAGATCTCATCAATGACATTCGGAGAATCTCCTTATACCAGTATCTAACTTCTTAACAGAAACATCTTTTGAAAAAAATCTGGTCTGGTGAGAATAGTTAGACTGAAATTTCATGAATCTTATCCTTTTTAAATTTGCATCTTACCCAAAGTATCTTCACAAAAATTCTGTAGTGGAACAATAATTTTACCTGAATTTCGTTATTCTTTGATCCTCGTGGATCCAATACTGCCATTAGTACTTTACGTCATTTCTGACATCTTAACAAGCATGGACTTATGAATTTTATTGGAATCGACTATAGGATCTCACTCTTGTTAATATATATGTATATTTATATGCATATGTATGTAGATTCTATTTACTCAGCTAGCATTTGCAATTTTCCTTTCTACAGACAATGCTGTTATCAATGGTGATTTTGAGGAAGGACCATGGATGTTCAGGAATGATTCCTTGGGTGTTTTGCTTCCAACCAACCTTGATGATGAAAAATCACCCTTGCCCGGTTGGATCGTTGAATCTAACAGAGCAGTAAGGTACATTGATTCCTACCATTTTGCCGTTCCCCAGGGGAAACGTGCCGTGGAATTGCTCTCTGGTAAAGAAGGCATCATCTCTCAAATGGTCGTGACCAAGCCCGAGAAACAATATAGCCTAACATTCTCATTAGGACAGGCCGGGGACTCTTGCCAGCAACCCTTGGCAGTTATGGCCTTCGCTGGGGACCAAGCCCAAAACTTTCATTACATGCCCACAGGGAACATGACCCACCAAAGTGTCAATCTGACCTTCACGGCCAAGGCCGAGAGAACACGTGTTGCCTTCTATAGCGTGTATTATAACCAGAGGAGTACTGATAAGAGTTCACTGTGTGGGCCCGTGGTGGATGAGGTTAGAGTATCGGTGTCTGGGTCCACAAAAGTGTGGGCAGGGTTGGGTCCAGGGCTTCTAGGAATGGTTCTTGTTTGTGTTTTAGCTTTGTTTTAGAATCTTAAGAATCTATAAGCCCGGTGAGGAAATAGCTTCCTGAGTCATATCATGCATGGTAATGATTTTGGATTGAGTTGTAGTCTTTGTGGCGTTTCTGTTAAAGAGAGGTCGTATTGTATATTTTAGATGTGTTGGGTGGGAAGAGGAATAGATATATCTGTTAGTCTTTTTTATGAATTTTGATTTTTTGCTGTGTGGGTGTTGCTGCTATCCTGTATCATGCATGGGAACGTTGGTAAACCATCTTCCCGGCTCTTTGTTCTATAGACCTTTTCTAAGACTCTTGTAACATTTTCTCATTGAAGGCATGAAATGTGTCTGAGCAAAGTATAATTATCTGGAAAGTTTGGTGGATTTACCTGGAAATACATTAGTGGGCAAAAGTAAATGTGAGACTTGTTTTAACTTCAAAACCATTTGCGTAACTTTTGGAGGGAGCCAGAGAGGCCCTACGTGTTTGAAAAGAGAGGCAGGGGTCTTCCCCTTTATCTCCTCATAATCACCTATGAGGTATTAATAATTTGATCCATGGCATTGTTAGAGTAATCAAGTCAAGCAAGAGGTTGCTTGAAGCATTACACCCAAGGTATCTAGTCTGGGATATCAAGTTTGTTGCCTTCAGCCCCTATATATAGAGATACACTAGGGTTTTAATAGGTTAATGGACTCTAGCCCAAGTAGGCCCACTATACCGGTCCGTTATTTTATTGGGCTTATATTAGAACATAATATGGTTATATTATATACCCAACAATCTCCTCCTATGTTCTACATATAGCACAATCCAATATATAGTTAATGTGATGTCCAAACAAAATTATTGAATCATCCATATCACCATATCAATAAAGATCTGTACTCAAACTGAAAACAAGAATACTTTATGATTAACCAAGAGTTTGAGATACAATCTAAACTCAACCAAAGGTAGTTACACATATAAGTGAACCCCACTGATCTTAGAAGAATTCATTCATGGGGTACGATTCTCATCGAGATCCAAAATAAAGTTCCACAAAAAAGTGAACTCGATACATACTGAAATGAAAGTATAGTCTTTATGACTTTAGAAGATTTACTTATCAAGTAAGTCATCCTCCTCAAAGTCCAAATCAAGACAAGTTCCTCCTTTTTCGTCAATCCCTGTGAATTATCAAATATGGATTTCATAAAAATGAATCCAACCAATATTATAAACATGAAAGTATCTAGTTCTACCTAAAGAAAAACTTAGTACAATTCCATAATTCATGAAAGTATCTAGTTCTACCTGAAAAAGAACTTTGTACAATTCTAAAATGGCTGAAAAAGTATCACTATCACTCTCACCATAAGCATCATTGTCAAGTTTCAATAAAGAACAATACCTAAATAGCTTCTTTTGCAAAGAACCATTACTAATTGTCAAATTTAAATAAAGAACAAGACCAAATAGTGTCTTTTGCAAAGAACAATTTCATGTTTCTTTTTGGAATGTTACAATCATCTTATCTATATTTGAGTTAAGATGTATCATCAAGTTTGTAATGTACAACCTTTCCCAAAAAAGGACATGTCATCAAATGTGAAATGACACACAACAACTGTAAACATCATCAAAACATATCAAGTGCCTATCTTGGCCAAAAGGGAGGTTCGAAAATTTAAAATAACATGAATGTAGGTTAAGTCTTGTCTATACAGACTTTAACCCCATCTCCCCCACAGTTTTGAATATTCGATCTTTGTTCAGTCCCTTGGCGAGAGCATCGGCCATATTATCCTTCGATCTCTCATCAATCAAAGTGATAATTCCGTGTTCAATGAGATAATTCAGCATGTCTTGTTTCAGCCTAAGATGTCTCCTCTTACCATTAAAGAGAGTTCTTTACAATCGTAATTGTAGCTTGATTATCACAGAACACACTTAATGAACTAATCTTTAACTGGGTCAGTGGAATGTCCATAACCAGAATCAGAATCTTTATCTCCTCTACTTTCATTTGCAACTGAAGCTAGAGCAGAAAGTTCCAATTCGACTTCCACACAACAGCAGTAGATTTGCTGTCCCATGATTCTGATCCGCATGATTCATCAGAATATTCTTCCACGATAAGTGGATGGCCACCATAGTTTTGAGCATACTCGTGAGTACACGAAAGGTATCTCATCAGCCTCATAAGGGCATTTCTATGCTCATGGTCAGGATTGTTAGTAAAACGACTCAGCATGCCAACTATAAAGGCTATGTTTGGCCTAGTGCAACACAAATCATACATGAGACTACCAATCAGTTTAGAATAAGCTAACTGATTCACACTGTCTCTTTCATTAGAAATCAGCTTCTTGGTATAATCAAATGGTGTCTCAATCGGTTGGCACTTACTGATTCACACTGTTTCCTTCATTATAAATCAGCTTCTTGGTTGTTGTTCTACTGTTTTGACTCACTCGTTTTGGGCTCTCTTGGTCGGTGTTATTTGGACGAAATCCACTCTCGATTTTAATTTTCTTTGCCGTTTCTAATTTGGACCAAGTTCTTTGCCGAATCACTTTTTGGGTTACAACAACAACCCGAGGGTGAGATTGTAAAGTATTTCCTTGCAGTTTGTTAGAGTAACAACCCGAGTGAGTCAAGCAAGAGGTTGCTGATTCACACCGTTTCAATTTGCTAGCCACCTTTACAGAAAAGTATTTCCTTGCAGTTTTCACCGCGTCTAATAAGACAAATCTCTCCACACATTTGTTGCAAAGGATGGGCAAGAAGTAGCTTTTGGAGAAGGTGGCTAGCAAATACCTATAAAAACTAAATACAACAGAAAAAGCAAAAAATTACTAAAACACGGGTCAAACTCGTGTTTAGTTCTAAAGAAAAACTTAGTACAATTCCATAATTCATGAAAGTATCTAGTTCTACCTGAAGAAGAACTTTGTACAATTCTAAAATGGCTGAAAAAGTATCACTATCACTCTCACCATAAGCATCATTGTCAAGTTTCAATAAAGAACAATACCTAAATAGCTTCTTTTGCAAAGAACCATTACTAATTGTCAAGTTTAAATAAAGAACAAGACCAAATAGTGTCTTTTGCAAAGAACCATTTCATGTTTCTTTTTGGAATGTTACAATCATCTTATCTATATTTGAGTTAAGATGTATCATCAAGTTTGTAATGTACAACCTTTCCCAAAAAAAGACATGTCATCAAATGTGAAAAGAGACACAACTGTAAACATCATCAAAACATATCAAGTGCCTATCTTGGCCAAAAGGGAGGTTCGAAAATTTAAAATAACATGAATGTAGGTTAAGTCTTGTCTATACAGACTTTAACCCCATCTCCCCCACAGTTTTGAATATTCGATCTTTGTTCAGTCCCTTGGCGAGAACATCGGCCATATTATCCTTCGATCTCTCATCAATCAAAGTGATAATTCCGTGTTCAATGAGATAATTCAGCATGTCTTGTTTCAGCCTAAGATGTCTCCTCTTACCATTAAAGAGAGTTCTTTACAATCGTAATTGTAGCTTGATTATCACAGAACACACTTAATGAACTAATCTTTAACTGGGTCAGTGGAATGTCCATAACCAGAATCAGAATCTTTATCTCCTCTACTTTCATTTGCAACTGAAGCTAGAGCAGAAAGTTCCAATTCGACTTCCACACAACAGCAGTAGATATGCTGTCCCATGATTCTGATCCGCATGATTCATCAGAATATTCTTCCACGATAAGTGGATGGCCACCATAGTTTTGAGCATACTCGTGAGTACACGAAAGGTATCTCATCAGCCTCATAAGGGCATTTCTATGCTCATGGTCAGGATTGTTAGTAAAACGACTCAGCATGCCAACTATAAAGGCTATGTTTGGCCTAGTGCAACACAAATCATACATGAGACTACCAATCAGTTTAGAATAAGCTAACTGATTCACACTGTCTCTTTCATTAGAAATCAGCTTCTTGGTATAATCAAATGGTGTCTCAATCGGTTGGCACTTACTGATTCACACTGTTTCCTTCATTATAAATCAGCTTCTTGGTTGTTGTTCTACTGTTTTGACTCACTCGTTTTGGGCTCTCTTGGTCGGTGTTATTTGGACGAAATCCACTCTCGATTTTAATTTTCTTTGCCGTTTCTAATTTGGACCAAGTTCTTTGCCGAATCACTTTTTGGGTTACAACAACAACCCGAGGGTGAGATTGTAAAGTATTTCCTTGCAGTTTGTTAGAGTAACAACCCGAGTGAGTCAAGCAAGAGGTTGCTGATTCACACCGTTTCAATTTGCTAGCCACCTTTACAGAAAAGTATTTCCTTGCAGTTTTCACCGGGTCTAATAAGACAAATCTCTCCACACATTTGTTGCAAAGGATGGGCAAGAAGTAGCTTTTGGAGAAGGTGGCTAGCAAATACCTATAAAAACTAAATACAACAGAAAAAGCAAAAAATTACTAAAACACGGGTCAAACTCGTGTTTAGTTCTAAAGAAAAACTTAGTACAATTCCATAATTCATGAAAGTATCTAGTTCTACCTGAAGAAGAACTTTGTACAATTCTAAAATGGCTGAAAAAGTATCACTATCACTCTCACCATAAGCATCATTGTCAAGTTTCAATAAAGAACAATACCTAAATAGCTTCTTTTGCAAAGAACCATTACTAATTGTCAAGTTTAAATAAAGAACAAGACCAAATAGTGTCTTTTGCAAAGAACCATTTCATGTTTCTTTTTGGAATGTTACAATCATCTTATCTATATTTGAGTTAAGATGTATCATCAAGTTTGTAATGTACAACCTTTCCCAAAAAAAGACATGTCATCAAATGTGAAAAGAGACACAACTGTAAACATCATCAAAACATATCAAGTGCCTATCTTGGCCAAAAGGGAGGTTCGAAAATTTAAAATAACATGAATGTAGGTTAAGTCTTGTCTATACAGACTTTAACCCCCATCTCCCCCACAGTTTTGAATATTCGATCTTTGTTCAGTCCCTTGGCGAGAACATCGGCCATATTATCCTTCGATCTCTCATCAATCAAAGTGATAATTCCGTGTTCAATGAGATAATTCAGCATGTCTTGTTTCAGCCTAAGATGTCTCCTCTTACCATTAAAGAGAGTTCTTTACAATCGTAATTGTAGCTTGATTATCACAGAACACACTTAATGAACTAATCTTTAACTGGGTCAGTGGAATGTCCATAACCAGAATCAGAATCTTTATCTCCTCTACTTTCATTTGCAACTGAAGCTAGAGCAGAAAGTTCCAATTCGACTTCCACACAACAGCAGTAGATTTGCTGTCCCATGATTCTGATCCGCATGATTCATCAGAATATTCTTCCACGATAAGTGGATGGCCACCATAGTTTTGAGCATACTCGTGAGTACACGAAAGGTATCTCATCAGCCTCATAAGGGCATTTCTATGCTCATGGTCAGGATTGTTAGTAAAACGACTCAGCATGCCAACTATAAAGGCTATGTTTGGCCTAGTGCAACACAAATCATACATGAGACTACCAATCAGTTTAGAATAAGCTAACTGATTCACACTGTCTCTTTCATTAGAAATCAGCTTCTTGGTATAATCAAATGGTGTCTCAATCGGTTGGCACTTACTGATTCACACTGTTTCCTTCATTATAAATCAGCTTCTTGGTTGTTGTTCTACTGTTTTGACTCACTCGTTTTGGGCTCTCTTGGTCGGTGTTATTTGGACGAAATCCACTCTCGATTTTAATTTTCTTTGCCGTTTCTAATTTGGACCAAGTTCTTTGCCGAATCACTTTTTGGGTTACAACAACAACCCGAGGGTGAGATTGTAAAGTATTTCCTTGCAGTTTGTTAGAGTAACAACCCGAGTGAGTCAAGCAAGAGGTTGCTGATTCACACCGTTTCAATTTGCTAGCCACCTTTACAGAAAAGTATTTCCTTGCAGTTTTCACCGCGTCTAATAAGACAAATCTCTCCACACATTTGTTGCAAAGGATGGGCAAGAAGTAGCTTTTGGAGAAGGTGGCTAGCAAATACCTATAAAAACTAAATACAACAGAAAAAGCAAAAAATTACTAAAACACGGGTCAAACTCGTGTTTAGTTCTAAAGAAAAACTTAGTACAATTCCATAATTCATGAAAGTATCTAGTTCTACCTGAAGAAGAACTTTGTACAATTCTAAAATGGCTGAAAAAGTATCACTATCACTCTCACCATAAGCATCATTGTCAAGTTTCAATAAAGAACAATACCTAAATAGCTTCTTTTGCAAAGAACCATTACTAATTGTCAAGTTTAAATAAAGAACAAGACCAAATAGTGTCTTTTGCAAAGAACCATTTCATGTTTCTTTTTGGAATGTTACAATCATCTTATCTATATTTGAGTTAAGATGTATCATCAAGTTTGTAATGTACAACCTTTCCCAAAAAAAGACATGTCATCAAATGTGAAAAGAGACACAACTGTAAACATCATCAAAACATATCAAGTGCCTATCTTGGCCAAAAGGGAGGTTCGAAAATTTAAAATAACATGAATGTAGGTTAAGTCTTGTCTATACAGACTTTAACCCCATCTCCCCCACAGTTTTGAATATTCGATCTTTGTTCAGTCCCTTGGCGAGAACATCGGCCATATTATCCTTCGATCTCTCATCAATCAAAGTGATAATTCCGTGTTCAATGAGATAATTCAGCATGTCTTGTTTCAGCCTAAGATGTCTCCTCTTACCATTAAAGAGAGTTCTTTACAATCGTAATTGTAGCTTGATTATCACAGAACACACTTAATGAACTAATCTTTAACTGGGTCAGTGGAATGTCCATAACCAGAATCAGAATCTTTATCTCCTCTACTTTCATTTGCAACTGAAGCTAGAGCAGAAAGTTCCAATTCGACTTCCACACAACAGCAGTAGATATGCTGTCCCATGATTCTGATCCGCATGATTCATCAGAATATTCTTCCACGATAAGTGGATGGCCACCATAGTTTTGAGCATACTCGTGAGTACACGAAAGGTATCTCATCAGCCTCATAAGGGCATTTCTATGCTCATGGTCAGGATTGTTAGTAAAACGACTCAGCATGCCAACTATAAAGGCTATGTTTGGCCTAGTGCAACACAAATCATACATGAGACTACCAATCAGTTTAGAATAAGCTAACTGATTCACACTGTCTCTTTCATTAGAAATCAGCTTCTTGGTATAATCAAATGGTGTCTCAATCGGTTGGGACTTACTGATTCACACTGTTTCCTTCATTATAAATCAGCTTCTTGGTTGTTGTTCTACTGTTTTGACTCACTCGTTTTGGGCTCTCTTGGTCGGTGTTATTTGGACGAAATCCACTCTCGATTTTAATTTTCTTTACCGTTTCTAATTTGGACCAAGTTCTTTGCCGAATCACTTTTTGGGTTACAACAACAACCCGAGGGTGAGATTGTAAAGTATTTCCTTGCAGTTTGTTAGAGTAACAACCCGAGTGAGTCAAGCAAGAGGTTGCTGATTCACACCGTTTCAATTTGCTAGCCACCTTTACAGAAAAGTATTTCCTTGCAGTTTTCACCGCGTCTAATAAGACAAATCTCTCCACACATTTGTTGCAAAGGATGGGCAAGAAGTAGCTTTTGGAGAAGGTGGCTAGCAAATACCTATAAAAACTAAATACAACAGAAAAAGCAAAAAATTACTAAAACACGGGTCAAACTCGTGTTTAGTTCTAAAGAAAAACTTAGTACAATTCCATAAGTCATGAAAGTATCTAGTTCTACCTGAAGAAGAACTTTGTACAATTCTAAAATGGCTGAAAAAGTATCACTATCACTCTCACCTTAAGCATCATTGTCAAGTTTCAATAAAGAACAATACCTAAATAGCTTCTTTTGCAAAGAACCATTACTAATTGTCAAGTTTAAATAAAGAACAAGACCAAATAGTGTCTTTTGCAAAGAACCATTTCATGTTTCTTTTTGGAATGTTACAATCATCTTATCTATATTTGAGTTAAGATGTATCATCAAGTTTGTAATGTACAACCTTTCCCAAAAAAAGACATGTCATCAAATGTGAAAAGAGACACAACTGTAAACATCATCAAAACATATCAAGTGCCTATCTTGGCCAAAAGGGAGGTTCGAAAATTTAAAATAACATGAATGTAGGTTAAGTCTTGTCTATACAGACTTTAACCCCCATCTCCCCCACAGTTTTGAATATTCGATCTTTGTTCAGTCCCTTGGCGAGAACATCGGCCATATTATCCTTCGATCTCTCATCAATCAAAGTGATAATTCCGTGTTCAATGAGATAATTCAGCATGTCTTGTTTCAGCCTAAGATGTCTCCTCTTACCATTAAAGAGAGTTCTTTACAATCGTAATTGTAGCTTGATTATCACAGAACACACTTAATGAACTAATCTTTAACTGGGTCAGTGGAATGTCCATAACCAGAATCAGAATCTTTATCTCCTCTACTTTCATTTGCAACTGAAGCTAGAGCAGAAAGTTCCAATTCGACTTCCACACAACAGCAGTAGATTTGCTGTCCCATGATTCTGATCCGCATGATTCATCAGAATATTCTTCCACGATAAGTGGATGGCCACCATAGTTTTGAGCATACTCGTGAGTACACGAAAGGTATCTCATCAGCCTCATAAGGGCATTTCTATGCTCATGGTCAGGATTGTTAGTAAAACGACTCAGCATGCCAACTATAAAGGCTATGTTTGGCCTAGTGCAACACAAATCATACATGAGACTACCAATCAGTTTAGAATAAGCTAACTGATTCACACTGTCTCTTTCATTAGAAATCAGCTTCTTGGTATAATCAAATGGTGTCTCAATCGGTTGGCACTTACTGATTCACACTGTTTCCTTCATTATAAATCAGCTTCTTGGTTGTTGTTCTACTGTTTTGACTCACTCGTTTTGGGCTCTCTTGGTCGGTGTTATTTGGACGAAATCCACTCTCGATTTTAATTTTCTTTGCCGTTTCTAATTTGGACCAAGTTCTTTGCCGAATCACTTTTTGGGTTACAACAACAACCCGAGGGTGAGATTGTAAAGTGTTTCCTTGCAGTTTGTTAGAGTAACAACCCGAGTGAGTCAAGCAAGAGGTTGCTGATTCACACCGTTTCAATTTGCTAGCCACCTTTACAGAAAAGTATTTCCTTGCAGTTTTCACCGCGTCTAATAAGACAAATCTCTCCACACATTTGTTGCAAAGGATGGGCAAGAAGTAGCTTTTGGAGAAGGTGGCTAGCAAATACCTATAAAAACTAAATACAACAGAAAAAGCAAAAAATTACTAAAACACGGGTCAAACTCGTGTTTAGTTCTAAAGAAAAACTTAGTACAATTCCATAATTCATGAAAGTATCTAGTTCTACCTGAAGAAGAACTTTGTACAATTCTAAAATGGCTGAAAAAGTATCACTATCACTCTCACCATAAGCATCATTGTCAAGTTTCAATAAAGAACAATACCTAAATAGCTTCTTTTGCAAAGAACCATTACTAATTGTCAAGTTTAAATAAAGAACAAGACCAAATAGTGTCTTTTGCAAAGAACCATTTCATGTTTCTTTTTGGAATGTTACAATCATCTTATCTATATTTGAGTTAAGATGTATCATCAAGTTTGTAATGTACAACCTTTCCCAAAAAAAGACATGTTATCAAATGTGAAAAGAGACACAACTGTAAACATCATCAAAACATATCAAGTGCCTATCTTGGCCAAGAGGGAGGTTCGAAAATTTAAAATAACATGAATGTAGGTTAAGTCTTGTCTATACAGACTTTAACCCCATCTCCCCCACAGTTTTGAATATTCGATCTTTGTTCAGTCCCTTGGCGAGAACATCGGCCATATTATCCTTCGATCTCTCATCAATCAAAGTGATAATTCCGTGTTCAATGAGATAATTCAGCATGTCTTGTTTCAGCCTAAGATGTCTCCTCTTACCATTAAAGAGAGTTCTTTACAATCGTAATTGTAGCTTGATTATCACAGAACACACTTAATGAACTAATCTTTAACTGGGTCAGTGGAATGTCCATAACCAGAATCAGAATCTTTATCTCCTCTACTTTCATTTGCAACTGAAGCTAGAGCAGAAAGTTCCAATTCGACTTCCACACAACAGCAGTAGATTTGCTGTCCCATGATTCTGATCCGCATGATTCATCAGAATATTCTTCCACGATAAGTGGATGGCCACCATAGTTTTGAGCATACTCGTGAGTACACGAAAGGTATCTCATCAGCCTCATAAGGGCATTTCTATGCTCATGGTCAGGATTGTTAGTAAAACGACTCAGCATGCCAACTATAAAGGCTATGTTTGGCCTAGTGCAACACAAATCATACATGAGACTACCAATCAGTTTAGAATAAGCTAACTGATTCACACTGTCTCTTTCATTAGAAATCAGCTTCTTGGTATAATCAAATGGTGTCTCAATCGGTTGGGACTTACTGATTCACACTGTTTCCTTCATTATAAATCAGCTTCTTGGTTGTTGTTCTACTGTTTTGACTCACTCGTTTTGGGCTCTCTTGGTCGGTGTTATTTGGACGAAATCCACTCTCGATTTTAATTTTCTTTGCCGTTTCTAATTTGGACCAAGTTCTTTGCCGAATCACTTTTTGGGTTACAACAACAACCCGAGGGTGAGATTGTAAAGTATTTCCTTGCAGTTTGTTAGAGTAACAACCCGAGTGAGTCAAGCAAGAGGTTGCTGATTCACACCGTTTCAATTTGCTAGCCACCTTTACAAAAAAGTATTTCCTTGCAGTTTTCACCGCGTCTAATAAGACAAATCTCTCCACACATTTGTTGCAAAGGATGGGCAAGAAGTAGCTTTTGGAGAAGGTGGCTAGCAAATACCTATAAAAACTAAATACAACAGAAAAAGCAAAAAATTACTAAAAACACGGGTCAAACTCGCCCCGCCCCACCTGTTTGCCGGGCCTAGGTGCAGTGTCGACTGAGAACTCTATGTTTGGTTTCTGCCTGGAATTATTTTTCATGCGGGTTTTACTGTAGGGGAATGATATCCACACTCCGGTTTTGATAATGGCACTCCACACTTTATTAATACTATCTTGGGGTTGTAAATTAGAAAAGTGTAAAGATTGGAGTGCTACTATCGAAATAAGGGAGTGAGGATATCAATTCCCTGTTATTTGCACGTGTGTTTTTTACCAATAAATTCATAATCTATCAATATCCTCCAATTAGTCATCGTGAATCATGTTTTAGTAAAAAAGTTCAGCCTTTTAAAATATATATATTTCCAAATCCATCCTTAGAGACTTCTTTTTTCAAAATCTGCCCCAGATAGGCAGATAGTCAGATGCTACTTTTTTCAAGCATTCACTTGTACTCTCACTCCTTTTTTTTAATAAAGAAGTGTTTCAAGTGACTCTAATGGCACGACTTATTTTCTCCAACAAATTTGTTTTTATAATCTTATGAAATTCTAAATCATTTTTAATAAGAAAAAGCGTGAGATCAGAGATTTTAGACCAAAAAAAAAAAAAATCACGAATTAAGAATTGGCTTTGAAGGGCATTTTTTGACAGCATTGATTGATGTAGTATTTAGGGTTAGGAAATATTTCTAAGAAGTTAATTTTTGGCCATTTCACCCTTAAAAAGGGGGATCCGCCCGCGCTGGGAACCGGGATTTAGAAAATTCCCAGAAGTGGGACGGGGCCCGCCCCGATTCAATACCTTACATTATGCCATTATAAGTACATAACTTGCATTATAATTTTTTAAAAAAAATTCCCAATCTGCCCTTTTGGACTTTGTCTTTTAGTGTGCGGGTTGGGGACATGGCGGGGATGGGGCGAGGAGTTTTCCTTGAGGCGGGGACAGGGAATGCAACATCCGGCCCCACCTTACCCCGTTGCTAGCCCTAATAATTTCCAATGACTAAAAGAAAATGGTCCGCATATTAGGGATTTATAGGAAAAAATCCCTTTATTTTTTGAAATGTTATATGATCCAATTGCAAGCGTGCGAACCCACATCACTTGAGTTGTGATTGTGAAACAAGTAGTTACTTCAAAAGCTTAATTAAGCTGTTAAAGTTGGTGCTATTTAATCATTTATACTTCGTGACTGGTTAGAATTTGGTTGGACGACCACACAAACACATATAAGATGGTGACATGGTGTGACAATATCCACATAGTTAAGGTGTTACATGGTGATCATTCACTTTGCAAACCGACATGGCTTGAGCCATGCTGCCCGGACAACCACTCACTATTCACAACCCCCTTATTTGCAAATGAGGTGTTATGGTATATCCGCCCCTTTTGATCACCAGGAACACCCCCTGTCAGTGTATCAATGACTAAAGAGGGGCTGTTGTACTTATGTCAGAAGAATTCAATGCCCCATTGCTACAGACACTGACAGGGGGTGTTCCTGTGATCAAAAGGGGCGGATATATCACTTCCGTTTCTAAAGCTATTATAATGCAAATAATCATAATTTAACTTCCAAACCATTTGCATATGAGATTATGAGCAAGTATTTTTTAGCAGCAAAAGACACGCATAGGCTTTTTTCAGAGCCATTAATTATTTTATCATTCTGAATTTACTGTAACCATTATTTGCAAATAACAACATTTAGGGAAATTACATTTACACCCCCTCTAGTTTCTGACACATCCACTTCTACCCCTATAGTTTAAAACGTGACAACTACACCCCCGGTAGTTTCAATTTGTATCAGGTAGGCCCCCTCAGTTGACGGTTTGTCCACAGATTGAAGGGTTAGGATGATCCTATGGATCTGATTTTTTAGGCACACCCTTTCTATGTCAGGGCCCATCCAATGAATTCGGGTATGGGCCCACATTGTTTGGATGATCCAAAGTGTTCATTTGATGGGCCCTGACATAGATAGGGTGTGCCGAGAAAATCAGCTCCATCGGATCATCCTAACCCTTCAATTTGTGGACGAACCGTCAACTGAGGGGGCCTACCTTATACAAATTGAAACTGCATGGGGGTGTAGTTGTCACGTTTTAAACAATAGGGGTAGAAGTGGATGTGTCAGAAACTAGAGGGGGTGTAAATGTAATTTTTCCTAACATTTAACTTCAAAAACATTTGTATGTAAAATTATATGTAAATAAATTTTTAGTCCCTGTTTGTTTTGGATTTTTAGAATTGATTTCCAAAACTGATTATTGGACTCAAAATTAAACGCAATTTTGAATAGGGATTTTTGCTAATTAGTCCCAATATGGCAAAATAATTGCTTATTAGTCCCTAAGAAAAGCATATTAGCTGTACAGTTGGACTTTTAGAAAATATTTGCTAAAAGGTCCAAAAAACTCCCGAACTTCAATTTTATTCCTTTAAAAATTTTAAAATGGCAAATTTACCCCCCAACCCGTTTAATTAGTTTTAGCGTTTTTTATTTCCCTTCCAATATTTTTGGAAAAAAACTAGGAAATAAGTAACAATATTATCTCTTCCATTATTCTCGTAAAAAAACCTTCAACAAAAAAATCATTTTAGGGATTAAATAAATTAAAAATCCCTCTAAAATAAATTAAATAGGGTCAGTTTGAGTTATCTTTTCTTCATAGATAAATAAAGTAAGAAATTTTAGGAATATTTTTCGTTTCCAACTTTTTGAAGAAATTCCTATCTTTGTTGGATTGCAAGAAAATATCTCTGATGGAAAATTATTTCTATGACAATTTTTTTTTCATTGAGGAATTATGTCTGATTAATTTAGAGGGATAACATCATAAACCGAAGGTCCCTAACTAAAAATTTGAATAAGACTGGTTTACCTTATCTTTTTTTTTTATGTGTAAGAAATAAGAGATTTTAGATTTTTTTTTTCCTTTCCTAACTTTTCCCATAAAATTCCTACAAATCCAACGGGGCCATCTATGAAGAAAAGATAACTCAAACCGACCATATTTAATTTATTTTAGCGGGATTTTTAATTTATTTAATTCGTAAAATAATTTTTTTGTTGAAGGTTTTTTGACGAGAATAGTGGTTTTTTTTCCTTTCCGAACTTTTCCAATAAAATTCCTACAATTCAACATGGCCTATATATGAAGAAAAGATAACTCAAACCGACCCTATTTAATTTATTTTTGAAGGATTTTTAATTTATTTAATTCCTAAAATGATTTATTTGCCTTTTATACTTTTTTAACGAGAATAATGGAAGAGATAATATTGTTGCTCATTTCCTAGTTTTTTCCCAAAAATATTGGAAGGGAAATTAAAAAATGCTAAAACTGATTAAATGGGGGGGGGGGGTAAATTTGCCATTTTAAAAATTTTAACGGAGAAAATTGAAGTTCGCGAGTTTTAGGGACCTTTTAGGAAATATTTTCTAAAGGTAGGACTATTGAGCGAATATGCTTTTCTTAGGGATTAATTAAGCAATTATTTTGCCATGTAGGGACTAATCAGCAAAAATCCCTTTTGAATACAATAATCATTTTTGGAATAAAACCCTAAACAAACATGCCTTTAGTGGTTAGCAAAGATGTCCTAATAATCGAAGTCTTTGATCAATTGAACATTTATTTTCACGCTTTCCTTGTTTTTTTGTTCTCTTTGCTCTTGTTTCATTTAATATCTCTAAGAGACTTATCTTGGACCACCACCTTTCTCATTCATTGGCCCCCTTTTCCATCAAAAAAGAAGACTCCAAACTACCATTGTCTTCTTTCCTTGAACCTTTCCAAAAGAAAGGATCAAAATTATGGATGCATTCGTCTTTTCTTGTCTAAGTTGGGAAACCCACTCAAACTTCTTGAAAGCAATGCACTTGAAAGAAGTTACATGCTTTCATATAGAAGCCACGGATATATGATTGAGGGACGTCAAGTCAAAAGAGGCTTTTAGGCCCTAACCATGTGATCCCATTTACACCCTCTCTCTTCCCCCTCTACCCATCTTCATCTTGAAAGAAATGGATAAGTGCAAGTGCCACCACTAAATGAATTTCTTGAGTGTGGACCATTGAAACCTCCCCCACCACATGAAAGGAAAGTGACATGGATGTACATCCACATGACACGCCTTATTGGATGAATTTGGTCCGCATATGCATCCCAACAAGCGGTGTGAGTTTGTGCGTCCACGCACATTTGTGTGTGTGTGCATGCGTCCGGGGGGGGGGGGGGGGGTTAGGAGGTTGGGATGGCTCCAAACACACTGCAAAGTGTGTGAATCTAGGAATCAATTGAGAATCCCATCATGGATATTTATGGCATGTGCATTTCGACTTAGTCTTTGGCAGTTTGGGATATAAAGTAGAACTTGACTAAGTTAATAACCGAGGGCCCAGTACGACGATAGTAATATAGACGGGATTTGCTAGTCCATCGCATATGGCATTTTGCAGATGGTCTGTTGCATTTCAGACCAGCCACTTCATGATGACAAAATCTGCTGAACAGTGATCCTCTGTGGCTGGTCTGACTTGCGACAGACCATGTACGAAAGGCCTTCTGCAATGGACGCTAGCAAATCCCAATAGACAAGTTATTAACTTATCTATGGAGTATTTTCTGAGGACCTGCTTGTTTTGGATTTTGAGAATTGATTGCCAGTCCAAAACTGGTAATTGGATTAAAAATTACTTTTTTAGTTTTGAGTCTAATAATCAGTTTTGGACTCACAATTGGATCTCAAAATACAAAACAAACAGTGCCTAAATGTTAACTGTCATCTCAATTAAAAGTATAACACCCTCAACCAATGGTTATTCTGTCGGAAAAACACCCAGAGTACCAATAATAAAGGGGGCGATGATATTTTCACTCCCCCTGGTGTACGCATTCGCACCCATTACAATGTGAACTGTGGACAACTTTAATGCTTTTTGATGTCAAATCACGTCAAAAGGGGAGTGAATGCGTACTGCAGGGGAGTGATAATATCATTGCCCTCAAGGACCCCTTGAATATAAACTTATATAGGTTCATTAAATAGTAATCCTCCTAATGTTTTAAATAAATTTTCTTCCATTAACATATTTTTTTTGAAAAGGGCAACAGAATATGTATATATATATGTAAAAACAGAACCGAGGTGGTCCTGAAGGAACAAAGATAATACAAAGATAGCAGTACAATAATTCAAGGTATTAAATCATTGGGACTCAATAAAACCTTATAAAATGACCCATTCAATGTTGAGAAATTGACAAATTATTCATCAAATTCATGTTTAATTTGGAAATTTTGCCTTAAATTAAAAACAAATGTGAGACTTCTTGAATTATTTGTGATTTTTTAAGTTTAGAGGGACATAAAAATTGGGATTTAAAAAAAAAAAAAGGTATTTGAAGAAAGGAGAAAGCTTTATTTTATAAGCAATAAAAGTACCCTTATACAGTATATCAAACTTTCGGGTATACTAAAAAAAATAAAAATACAGCACTTAACACCCTGTGAGTTTCCATCATCCGCTGGGAGTGTTAAATTTCAAGGTATATTTTTTGGAAGCTTATTTTGTTTAATTTTTATTTTATTTTATTTTGAGACATGTAGTGAGGACAAAAAATGTAATTTTGTTTCCAAGGGCATCTTGATCATTATGCCTTATTTGCACATGTGAGTCACACGTTTGTTCCACTTTTTCTCAATCTTCTCATCTCCCTCGTATTTCAAATTCAAACCCTTCTTTGAGACTCTAAACCCACCACCACTGCCCTATGTCATTAAGGCCATGTCTGGGGAATTTATTTTATTGATAAATTAGTGTCTTCAATTGGTGAGAGAGGGCTAGGGCGGGTGGGAGAAGGAGAAAGATTTGAGAGGGCACAATTGACATGAGCATGGGTAGTGGCTAAAAATCAGGAAACAAAAAACTCTACTCAAAATAAGATTGACATTTTCCTAATTTTTAGCCACTTCTCATCCTCATCTCGGTCTCGCACTCTAAAATCTCTCTCCTTCTCCAACCCGCCCTACCACTCTCTCACCACTTGGAGAAACTAATTAATTTATCATGAAAAAAAAAAATTCTATGCTACCAAACATGAGCTAAGTCTCCACTTTCCCACACCCATTACCACTTTACTAAGCTACTAACTCTCTATTTTCCATTGACTAAGCCAATCTCCATTACTCATTTTAGTGGAAATTCTTCACTAAGAAGACCTCCATTAAAGTTCTCGTGTAAAAGTTGTAATTGAAGAAAAGTACCAACTTGCCCCATTCTCTTCTTGTTTTATTATTGCTCTTATCTTGTAGTGTTGTTCTTCTTCTATTTTGGTTGTGGATCTTGGGCTAGTGTAAACCTTGGTTTCAATATTGAGAAGTGGAGAGGTTTTGCAAAATCCGTCTCTCTTTATGGAGAAGGAACCAAAAAGAAATCTTTAAGTTTTGGTTTAGATTACCTCACATCAACAATTTGAAAGAAAAACAAATTAGAAGACCGAACAACTCTCTCTCATAGGAATTAGCTAAATTTTCGTAGTTGGGCATTTTGAGAATTAATGTTGTATCTACTTAGATAGGGAGTGGATTTGCTATCATTAGGGTGGGAACTCTTGGCTTGAATGGTACAGACATTTAAATAGTTTTTAAACTAAGAAAAGGTATGGGTTTTAAGAAGAAATGACAAAACATCAGGTTGGTCTCTGTTTGGTTGCACAAATTCCCGACTTATCGAGGAATTTTACTTGGGCTTTGGGTGCCACATCATAAAAAACCACTGTTTGACTGTGTAGACACCCCATTTTGACCGGACCCAAGTTCGCTATGCTTGGGCGAAACCCCATCCAATCATTTCCGCCATGTTTCACATTTTTCCGTTAAGTGTTGAGAGAGATTAATCATAAGAATCCGAGCAAGGGAGAATTTGGACCCGTTTGGTGGGCCCGCATTGAACATAATTCGAATCAACCAGGGGGCCCACATTGTTTTGATAAAAAAATGAGTTTCGAGCCTATGTCGATCCAGTGCATAAAAATGCCCATCAAGGGAACAATCAGGATTTCAGGGAGGTTACCTTAACAACCGAATTCTGTTGCGATCATCAAGTTGAGTTACTCGGATCAGCCCATTAAAATGATTTAGGAGGACACAACCTACTTAGGTAGGGGACCCATCAATTGGATGGTCTGGATCGTCATAGAGGAATGATCTAAGGGGGCACAACCCATTTACATTGCGACCCACCATTTGGACCGGTTGAGATCATCTTACGAAGAAGGTTTGAGGAATACAAATTGCTTTTATTATAGATCAATAAATTGGATGGTTTGGATCATCTAACGAAGAAGATTTATAGGGCGTGGGTAATCTATTGGATGGTTTGGATCAGCCCATAGGATTGATTAGTGGAGCACAAATTAAATCACATTGTCGCCCATCAAATGAACGGTTCGGATCATACTTTGAGTGAGGCATATGATTAGTCACAATTGGGAACTTGGTCACATATGGGACCCACTTGGGTTATCTTTTACCTACTCAAAAGGACTTTAAAAAATATGCATGGAGCCACACACATGTCAAAATTCAAACATGCATGGAGCCACGTACCATGGGATAAGTCCACAATGGTGGCCACCACCCTCCCATTCCTTTGCTATAAATGGTTCAATGAGGAGAAGAAAAAGAAGAAGAAGAGAAAAACCCCTCTCTTAGAAAATTCTCTCTCTCTCTCTCTCTTTCTCCCCATTCATAGTGAGGAGAGCAAAGAAAAAGATCAAGAGGAAGAAAGGCGGAGCGGATCGCACATAGGCGGGATTATTCGGCTTTTGGATTCGGCGAGGAACTCATCACAGGTAGGTACACTGTTTTCGGAATTTTTCAGAATTATTTGGTATATTTTTCGGATTTTTGCATGATTTTTAACGAAGAAAACTAAAAGATATACTAAACAGATTACAAAAATAATGAAATTTCGTGGGAAAATAATATGATAATGATACATTCTACCATGAATTTGTGAGAATTTTTGGATTTTGTTTGGTATATTATGTTACGCATTCTTTGAAAATTATCAGATTTTGGGAGAATTTTTACTGACGTCAAATTACAGATAAAATTCTCCAAATTTTTACAGTAGTCTTAAATTCTATACTTCTTGCTTCTGTAAAATTTTCAAGTGATTTGGATCTTGTTTCATATGAGCTGTAGTGTTAATTCATAATCTGGTTTGAAATTTAAAAAATCCGAAACTGATAGTAAATAGTTTTCTAAATTCATGGAAATCTCACAGCATGCTATTTTCACTTATCTATTACTACTGTAGAAATTTCATGGAATTTAGATTTCTATTTCTAGTATTTTCTGTGTTATTTTTGCAATCTGGTCAATTAATTTTTAAATCCAAATTAAATATGACTTTAATGTAAAAATCTGTAAAAATTTTCCAGTAAGTTACATCTCATCATATCTTATTGCTGGAGAAGTTTCAACTCATTTCGAGTTCGTTTGCAACAGCTTCACTTGTAAAATCACTCATATGATTAAAATTGATAAAATTCATTGAAAATCCGAAATTAATTGAAATTCATCTGAAAATCTCTGAAGAACCTTAAATCTCTGTCACATATTAACTCTTTAATCCTTTGAAACAGAAATCTTAGGATCATTAGATTTTTCCGGAAAAATGGCCAGTGCATCCATAATCGTATCCCAACTGCAACCGATCTTTGACAATTGGAATACTTAAGCTATAGCATGTTGTTGGCTCCGAGGTTACTGTCCACGGAAATCCTGAGATATGCCAGGCAATAAGATGTTATAACCTAAGTATTAAATTGCGCAAGGAAAGGGCGCACGATTCCCTTCCTTGGATGTTATTCTGGGCCGAAATTGGTGAACCCTAGAACCATTGGATTATGGTTTCCGTCATAAGAACCCTTATAGCCCAATTTAGGAACACTGGTGTCGTGTCGTGTCCTAAGTTTTAGGGAGTCTCTGACTCATTTATCCTTTAGTTGGTATTAGTGGAGTCTTTGACTTGTGTTTTCATTTCTTTTAGAGAGTCTTTGACTCATTTATCCTTTAAATTGGTTGTTTTGGAGTCTTTGACTCGCATTCCGTTTCTTTTAGAAAGTCTTTGACTCACTCGTTCTCTTGACTGGTATTAGAGAGTCTTTGACTCACTTGTCTCTTAGTTGGTGTTATAGATAGTCTTTGACTCATTTGTTCTTGTTAGGAAGTCTTTGACTTGGTTGTCCTGCTTATCAGTGTTATTAGAGAGTCTTTGACTCATTTATCCTCTAGTTGCTTTTATTAGAGAGTCTTTGACTCATTTGCTCTTATAATGGTATTATTAGAGCATAGTTTCCCTTATTCCCCCTAGGGTTTTGCTTTGTATATTCCCTCCGGTCTTTGGCCAAAAGGGTGAAAACATTAGAAATTTTAAAATCCATAAACATTGAAATTAGTAAAAATCTCAAAAACATTAGAAATTTAAAACATAAAAAAACATTTGAAAACCTCTAAAAAGCCAAAAGTGTTGAGTGTTTTAGAAATAACAATTAGGAGAGTTCGTTTCGAACTACGTTGGCTTGATCCTCTTTCACGAGGTACGTAGTGCAGCTTGGGATTTACATCCCAAGTCCAGCCAAACTTTTTTGTAAATAAACGTTTTAAACCTTCTTCAAAAACTTTTAAAATCTTGTTTTCAAAAGATCTTCCTCTAGAGTTAGGAGTTTCTCATAGATAGAGAGTTTTAGAGTTAGGGTTTTTCTTTTGATAGGTTGTTTGATTGTTGGTTTGCTGTGTGCTTGTTTTAGAGTTAGGGGTCTGTCCTAGAGTTATAGGAGCGCCTCCGTCCGGTCAGTCGGCGATCCACATCGCCGAGTGATGACTAGAGTAGAATACGCTAATCCACCATTGGTTTTCCTTAGGAAATACAGCCTAGTCACACATAGGTTGTAAGAACCACCTGCATTAGCGTAGGGCTAATCTGCATTTAGTTAGGGCATATAGGGTGTCCTAAAATTCACAATTCACTAGAATTTAAATAATCGTACAATAAACTTTAATAATTAGTCCGGTCTTTTAGATCGAGTTTAGGATAGAGGGCTAGGTGTCTTAGGCATCATAGCTTAGAATAGGCGCGAAGAACTACGTTGCCTTGATTCTCGTGGAGGCGGGGATAATTAGGCTTCTTTGGATGAATACCAGACCATCCGAGGACTCAGGCTAATAATTTAGAGTCTTAGGATTTGTTGTGTAGTCATCGTATGTTTTGATGTGTTTTCTTACTTTCTAGTAGTGATCCTATACCTTTAGCTATAGCTTGCATGTGTTTGCATATCAGAAATTAGATCATAGGGTGCATGTCACGTAGTTCGCACATTAACAGAGAGTTGAATGAGCCATTTAAAAAGAATTTAAAAGAGTTAACTTTTGGAATTGAAGACCAATTATCGGGCAGGAATGGTGCATGTGGTGGATAAATCCCCATACCTTCCATTCTTGTAACCAGGTAGCGAGTCTAGATTTCAAGTTAATTATGGGTCCTAGATCCCACATCTAGGTGGCGACTCTGTCAGTCTCTTTTGTGTGGAATTCGGATTGCCTTAGTGATCCCAAGTTCACATAAAAGACGAATTAAAATCAATAATAAAAGGCACACGCCAATCGCGTGGGTACGAGAGACCAAGGGAGAGATCGCGGCGGCTCACGCCCCACCACCCCTCTCGCGAGATCGGGTCCCACAGACTGCCAAAAGATGAATAAAATACCTAAAGACTACCAAGGATGTCTCCTGGTTGTCTGTCTAATGACGTGTCATCTCTCTCTCTCTCTCTCTCTCTCTCTAGGTAATGGAACCTGCTACACCACTTTACGAGATTGATAACCAAACGCTACTTATCACTATTCTACGATGTAAGTTCCAGGTATAACCCTGCCGCTACCTTGGAAAGATTTAAAAATGGCGCTCTTTATAATCGAGGGGACAAGATGTGGATAAGATCATCCAATCACGACGGGACCCAAGGCAATTGGCCGAACTAGTGGCTGTATACTAGATCAACTAATGTGATCATAAAGTTGCATGTTCAAGGTGATTTAGGTTTGTGTTACCCAAATAAGGGTACAAGATCATGTTTTCAATTCAACTCTCATTGTCTTTTTATAATGGAACCCTATCAACCCAAAAAAGAGTAACAATATCGTGTATACAGACGGACTCCCTTGTTTTAGCAATGATACTCTCTTAATTCTACAATTAAAATGTCAAAATGCTTGCCAAAACGCGCGCATAGACAAATGTTAAATTGGAGGGCGCCCTTAAAACTACCGACAGGGCCGTCCCCATTGGATACTTGATGACATGGATCCAATGAGGGCGCACTGGCAGCTGGTTTTCACAAGGGCGACCTTAAGTTTAGCATTCCTCGTATAGAACCCAAATTTCAAATACATGTCCCCAATATGTAGGTGGAGAAGGAAAACGGAGTGGAAGGCCGAGTCATCTCTTTTGTTGGATTGGCCGGTTTTTCAAATCTGCCATTATCCCTTCTCTTCTTGCAACGTGGGAGAAATCTTCCTCGTTTTGTGGTTTTCATGTCACCCGTTGCAAAAGAAAGCTTGAAAAAATAAAAATATTTATAAAATAGTTGAAGATTTAACAAGAAGGAATACAGAGAATGGATGATCCTTTAAAAACCTATGGGCACATATCCGTTTTTGGAAAGTAATTTTTTTTTTAATGCGTTTATTTTTGGGGACAACCCCCTGACGGATAAAATACCCCTCTTTAAGGTTATTCGTTAAGTTTTGAAGGCAAAGAAAAACGTTTAAGGGGTGAATTTATCCTCAAGCTTAGAAAATGATGTTATTTTATTTTCCTTCTACTTCTACCTTAGCGTGCATCCAAATGGGCCCTAAATGCTGTGTGGAAATACTGAAATAGCAGAAAGTGAGTGTGACAATTGCCGTTCGAGAGTGCTAATTGTTAACTTACCAACTTCTCCAAAAGCTTAAGCTTATGAAGGAAGGTGTTATTTATCTTTTAACACTCCCCGCACGTGTGACCCACTTGGTAAACATGTGGCACATGTGGTCCCAATTTAGGCTGATTATCGCGTGTGGATTTTTACTCTCTGAGAGGTTTGAACACGAGACCTTTAGCTCTGATAACATGTTAACTTACCACATTCTCCAAAAAGCTTAAGCTTATGGAGAAAGACATTATTTATCTTTTATACTTTAACACTAATTGATAGTGTAATCACTCCTAAATAGATAGCTAATTGATGGTATAATCACTGAAAGGACTCTAAGGCGCTGTTTGTTTAAGATTATGACAACCAATTGTGGATGCTAAACCGATTATTGGACTCAAAATTACATTTGAGTCCAATAATCAGTATGACTCTCAGAGTTGGTGGTTGTGAATACTATTTTAGTCTGATTATGCAAACGAACACTGCTAGGACCAATTTTAATGATCAAAATTGGGCCCCATTGTGTAATCCTACATGTGTGTGGAAGCGGGACCATTGATCTGGTGGACCATCATTAGGTCAGGTGACCCATACTGTCCTAGACTCACGTTGAGATATCTGATCCATAAAGATTAAAAGCCTATGAAACCCAAGAGTTCAGCTTCTCTAAGCGGAATCCTATACGAAACCTACGCTGAACTTCTGTCTGCTGGTCAGATCAACTGATAAGATCACGTCCACATGGCACAAATGGGGATAGAACCTAATTAGAATGATTCTCTTTTGAGCATTTCTTAAAAGTGCAGAGATATCCCCCAACCGGTGCAACCGTGCAACACTCCACCAAACCTCTCTCTCTCCAACATGAACCGTTGGTGGGCCCAGCAATTTGATTTGTTGAAATCTTTGATCAAAGGTAGGCCCCACCCATTTTTTCAAAAAGAACCTACGGCCCACACCATTGGATGATCCAAACCGTCCGTCTAATGGGCCACAACGTAAATAAGTTGCACCCCAAAATATCATTTCCATAGGATGATCGCAGCCCTCCGAATCTAAAGAGAAACTGTATATTATGGAAACCTCTATAGATCAGAGGGTTGCGATCATCCTTTGGGAATGATATTTTGAGGCACAACCTATTTACGTTGTGGCCTATCAAATGGACGGTTTGGATCATCCGATGGTGTGGGCCGTACAGTTCATTTTGAAAAATCTGAGTGGGGCCTACCTTTGATCAAAGATTTCAACAAATCAATTGCTGGGTTGGAGAGAGAGAGAGAGAGAGAGAGAGAGAGAGAGAGAGAGAGAGAGAGAGAGTGTTTTCCCGGTTGTAGACTTGTGGGGGGGTTAAAAGGGGAATGATATAGGCAAAACCATGTTTTGATAATAGGTGCAAATTCACCTTATCCTATATGCTTAACCAGCCGCTACAATTCCCATAAAGCTGTCAGCAGCCTTTGACAGCTAGTTAAAGCAGATGGGACAAGTTTTGTTCATGCCTATTATCAAAACATGGTTGGGCCTATATCAGTTGCCTTATAAAATAGTGGCGTAGATCAATATTCTAACATGTTTAGTTCTCTCACGAAACAATGGATTCTTTTTGCAGGTTCACATGCATTTCGTTGATGGTAATTGGCCTAATAAATAAGGTGATAGAAACTGCCCATCCAGATGGCAAATGCACTTATGACACGCAACTTGAAATCCGGCATTTACGAAGACAATGATTTTGTTAACTTTGAATGAAATGCCTCCCCCCCCCCACCCCCCCATGGTGCAGGACCTATTGTCCTAGCTTAATGCCAAGGGAAGGACCACTGAACAAGGAGGGATTAGGAGGGACCACTTTGCAGGACCACCATTTGGCCACCCAATGATCACGAAAATTCCATCTTCCTTGTGGGATTGGAAATTCATGACACTTGCATTCAGTGCTGATGGAAATTAGAGCTTTAAACCCATATAAGAAATCCAAAACTGAATTTTCTTAAATCTTAATCAAACCCTGTAAACAAAAAAATTAGTTTTAATTGGATTGCGTAACATATTTACATTTGTTGTGACTTGTGAGTGATGTTCCTCCTAACCACAGGGGCGGAGCCAGGAATGTGCACCAGAGGGGGCAAAAAATAGTTATTATACATCAATTAATAAATTATTATAAAGTAAAAAAATTAAAGTTGTACAAATTTCTATTCAAATTAGTTTCACTTTTAAAATTATATGATGGGTGGCTGTACAAACCTTTCAATTAAAAAATTATATGTTGGGTGGCCGTACAAACTCTTATTTTTCAAAATGTACAATACGGCCCACTCCATAGGATGATCCAAGCCGTCCAATTGTTGGGCCCCAAAAACCATTTCCATAGGATGATCCTAACCCTCCAATCTATTGAAGTTTCCATAATGTGCAGTCTCCTTATAGATCGAAGGGTTAGGACCATCCCATGGAAATGATTTTTTTGGGCACAACCGATTTACGTTGTGACCGAACACATGGGCGCTTTGGATCATCCTATGGAATGCGCCGTAGTGTACATTTTGAAAAATATGAGTTCGTATGGCCACCCATCATATAATTTCTCGTCAAAAGGTTATTACATTTCCGAAGAAGCTCTCAAAAGCCTACTAAAGAAGAAAATAGAGCTGGGTTTGTGCAAATATCAACATATGGTTGCGTTGATAACATTTCCCAAACTAGAAATATAATAATTTTCCTTGTATAAAAAAAATGGAAAGTAATGATCTATTTGGGACAGCCTCTCTAGTGCAATTGTGACTCCTCTTTTACAATAAAGTGGGCTGTCCCAATTAATAAAAGGGTCGAGTATATCATTTGCCTATATTTTATTCCGGAAACTTCTCGTTTAAGCGCAGCGAGTCCTCTTGTCACGTTTCGATTTTGAACAATGAATGGGACCCACATCAAAAACCTTACCATTATGCTGTTGGCTTACCTAGGGGTGCAAGTTTGGCCCCGTCAACCCTGACCCGCCCTGAGCCCGAACAGGGTTAGGGCTGGATTTTCCAGTCCTGAGGGCGGGTCAGGGTTCATTTTTTTAGACCCTGACTCAGGTCAGGTCGGGTTCTTCGTTAATGCCTCGGGTACCCTGACCCGGCCCGACCCTAAGTTTTCTATTATATAATTGAACCATCTGTGCATGTTTCTTTTGCTAATATTTTCTATTATCTTGAATTGATGTTTCTTTAGATTATTATTATTAATTGTCTTTGTTGCCCGTCATCTTGTTGAATTCATATTGTCTTATTTTATTCCCTTTCTTTGTTTATTGATCATTTTGTTCTATATGATAAGTGATTGCTTTATTTTTGGCACTCTTAACAGGTATTTGAACTAGGGTTAATTAGGGCCGGCCGCGCCAATCGGGGCCAATCAGGGCGGGCCAGGGCCAGCACTGAGCCCTGTAGGGCGGGCAATGGGTTGAGGTTTTTCGGCCTTGACTCAGGGCGGGTCAGGGCGAGTCAGGGCCGAGATAATGGGTTCTAGGGTTGGGTTAGGGTTTTGAAAAACCCGGCCCAACCCGAGCCTGTTGCAGCCCTAGGCTTACGTTTTGATTTTGAACAACGAATGGGACTCACATCAAAATCTACCACTATGTTGTTGGCTTTTCGTACTGAGGAAAAAAAAAAATTGGGCTTTCTAAAACCAGGCTTATCCAGTATCCAATCACCTCGACTCAGAAAATTTTATGCAAAAATCGAGTGCCTAACGAGGCTATTCTCCACTGGAATAGAAATCCTTGGATAAGCTGTTCTAGGGATTCACTACTTTGGAAGGGGCTGTTCTCGTCATGAAGGAAGGATAGTAAGCCTATTCAAGGATAAGAAAAACCCCAGCTTGCTAGCTCTATTGTTTAACAACCCTAATAAGACTAAACTATTTAGAGATAAGTATAAATTTGTTTTGGAAAAAGCGTAGCTCCCCATGTGGTCTTAAGTTCTATTGGTTGGAGCTAGGAGTGGACATGGTTCGGTTCGGTTCGGTTTTGGGGTATACCCAGAACCGAACCATATATAATCGGTTCCCTGAAATTGGAACCAGAACCGAACCATATATGTTTGGAACCAAATCGAACCAGAACCATATATAATCGGTTCGGTTCTGGGTTTACCCAACCTTCACCAAATGTAGATATTTTACCTAATCGTATTTATAATCATTTCGATCCTGTTTATATATGAACTACAAAGAATAACATGTACGAATTTGGAATAATCAGGCACAAATTTGGGCAATGCAAAAATTATATATGACCTACAAACATGCACAAATTTGAAATAATCAAGCACAAATTTGGGGGATGAATTAAAATTTTAAAGGCAAAGCAACACGTTAAAGAGGGGTGAATTAAAAGGGGGTGAGGTGATTTTATCAAGCGATGAGGCATTGGGTTTTAAGGTGAGGGTCGGTTCTCGGTTCGGTTTTCGGTTCCGGGATCCCAAACCCAGAACCGAACCGAATTTCCATCGGTTCCAGGATATCAGAACCGGAACCGAACCATATAAATATGGAACCGAACCGAACCGAACCATATGTGCCGGTTCGGTTCGGTTCCTCGGTTCGAACCGGAACCATGTCCACCCCTAGTTGGAGCAATGGGACCCATGAAAGATATGGACAGTATCATTAGCGAAAGTGATTGTGGACCACAGTTTCCATGATCCGTGCATTTACGCTTGCCTGCACAGCTCTTTTTGTAGACAAATATTGGCGTGGTGTTGAGTCTGATTGGGACCCACGAAATGGCGTGGAACGATGTGGATCCCACCCGTTTTGGTAGTGGGGATAGTTGGGGCAGAGCTTCTATTATCCTTGCTTTCTTGAATCAAAGGTATGTGAACGGGACAAAAGACAGAGATGTATGTACTAGAGACAAAAAGAAGACTCTTTAGTAAACTTTTTACTTTATTAGGGACTGATATCCGCACTCTCATATTTTGATAATGGCACTACTCAGAGGGACAGAGATAAGAGATTAGATACTTAGGACAAAATAAAGAGATTTGCATACTAGAGACAAAAAAAAGAGGCTTTAATAAACTTTTCCCTTTTTAGGAACTGATATCCACACTACCATATTTTGATAATGGCACTACTTTGTTTTGCACATTTTTCTGCCTGTTGGTAGAGCATCCTAAAACGAGTAGTGTCACCATTAAAATGTCGTAGCGAGTTAACAGGTCCCTTTTTAAGTAGGAAATATAAAAGTGGTATTGATATTTACACTACCATGTTTTGATAATTGCACTAGGTCGCTTGTCTTTTCTTTTCTAATTGGCTTCCTAGAGCTCTTTTGGAATTGTAAGGACCTGACTGATGCTTAAATAATAAAAGACGTGTTAGTGCAATTATGAAAACATTTTTTTTTATAGGTAAGCTGGGAACGAACCCCGGAGTGCAATTATCAAAAACATAAAGCTTCTTCGAACCCTGTGGCATGTCACAAGTGACATACATGTATTGAACCTCCTCCCGTGACCTGCCTAGAGCAATCTAAACCGTCCATACCCATTTCAATTAATTAATTCAAAGCTGGGATTTGTGCAGGAAAGTTGGTGCCTTAATTTTTAGCTTTAAGATGGATCTCAAGCAAAGATAAGATATATGGGGACTTGAATTTTAAATGCGTGATTGAGAGGACAGAAGCAATGCAGAGAAGAGTACCAACTAGCCAATTTTTAAAGCTCGGATTTCAGATGGATAACACCACGCGAATTCTTGAATTTTCGAGAACTCAAATGTAAAAGTTCAACCGGCCAGAAAATCCTTGTTTTTTCCTCACTACTTTGATGTGATATTCAGAAGAAATACAAAACCGTATCTTTCTAATTCAAGAGGAATCAACACACGCCTCTTGAAGGTTGAATCCACCTTCTAGAGAAGGCGAATGAAAATGAAACACGCATTCTTCAGAAATCTTATTTAAAACCTTGCCATTAGCCCATTACTACCTACCACTTCACTTCATCGAGGGGCCCCTGTTTTTTTATTTTTATTCTTTTCTCCTTTAATACAGATAAGCTTTAGTTTAAGCCCATCGTTGAAAAAAGAAAAAACCAGGCAACTGATAATGCCACTACCCACTTTGTTTTTAGTTTTTACACACTTTTTTTTATTAGCTTTTCATAATCATGGATATTCCACCACTCAAGATGCTATCAACGTCAAATCATAACAGTGCAAAGTGTCGCATTATCAATTATGAGTGTGGATCTCAGTCCCCTAAACAAAATTTGACACATTCACATTAGTCCACATTGACACCAGCTGTTCTGTTTGCATGTGGGGTGGGCCCAACTGTGCAAGCCAATGAGAGAGTCTGTTTTTGGGTCAAATGGGTAAGACTCATTACCCACAAAAATCTAACTACTATATAGAAAGGCAAAATGATGGGTTAAGTTTTTTCCACCATTTGCCGTTATTTCCGCTTGTGTCCCACTGCCATAATTCCAATTGTATCCTACATGTAAGGGCATTTGTATCATTTACCGTTATTTCCGCTTGTGTCTCACCTTTTGATCCACACGTCAGCTTTACTCTTTTACCATTAACCCCTTTGTTGATACTATGAGAAATTATTTGAGGGTAAAATAGTAATCTGCATACGAAAAGTACCGACACGGGTATCTGTCTATGACAATTACGGCAAAACACTACCAAGAAGAGGTAAAGACATATAATAATGACGAAAGAACTACTTTATATTACTCATGCAGGACACTTGGAAAGTATTGATGGATTCCGAGCACCTAAAGAGGAACAACAATTATGGAACCCCTATTAATTGGAGGGCTAGGATCAACCTATGGAAATGGTTTTACGGGCACAATTGATTGATGTCGTGTTCCATCACATGGATGGTTTAGATCAACCTATAACCCTCTATAGTCGGAGGGTTCGGATCAACCTATGAAAATTATTTTTGGGGCACAACCTATGTAACAAGTGGCCCATCCAAAAGAAATTTCTTTTCTTTTTGTCTGGGATTTACACGTCAGCATTACTCTTTTACCATTAACCCCTTTGCTGATATCAAACATCTATCTCTATGAGAAATTATTTCAGGATAAAATCGTAATCTACATATGAAAAGTACTGACACAGGGTACGGGCCATACCGTACATTTTAATAGAGTGAGGAGTGCGATCATCAAAATACGGTGAGTAGTGCCATTATAAAATATGGTAGTGAGAACATTATCACTATATATAATTTCAAACCGTCGTTACTTGGATGTTCCCACACAGGTCGGGTTCAACCCGAATTTGGGTTGGATCGGGTTAAGCTTTTTCACAGATCAAGTTGGGTTAGGAAAAATCAACCCCAATTGGAAATCGGGTTGAGTCGAGTTGGGCTGTTGGGCAACCCGGCCCGACCCGAAACCCGAATTTGGATTCCATATGAAGAAGTTATGTATATGTGTGTTTTTCTTTTTCAACATTGAAATAGTCTCCACAATCCACAATGGACGGTTTGGATAATCCTATTGTGCAGGCCATACCGTACTTGAATAAAGTGATGAGCCTATGGAAATGATTTTACAGGCACAACCTATTGATGTTGTGTTCTATCACATGGACGGTTTAGATCAACCTATGATGTGGCTTGAACAATTTTAAATGGATAGCACGTGCGATGCACGCGCATTTTTACTAGTAAAATAAAAGGCCAAACAGTAGGGAAGATTTTTGTTAAAATATATTGACATCATTGTGTTTTCTCTTTTAATTCTCCATGAGAATAAAATAAAAGTAAAAGAAGCTTCCCACAACTAAAATCTAGGAGACTCCAGAGGTGGCTCGGATAGCCGTTTCATGCTAGAGAAGGAGAGGGGGTGCGTAGCCTCAAAATCCAATTCCCATTGGTCCACGTGACATCATGATTTAAACATCTTAACCTCAAAGCCCTGTCTGGCTCACTTTTGGATATCAATTAATGAAAACACCATTTGTTACATGAATTCCATTGTCCTTTATCCTTCGAAGGTTTGTATTCTTCTAACCACCACCTCTGTAATGGAGCTCCCACCATTATCCTCACCAGTACACCTCTTCCTCAGACCTCTGCAATACAATTGCAGAAAACCCATGTCTGCCACTTCCAATACCATAACCTAACCCATAATTTCACTTCTTTCTTTTCTTTCTCCAGACAAATGGAAGCTTTGCCTTTTCTCTTTTGATCTTTTAGACCCACTAATCGCTTTTTTGCGGGGCTAATCCTGCTGATTACATTCAAACTCACGTCGGCCCTGCTATTTATAACAGCTCTACCATAACTAACACACAAAAGTTTTGCAGCATATAGCAGTAGGCTTTTCAAAGCATTGCAAAGAAGATGTCGTTTTCTTGCGTAAAATCCTTCATAAAGAGGTTCTGTAATGACGAGTTCCGAATGGAAAGCAGTGGCTACAGCTTCTCCAGCGATCTGTTGCCGTCCCTTGGAGCCCAAATCAACCAGAGAACCAAGCTTAGGAAACCCATTGTTTCTCCTTTCAATCCGCGTTACAGGTTACACAAAACTCTTCTTGTTTCCTTTTGATTAAAAAAAGATGAAAAGAAAATGAGTATCAGTTCAATTTTTTTTCTCCTTTCAGGGCCTGGGAAATGTTTCTGATTCTTCTGGTTGTTTACTCGGCCTGGATCTGCCCATTCGAATTCGCATTTCTGAGTTACAAGCCAGACACACTGTTCATCATTGACAATGTAGTCGATGGTTTCTTTGCCATTGATATTGTTCTCACCTTCTTCGTCGCATATCTTGACCGTAGATCTTATCTTCTGATCGATGATCCCAAGAAAATCGCAACCAGGTTAATACGAACTTGTTTTTTTTTACCAAATCATGAGTTGTACTTTTCTCAAAATATACGGGCTTACACAATTTGAGACCAGGTACATATCCACCTGGTTCATCTTTGACGTCTGTTCAACAGTTCCTTTGCAACCTCTCAGCCTCTTCTTCAAGAAACATAGCAGTGGACAGGGTTTTAAAGTCCTTAATATGCTCCGACTATGGCGTCTCCGGCGGGTGAGCTCTCTGTTTGCAAGGTCCAACACTGAATTCCAGTCTCAGCCTCTCATTTCTCCAAGTTCCAAATGATCTTTGAAGAACAATATTCACTAAGCCAGTTTGCCTTCTTACAGACTAGAGAAGGACATCAGGTTCAACTATTTCTGGACTCGCTGCACAAAGCTCATCTCAGTAAGTTTTCTGCATTTTTCATTTTCCTTTCTTTGGCTCATAACTGCATGGAAAATGTTGGAAAATGTTCTCTAAATTATACTCTTTTTTTTTTATGTTAGGTCACTCTGTTTGCAGTTCACTGTGGTGGATGTGTTAACTATCTGATTGCTGACAAATACCCAGACCCGAAGAAAACCTGGATTGGAGCAGTGATGCCGAATTTCAAAGAAGAGAGTCTCTGGGATAGATATGTAACATCAATATACTGGTCCATTACAACACTAACAACAACTGGTTATGGGGACTTGCACGCCGAGAATCCAAGAGAGATGTTGTTTTATATTTTCTACATGCTTTTTAACTTGGGATTGACAGCTTACCTTATCGGAAACATGACAAACCTTGTTGTCCATGGGACTAGCCGCACGAGAAACTTTGTGAGTTTTCTTTGATTCCCAGTTCAGGAAAGCTATCTGATAGTTATGCTGTTTCTGCTTTACCCACTTACCTGCTAAAAGGAACAGTTTAGAATATTATGAAATATTTGTGCCTTGTGAAAACAGAATGACAAGCAAACACAATTTCCTTAAAGGTTGAAAAATCTAAATTATCTCTATATTCATTTTAAAGAACTTCAATAGAGCTACCAAATTTCAATGTTTTCTTTTCAGAGTAACTCAAATTTTAAAGCATGTTTCAGAAAATAAAGAGGTTTATTAACAGATGATATTCGACAAGAACTTCAAAAGCGGGCCTATCTTTTCTACAACCATCACTACCAAATTTCAATGTATTTCTTTTCAAGAGTAATTAAAATTTTAAAGCATGTTTCAAAAAACAAAAAGGATTATTTGCAGATGATATTCAACAAGAACTTCAAAAGCAGGCCTATCTTTTCTACAGCCAGTTCGCTGAATCAATAATAGTACTCACTTGAGTTGATATACTGTCTTTTTCATGTGGTGGTTAACACCTTAATTTTTACTAATAGATTACCAAAGCTTGTCTCGTGGGGTTTACTGCTCAGAGAAAACTAGGATATTGCATTAGAAAAACCAATGGCCCTGTCATTATTGGAGTACTGGGACTCAGTTCACTGAGAATTTTGTATGATTTTCTACACTTTCATGTAGGAGAGTTATACTATGTTGATTCTGATAAGTCGTTCTTGCTTTTGATAATGTAGAGGGATACAGTCCGAGCCGCTTCCGAATTTGCAGCCCGAAACCAATTGCCCCCATGGATAGAGGATCAAATGTTATCCCACTTATGTCTCAGGTTCAAAACAGAAGGATTGAAACAGCAAGAGACTTTGACTGGTCTCCCAAAGGCCATTCGTTCAAGCATAGCTAACTACCTACTCTTTCCCATTGTTCATAAAGTCCATCTTTTTCAAGGGGTCTCTCTTGACTTCCTTTTCCAACTGGTATGACTTCAAAAATTTTATTGTATTGTTGACATCCCCCTATGTTACATAAAGTTTGATACAATCCTCCCTGCAATGGAAGGTTTCAGAGATGCAGGCCGAGTATTTTCCACCCAAGGAGGATGTGATACTACAAAATGAGGCTCCAACAGATATTTATATATTGGTATCAGGAGCAGTGGTAAGTAACACTTGAATTTACATTATGCCAGAACACTTAACAGTGGCAAAAGATCCTCCACAATCTAATTTTGACTCAGTTGAACTTGCTTGTGATTGGTATGTGGTTGCAGGATTTGATAGCATACATAGATGGCAATGAACAGGTAAGAATTCGTCTTTTATTGTTCTTTTCATGGATAGGAAAGTATGTATGGCATGCATGACAAACCTAATTTCAACAGTTTTGGATTCTAGGTTCATGGAACAGCAGTTGCAGGGGAAATGTTTGGGGAGATTGGTGTTTTATGTCACCGGCCGCAGCCATTTACAGTAAGAACCCGTGAGCTTTCTCAAATCCTACGACTTAATAGGACTTCGCTCATGAACATTATTCAGGCAAATACGAATGATGGAAAAATTATCATGAACAACTTTTACCAGGTACACATTAGATAAGGCAGCCCTACTCTATCCCATGCTTTAATTAATTTATTTATTTCATTTTTAGGGGAGATGTGGACTGACGTTTTTGTGCTCAATTTGTACAGGAACTGAAGGGAAGATTAGATTTTGGAGACCCAGATACAGATCCAGGGCTGATCCTCAAGGAATGGCTTGATGGAGGACCTATAGGAGGAAGGTATTTTTCTCATGTAGGACCATCGATACCGGAAACAATTGAAACAGGGATTCAGTGCAATGCTGCTGAGAAGAGTGAATTAAACACCGTCGGTGAACTTCTAAAGTACGAATCTGACACAAATTCAACAGATGCACTCGGGAAAACAGCCTTACATGTTGCCATTGAGAATGGGAATCTTGACAAAGTAAAGATTTTGCTAGAAAGAGGAGCAAACATGGATAGACCAGATGCGAGAGGGTGGACCCCAAAAACACTGGCAGAGAAATGGGGACATAAAGCCATCTATGATTTCTTACTATGGCATGAAAATAGAAATAGGAGTTTACAGGAGCATACAATAGAATTTACGGAGGCAGAGGCAGTTAATCATAGCAGGAATGATAAAAACCAACCTAGGAGAAAAGGGAGCTCTAATTTTGTGAACTCTTGGTTTGCCAAGACAGCAACAAATCCCGGTTCAAACAGTTACAACCATTGTAATGATCCCAGAGGCAAGGTATCGACCAACAAAAGAGTCACAATTCACATGCATGTCCAAAAGTCAAATAGATCAAAAGAGCATCTACGAAAATTAATTATCCTACCAGAATCTTTAGAAGAGCTCTTCAGGATTGGCGGTAAGTCTTACTTGCTATCTCAAAGATATTTATAATAAACCTGGAGATAACACTAGAGTAACTATGATTAGTTTAGCAATTCAATGATAAGCACATTTGGGTGAACAAAAAATAAATAAAATAATGAAACAAAGTAAAATGTCACTTTTAAAAAGTTCAAATGCAATAAAGCTATGTGAATTAGGAGCATTCTAGGCTATTTATATTCTCTTCATGCATCATAGGGTACCCTGAAATTGCAGGTCAAAAGTTTGGGGGCCGCCATCCTACGAAAGTGGTCAATGGAGAGAATGCAGAAATAGATGACATAAGCGTTATACGAGATGGGGATCATCTGTTTCTCCTTGAAAATGAGTGTGAAGGTGCACATAGCGATGTGGCATAATCATGATTGAAGACACAATGTATCCATGGAGATATTTGCAATTTTTAAGCAATGTATAATGAGCAACTGGTAACAAAGATTATATTTTTAAACCAAACTGGGTCGTTAAAGCCAGCAATGGTATTGTTGAGTATTTCAATTACATTTTGCTGCAGTTCCTGACTGCCCAAGAAAGCCCCCAAAATTAGACATAACATTAATGTGAGAAAATACATTAAATCTCAGGGTGGGGGTGTGCGGCAAAAGTGGTTGGAAGTATTACACATGGGAGAAAACAATTCGAAGGAATAATGCTTTGTGAAAAACTTTAAAGTCAACCTATTAAAAGGAACAAAAAGACACACAGAAATTTTGTGAGCCCACAGGCCTTCGAAGTCAAAATTGGCCCAATAGATAATCTTTTCACTAAGGTCCACAAAGAGAGAGCGCCCTTTCAGGATACACCTGAAACCTAGCCCATGCCAATCTTTTCGTCCCACGTATAACAGAGTAAGCATGTCAGTCAGGCTACATCTATGATACCAGAGGGGGCAACTGGGGGTGCTTACTCCCCAGGATAATGTGGAGATTCCTTGTGCTTTTCTTTGCACACTTTACTGAGGAAAATTATCGTGCCTTCCTAGTATCTCAGTTGACTGGTAATGGGTGAGCTTCTGTGTTGAAAACGAACTTATCAAGAGGAAGAATATGGTTGTGCCTGAACAACAAGTATAAATACTTCAATGTTTCCCCCAAAAAGAAGGTCTCCATCTTGTCTCCTCTACGAGGAGGCACAGTAGTGACATCATCCAAAGAACTATAACCCCCAGAATCAACCTTAGTATATTTTTCAAAGGCTTCAAAGATCTGCCAACCCCATTCAAGGTACCTGTAGAAGAAAAGTTAAATACAAACAAACAATCAGACAAGTTATTTAGTTTTCCAGTTTTGGTTGTTAAAAAAGAAATTAAATATTTTTTTGAGTAAAAAAAGAAATTGAATATTAATATACAGAATTTTCATATAAAATGAGAACAACCGGGAAAGAAAGAACAGCGGATCTTAATTTGGATCTTCAGTAATATGATGCAACACAAACAATGATTCCACAGTTTCAGGGCGCAAAAGATTGTGGCGATCAGCATGTTTAATTATTATATCATTCAAGTACTCAGAACTTTTGTTACCACCATCAAGGCCTCTTCGGAAGCTCCCTGATTCAAAGGAACACAAACGATCAGTTTTTTTTTTTGAATGGCAACACAATAGATCAGTTCACCAGACATAACCAAATCAAAGCGATGCAGCTCAATTATGCAAATATGAAATGGACTGAATGTTTAAAGAAGATAATTTTTCTAATATTAACCGTGGTCACCTCTACATGGAAGTAAGCTATTTCGGGAGCAAGACCGGTTGAGGTCACTGAGTACATCTGAAAGCATGTCTTTGCCAGCTCTTCAGCAAGGTCCAAATTTTCCAAATCTTCAAAAGTGAGCAAATTACCTTCCATCGCCTTTTTCTTAGTAATGTCATTTGTGGCACCTAGAGCAAGAGTGCCTGGCAGGAAACATACCTGCATAGGGCGGAAGATATTCCTACATCAAGAACTCAGAATTCACTGTAGATTTTGCGAGTATGGAAGTCAGTAAGAGCGAGTTTAGTATCTTTTATAGCTATATTTTGGGATACAATATAATTTCGGAAATGATTTTCGCACTCCTTTTTTCTGATAATGGCATTGCACACTATATCTGTTGGGGTTCCACGCAAAAGCAAATAGTCCCACATTGGATAAGTGAAATGGATGGGGATGAGTTATAAGGGAATGGGCACCCTCCTTCTAACGGCTAGCTTTTAGGGTTGAGTTCTACCCGGTTAAATTCCCTACCAATCACCTGTTTTTCTTGGATGTTAAAAGCATTTTGAGAATGGCATTAGCCTTCAGTAGCCAAAAGTTTTGCTACACCCAAATTAAACTGTACAACCAAGTCAGCGGTCACGTAATTGTGCATCTATACACGTCATGTGATTAAAATTTGATATTAACAGGATGAAAGGAAAGATACTATTCATCTGAACAAACTAGACAAAATACACGATCGAGACTTCAAGTTTGATTTCCAATTCATAAAAACCACAGATTCCAGGCAAATCAAGTACGCATTTAAATCTCAACCGAACCTAAATCAAACAAAGTTATCAACCTAGAGAGATTTGATTGGTGCGAGTGTGAGAAGCGTTTAAGACTTCTAGTAATTTCAGGCATTGAAAGAAAAGCTAGGGTTTGATACGAAGAAACAAATGAAACACACCTTAAAGAAAGAAAGAAAGATCTATGGCGGAACTTGGCGTTATCGTACACTATATCTTTCATGGAATATGGAAGAGCCTTCGACTTTCTCTTCCTCTCTATTGCTCGCTCGCTACCGATCTAAGGAATTTGGGGCTTTCTTTTATATGTTTTTATCAGAGGAGAGAATGAAAGTTGTCTTATATAGGAGTAGAGGTGTCTGATTCAAGATGAAAAAGGTCTACATGTTTGTTTGCTTTGATTGTAAGCCAACGAGCCTCCTCTACTCATACGAACCCAAGTAGGATTATGTATGATCAATTATCTTATTTTCGTCTTATTATATTTGGTATCTCATCATCTACACGCTCAAATTTTCATCGAAGTCATCAAGGGGGCAGAGTACAGGTGGGCCCAATGAAAAGCTTTCATCTGCTAGATTACATTACAAGGTGGGAGTGCATTTAGAGTTTCATGTTAGACTATATGCCCTGAAAAGCCAGTAAAATAATATTTATAAATTAATAAAGATTTATTTCATGACATGAATGGGTAATTATAATAATGAATATGTGTGATGCGCTTGTTTATTGACACATGTTCGTCCTTAGGTAGCATAGTAGAAATGCCATGCTCAAAGGATTCACAGATTCAAGGGAACAAGGAGATATGACATTTCGGTTCTATACAAGTCTTAATAATTCCTAGTTGGGAAAGAGACTGGACATCTCTGTATACAACTAGCACCGGTCTTGCCTACATGCACGTGTCGTGAGGTGACTTATCTCGGTCATCTGGGCAGTGTATCCTAAGCAAGAAGAGTGTGTACGGCGATTGGATCACGTAACCGAACTAGATCAAATAAAGAACAACTTGTGGACAAGAAAGTATAAAGTTGTTCTTCCAGACATTACCCTTAACATGTCCTTAGACCTGAGGGATATTATTGGTCTGTCGGCCCATTCTAGGGCCTTAGTCTATCTTATAGTGATTCTATTTTAGAGTCACATTCGGATAGAGGTATATCCTAGAGCAAGCCCTCGAGACCAATAGTGATACTCAATAAGGGATTCTTTGTCATAAAATTTAGGGATTGACATCTGCAATTTTGTCAGAGCGGTAGGTCTATTAAATAGCCTGGCCAGGCGGATTTGATAAAATGTTTATCGGAAAGTTTTATAAATATTGAATTATTTTTCAAAGGATTTTACAAATGCATTTGGAGGCCGAACACCGTTTGATCAAAATGGTATACCAAGAGTGGGCCAAGGGGGTAAATGGTGTCCACCTACCGTATGACTCAACTCAGTAGACGTGGTTACGAAGAAATGACTTCCACATACATGATGTGATTAGGGGTAAGATGATCTGACCGTCATCTTCAGGGTTACGTCTCGTTGGAGGCCACTGACCTAATGCGAGTGTAGTTTAACTACAGAGCGAGATCGCAGTGGGGCCTACCATAGGGTTCTGCAGGATTGACCGTCGGATCCCTGCGACGATCCCACTCACAACTCAAATGACCCGGTAATATCTAAATGGATCAGGGTTCCGCATTTTATGTAATTGCACGGACGGATATGATCCGTTAGATTAATGTGGATATTAATTATATATATATATATATATATATACATGTCTTTGTTAGGTAAGTAACAAGAGACAGTAAGAGAATTTTTCGAAAGCAAATTGGAGCCGAAATAACTCCTATTGGATGTGAGTAATCAATTAAATTATTAATTAATTAATTATTATACATTATTATGTATTATTAATTTGATTAATAATTAGCATAATAATGTGTACTCCAAATGAGGATAGTTATTCCCAAACCGGTTTTGCAAAAGTTGCAGAATTGGAACAAAATTAGGAATTGGGATAGGACTACACATTTTGATAATGTTTGTGGGGCCCACAACACTCCTAAATCAGTTGGAGAGCTTGGGAAAAGAGTCACAATTGCTCAAGGACTTTGAGTTGCACTCAAACTCCTTGTTGGATAAGAATTGCAAAATTGTAGGATCTACAAGCAATTTGTTTCCAACACCAACTCTTATGAGATAAGCCACAAGGCTGGAGGGAGGCATCCACACACGTTCTCCCATGTATCTTTAGTGTCCTCACATAGCCTTGGAGGTTTGGGAGAGTCTCATTTACTCGAGGAGTCTCAATTCAAGTCGGTTTCTCAATTGGATTGGAATTGGGAGAGAGAAACAAGGATTTATCAAACCAAAACTCTACTTTATATAAAAGAGAGAGGGGAGAACGAAATTTCAAGTGTGGAATACTCAAAAATTCGTTCTCCCTTGCTTCCCCCCTTTGGAAAATAGTTTTCCATCTATCTCTCCCTCTCTTCTAATTGAAATATTTTCAAAGAGAAAGGCTTCAAATTAATTTCTCTATTCTCTACAACAAAGGTACTGATTAGATCAGAACTTACATAAGTAAATAAGAGTTATTCACATCCACAATAGTCTATGCAAAGAAAAAGAATCCATCGGTTCAACTTGCGGGGTCCGCGACGTTTAGAACGATCGCAACCGTTCGAGGAGTAGATCAAGCAGCGTGATTCCTTGATTTCTTCTTCAAAGAGGTATTTATTTATGTTTGATTAACATAATTAACTAATCTAGACTCTAGGATTTTGGGCAAAAGCAAGATCAAAAGAAATTTTTTAAATTCTATGTGATTTTTGTTCCGCTGCGCATAACGATCTTGCCGGAAGGGGATAACCTTCCTTCATTTCAAACTATATTGCTCTGTTTGGTTGCCAAAATTTTTGGTTCTTGGGACTTTTGTGAAATTTCCATAGGAAACCCACGTTTGGTTGGTGACCTCAAAATAATCCCAGGAACCAAAATAATCCCGCACGAAACCCTAGGAAGGGAAAAAATACTCCTAGGAACCAAAAATAAGCTTGCAGAAGAATTTTTTTTCTTCCCAGTAGTTCAAGCAACCAAACAAAGCATTTTTTCCCCACCATAGTCCGGTCAACCAAACATGGGATTTTTATCTTATCGGGAGACTTCCAGGGAGTTTTTTTTCCCACCAATCTCCCAGGAAGTTTTTTGTTCCACAAAAATCCCAGGAACCAAAAAAATTCCGGCATCCAATATATGACATTACAATTGAGGGATTTTGCCTCGACAATACTATTCTTGTCTCCTCCCCATTGGCTACTTTCTACTCTACGAGGGTCACACGTGCATCCAAACGGACCCTTGGATGCTGTTTAAATCTAGAAACATGCAAAATTCAGGGAGGAAACGGGAATTATAAATGGGAATCCCTAGGACTTTTCCTGAGGTTTCCCCTGTTTGTTTACTAGTAAAATTGGAAGGTAGGAAAAAAACTAAAAAAGAAAAACAGAAGGGTAAATGATATTCTCCCGGCCCTGCTTGCTTTGATACCACTTGTTGTGACCCGGGTAGAACTCAGCCTCAAAAGCTAGATGTTAAGGGGAGGTTGCCCAAACCCTTATAAGCCCATCCACTGATACCGAGCACGCTCACTTTGATGTGGGATCTTTGCTTTCACGGAACCCCCACCAACACTCCCTTTTGAAATTTATAAAGCAGAGCAAACCAAATTAAGCATAAGACTCGCTCCTCAACTTCTAAAATCTAACTCCTTCGTAAGACTAAGTGCAAGACGTGGAATCTCATTAAAATGACTTAAACACCTTTGATAAAAAGGAGATACTTGTTTGGATGCCCAAACACATGATTCGAAGGAATAAAAAAAAGAAGTGGAGACGGTATTTAGGTGAGTTGGAACGAAATCATACAAATATTTTTGAGAATCAGCAAACGAATCACTTGCTTTGGCATTTTGAAAAGATCGAATATGGAATTCTGGCTACTTCTAACTTCATTATTGATTTCCTTCCTTTTCCTTTTCCTTTTCCCGGTATTTGGATCCAGAGAAAAGAAAATTATTGAGAACAATATTTTCCATGAAAAAATATTCCATAGAAAATAAAAGTTCTGGGTCTTTTAGGTTTACTGTTTACTTGAAAAATAAGGAACATTTTCATTCTTTGAAGAAAAATTCCATGGAAAATAATTTACCAAACAGTAGAAAATTATTTTTTCATGGACATAAATATTGGACTGGGATTGTCAATGTCATCCAGTGGCCCCATGACCCAAAACATAGCATTGATTTAATAATCTGATGAATGGTCTTTTGCATGCTGAGCCTACATCAATTTTTGTTCACTCATTCTTATGATCGTCCAACAATTGGGAAATGCCTTTTGCGATGGACATAGCAAATCCCATTTAATAATGTGTTTTTTACCCTTTCATGTAAATTGTGACTGATTTTTTAATTAGGGCGCGTTTGGTAACCATTCTTCTGGATTTTGCTTCTGAGCACGGAATTGGGAAATCATTCCAATGGATTCCAACTGCAGAAGTGATTCAATATCGTTTCTTTACGTAAACTCAGCTTTTATTAGGGTGAAATTGGGCTCGGCATTCCTTTCATCAAACATCATTCTTCGTTCTGTTTCCTTTTAATTATCTAGAGTGACAAAAACGAAACAATTTAAAACCTAGGAAGTTTTTAGTAAAATTTTCGTCCCATCCCATGTTTGGTTGCCTTTTAGCACTGGAATTTTTTTAATCCCACCCTTGTAATGATTGCTTATAAGTATGGCATGGACTCCTTGCCCCCTCTTTTTCTTTCCAAGGAAATGATGTCCTCTCTCTCTCTTCCTCTCTCTCATCCCTTCCCATAATTGGTAATGACACCCATAAATTTTGGCGGAAATTTTAGGAATTGTGGGAAAAAAAACCCTAGCAAATCCCGTCGACTTCACTGTTGGAATTAAAAAGCTCCTGGGATAAAAATATTACTGGCAACCAAACGGAGCTTAACTCAACTCGCTCTACTTTTTGGTGGACACATTTAATGATGAAAATTACATGCATTTCATTGACAAATTTGTTATATGATCCAAATCCTTGATCGTTATACGATCCAAATCCTTTATCTATTAGACCTTGCTATGGATTGCCATGCTTGAAAATTCACTATCATTGGATGATTCAAATCCTCCAATTAGTGGCCATGAATATAGACAGTTTATTACCATCTATTAGGGGGATTCAAATCTCAGGGTTAGAATCATCCAATGCATGGCCCACCCATAGCAATGCCGAACAGATGAAGGGTTTGGATCAAAGTACGAGTGGGCCTCGCTTGTACTTCCACCCGCTAGCATTCATCCTTGGCAAAATAATCCATTATATAATCTCTCCCAAATACAAAGGGTATTACGTATATTTACCACTAAACCCATTTATTTTCCTCCAAAAAAACCCAGCATCATTTCCCCCCTCCAGCCCCCATCTTCCCCTCGTAATTTCCACTAAAAGTAGTGTCATTTTCGTAGTCACAGCAATCCAGTCCATTGAACCCAACCTCTCCAAGGGAAAAGGACGTTTTAACTTTAAACACTTCACCCCAAACCCCTTGTCTGCTTGGCCTTGCAAATTTTCAAACCCTCTTTCCGCCCTGAATCTCGTAATTCTAGCAAACAACAAGGGTATTCTTGTGATCCACCACCCTCTAAACACCTATAAGTCCACCACCTTGTCCCTGTTCTCTTCAACAAGTTGGAATCCATTTTCTTCTTCCAACCTCAAAGAACAAACAAATGGGGTCTCAACAAATTGAAAATTACCGTGAGAACGCTGAAATATACCACGGAGACACCCTCTGCAAGAAGAAAGCACTAGAATTATTCCAAGAACTGAACCTCCCAAAGGGTCTTTTACCCCTAGACGACCTGGTAGAAGTGGGCCACAACCGGTCGGCTGGTTTCGTGTGGCTCCGGCGTAAAAAGAAGAGGGAACACTTTTTTCCGACGACCGGAAAATTATGTTCGTACACCCCAGTGGTGACCGCGTTCGTTGAGAACCGTCGGATGAAGAAGGTGACAGGAGTGAAGAGCAAAGAGCTGTTTATCTGGGTCACGATTTCCGACATTTATATCGATGGTCAGGATTATGGGAAGATCACGTTCAAGACTCCCTCCGGTCTTGGACGGAGCTTCCCGGTCTCGGCGTTCGAGTTGGTTGAGACTTGAGGAAGAGGAGAAGAAACCCCTGAAGGAGAAAAAATGATATATATGGCAAGACGGTAAATATGGGTTCATGTTTGGGTGTTTTGCTAGAAACTAGAAAGGAGAGAATAATTCCTTGTATTGGGTACGACTATTTTGTCTTGTTAGGGATTATGGTAAGCAGGAATATTATCATGTATATCGCCTTTGGTGTATCGAATAAAAGTAAATCGTTGGTTTTTATTTAGTTTGAATTCGGGGTTTTCTTTTCTCATGGTTACGTATCTCTATTTTCTAGTTCTTGATAATGCATATGTTCTTTAGTTTTAGTTTTTTTTTTCTCACCTTTGTTCACTTTAGTGAGGATTGACAAAAATACCCATAGTTCAAGGGTTTTGTTCTTGACAGTTATGGCTGTTGACAACTTTTTTGGGAATTGTAGCAGTTGGTTAAGCACTAGGGCTGCAACTCTAGCCGGGTTTTACCCGACCTGCATCGGCCCGACCCGAGAATAGCCTGGGTTGGGTTCAGGCTTCATGGGTTTCGGGTCGAGCCGGGTTGAGCATTCAAAAGCCCGCATGAATCTCGGGTCGAGCCGGATTTGAAGGGGCCCGACCCGACCCGACCCGAGTTACATAAGTTATAGTATGTACATTTTTTTCTATTGTTAGTTAAAAGTTAAAAAGTGAAAACCCACGCACCCACTGTTATTGTATGTGAGTGTAATTTCTGCTTCTATGAGTTGAGTTGATTCAAGTGTTTGATTCAGCATTGTTTGATTGTAATTACAACATTGTTTTATTCAGCATTGTTTGATTGTAATTACAACATTGTTTTATTACAACATTGTTTGATTCAAGTGTAATGTGAGTGTAATTACATCATTGTTTGATTCAAGTGTACTGTGAGTGTAATTTCTACTTCTATGAGTTGAGTTGCCTTGCCAAACAAGAATTTTCCTTAAAAAATTGCGTCAACGTGAAAAAACCCGACCCGACCCAACCCGAGATATTTCTCGGGTGGGTTGGGTTCTCCAAAACCCGACCCGCCCGACCCGTGTTGCAGCCCTATTAAGGACATAGGGCAAGGTGGATTCACGAGTATTATCAAAACATGATTGTGCTGATATCATTTTCTTAGGATGACGGCAAGTTTCCAATCCACTTATTAATGAAGTAGTTGGACAGTTGACTGCGTAAACGTGTGCAGTTCAGATAGTTTTTGAGCATTCTCAATCAGCAAGGCCACATTTGGATACCTCAAGTTTTTGTGTATTTGAGTTTTGGATACAAATACATCAATCATCCTCATGCTCATGTTGTACAAGAGAGGGAGGGAGGGAGGGAGTGAGGGAGGAACATCTTGCTGTTGCTGCAGCAAGGTCGAGGGGCAGCAAGGATGAAGACAATTAGATGTGGCTAAAAATCAGGAAACAAAAAACTATACTCAAAATTGGATCAGCCTTTGCCCGATTTTTAGCCACATCTAATCCCTGGAAACACTAAGTTTCCTGGATTTGGTTTCCAAATTTTTAGGGACTTCACCCTCATATCCACTTAGAGAAACCCATTTATCATGAAAACAAATTCATGGTAGCCAAATGTGCCATGAGTTTCAAGATTTAGAGGCTATTTTCAAACTGGAAACTCTTCACTATATATAAGCTCCCTACTTTACACCAATAGTTTGGATCTTGCCAAATGCAATCATTCAATGGTCGTAACTTGTAATTTGCAGGGGTTTCTAGAGTACTCCAAATCATGGTTTTAAATTTTGACCGAAATTTTGGATTTCGGTCAAGACTGAAACCGAAACGTTCTGAAACTGAAATAGCTGAAATTTCAGATATTTCGGTCAAAATTTTGGCTATTTCGGCAAAAATTTCTACCAAAAAGTCCGCAGTTTCGAGCACTTGTACCAAATTTCGGCTGAAATTTCAGTTCGGATAAGTTCGAAATTTTAGCCGGAACTGAAATTTAAAACCATGCTTCAGATAAGGATTTTAGCTGACACCTCTAGGTTTAGTTTGTATGCTACTTGATTATCTGTTTTTTCTTTTTGAAATGGATGTGCAATACCAGACTGGAGCTTGAGCTTGCAAAATGGTGCTATGCATAGTATCAATTCTCGGAGGGCAACACAAACACCTGGACACATGGTTGTATTGATATCATTTTTTTTGTTTTTTTTGCGATAAGTTGACATTATTGCATTAGCAAACATATGGGGACAAGTTGTCCAATGATCTTGCAACAGTCCCAAATTTCCACGATAATATTTGAGAGTTTCCAAGGGCCCAACATTGTTCCATTCGCCCAAGATATGATGTTGGAGGAGTCTCCTTCCACAATCAGGGGGCCAAGTCTATGGGAGACATACCACTTACAATAAAGCTCTCGCCTCCGCTTCATTGGCTTCGCATATCCCGGCCAAGCCAGAATACAGAAATATGGTTGTTCCCTCGATCGGCATCTTGAAAGAGTCCGCCAAACCCTGTCAGGCCCGACTTACCTTCTACGCTTCTATCAAAATTGAGTTTAAGCCATCCACCAGGTGGTGGTTTCCAAGTATAAAAGCCACAAAGCTCTTCGTGAAAAGAGTAATAGCAAGAGTGGCGACTCAGGTTTTGGGGTGTGTCAGCAACCTTAAGTGAGAGAGGAGAGAGAGAAGGAAGAGAGGAAAAAAAGAGAAAGGAGTACTGAAGGGAAAGAGGAAAAAAGAGAGAGAAAAAGAGAGTTTCTTCCCAGTTTTCTCTTGGGTTTTCTCCTGGGGTTTTCTCTTGGGTTACTCTCGGTGTACGGTGTTGGGTGGGAGAAGCAAGGAAAGGGTTGCGGGTTTGTTGATTTGGTTTAATTCCATTGTAATCCTTGTATATTGTTTTTCTCATAGCGGAAGATCATGTCTCTCACCCGTGAATGTAGGCTTAGCTGGACCATGTAAATCTTGGTGTTCATTTCGTGGCCTGTTTGTTTTATTTTCTAATGGTTGGTCTTATGATTGTCAGTCAAATCATAAGAACCGTGCCATTATTAAAACATGGTTGTGCTAATATAATTTCCCTAAATATTAACAGTTTTGTTTTTCTTGATAGAACCCTAAACCAGAGTTTTATGGATGAAGTAGCAAGGATAGTCTGATTGGTGTGGGATTAATAGAATGGGTCGGTCTTATGATAGTCAGTAGGATCAAGAGGCCCTACAATAATATTGACTTGAATTTTTTCATTGGACGGGCCCACACTACCTCACACTATAGGGGACCATCCTAACCATCCAATCGAAGGAGCTGAAAGTGGGGACCATTGTTCAATTTCTCAAATAGTTATACCTGGCAAACGGATGGGTCGGGTCAACCCGCGGGTCATGCGGGTTTGGGTCACACAGGTTGCGGGTCAAAATGACCCGCATTCCTACAGGTCAGCAACCAGGTGACCCGTACCCAGTGCGGGTGGGTCAGGTCGACCCGCGGGTTACCCGCATGTTTTTCCAAAACAGAGTTTTTTTTGGGCGGTGATAAATTCACCCCCTTCTATGTATGAATTCACCCCCTAATTTTTAAAATGGACGGTACAGCCTACACCATAGGATGATCCAAACCGTCCATTTGATGGGCCACAACGTAAATAGATCGTGCCCCAAAAATCATTGCCATACGACGATCTCAACCGTTCGATCTATAGAAGTTTCCATATTGTCAGTCCCTCTTTAGATCGGAGGGTTAGAATCATCCTATGCTAATGATTTTTTGGGCACAACCTATTTACATTATGGCCCATCAAATGCATGGTTTGGTTCATCCTATGGTGTGGGCTGTACCTTCCAATTATCCATTTTGAAAAATAGGGAGTGTATTCATGCATAGTAAATTAGTAATGCTCATGAGCTGCTGGAAGTTGGGAGTCATCAAAAAGTGAGATGCTGTTAGAAGGGTTGATTTCCAAACACAAGTGCACTATTCCAGCTCAAAAAGTGAGATGCTCTTAGCCCTTGATCTCATTTTCTATTTTAAAATAAAAAATGTTAAAAAATCAAAAAAATCATGGGTTCCCGCAGGTTGACCCAACCCGACCCGTGTTTTTACGGATTGGGTCACCAGTAGATCGGTTTTGGTGGGTCACTAAAACCCCGACCTGTGCCCTCAAATTTGCGGGTGGGTTGGGTCGACCCGCGGGTCGCGTTTGCCAGGTCTACTATTCTGAATTGGATTCTTTGTGTAAAAGGCTTGTTTTTATGCGCAAGGAAATAAGATGCTTTTGTGAACATTATTTGCCTGAGATTGTGGTTGAAAATGTTCCTGTTATCACTTCATCCACTCTACGGTAGATAGCTATCCGACCACGTGGAACTACACAAGCCGCAAACAAGTAAGACCCTCGTGCTTGTATTTTAACTATGCGTACGAAAATACCCTTGTTGATAAGAACGATAAATTGACGAGGGTTAGTTCAATTAGCCCAGAATGTTTTCGTAATTTCATCAAAAGTAGTGACCATTACATAGTCCTCCCTACTTCCATATACGTAATAGATACGCATTATCTCTATATAGAGAAATGTCCTAGCAAACTTGTAAAGTCTATAGAAAGTTTAAACCATGGCCACCTATCTTCTTAAACTATCCTTTCTCTTCCTCTCAATTTTCATCCCATATACTTCCTCACGTTTCACTTTTCCGGCATCATCTTCGCCGGAATCCTTCAAAAATGGGAGGAATATCCGAACTTTTCCGGCCAGTTGCAAAAGCATCGAGTGTCCTAAATATGATGTGGTTCATGAAGGAAATGGGTTTGAAATCCGTCAATATAATTCAACTATGTGGATTTCTACTGCACCGATTGAAGATATCTCCTTAGTCGATGCCACAAGAACCGGCTTTCTACAGTGAGTTATTTCATACCCATTTTACCCCCATTAATTTTCGTTATGCCTTTGATTTTGTAGGCTTTTTATTAACCTTCTTGTAGAGATTTAGGGCGTTTTTGGATACCTCTAAAAATATTTTGCATATAATCTAATAGTTAATGGCTTTTAAGAGGCGTTAAATAATCTTATTTGCAAATAAGGATCAATTTAGGTGGAATCCAAAGGGACACTTTCCTGCTTAAGTAATTCTCATAGCTTCGAATTCCTTTCAGTGTTAATGAAATTACATCGGATAAACGGTAATTTGATATTAAGTTAGTTGTTTTAGATTTGGGTATCTCTAATTTCCTCAATGGAGACAATTAGACTCTAATTTCGTGTTTACCATGATGTGTACAATCCACTCCTGATCTTTAATTTATCAAAGGTTATAGACTATATAATGAGACTCGGTGTTTGCATCTGTACAACCATTTCTGCCGTCTGGTAATTGTTCATGTTCAGTGATCTAGACCGTCCATTTATTTGGCCTTTCTCATGGGTCAACATTCTAAACCTCACGCCAATGGAATGATCCTACCTGTCCATGTTAAATTTAAAGTGTTTTTTCTTTTGAGAAAACGTTTTCCACACACGTGTAGCTACACACTAGCTTAAAATACAGTTGAGGGCATATTGTTTGGGTGATCCAAACCATTCATTTGATTGGCCCTCACATAGATAGGGTGTCCACAAAAAATCAGATCCATAGGATCATCCCAACCCTACGATTTGTGGAGGTAAAATGGACGTGTATGAACCTTCACAAATCTGTCCATTTTTTTGCCTCCATGGTTCCAAGGGTGAGGATGATCCTGTGAAGCTGATTTTTTGGGCACACCCTATCTATGTGAGGGCCATCAAATGAATGCTTTGGATCACCCAAACAATGTGGGCCCCACTGTATTTTAAGCTAGTGTGTAGATAACTTATCTACACTTGTGTGTAGAAACCGTTTTCTCCTTTTAGAGACTCATTTTGTTTAGTATTTTTATTTTATTTTATCTTTGAAAGATGTAGTGAGGACAAAATTATAATTTTGTGTCCAAGGTTATTTTGGTCATTTTGTTGGCCTAGCTCTAAACCCATCACTGCTTCCCTAAGTCATTAAGTCTCCACTTTTCCATACCCACTACCACTTTCCCAAGCGATTAACTCTCTATTTTTCATTGACTAAGCAAGCCTCTTATTGCTGGTGAAATTTGACCTAAGGTTGAATAAGTCCCAACTGGTAGGACACCTGAGGAGGTGACCTGCGCTCACGAACAAAGAGTTAGAAAACCACCCTAAGTTTGGACTCCGGGGAGGCTCTCTGATGCTTCAGTCAGAACCGGCTACAATAATATGAGCTCTCATATGAGAATTCTAGAATTGACTGAATGATAAAGTGATGGTGTCCGATACCTTGGAGATTGTGCCTCTGTTTATAGGAAAGATTAGACTCATTATCTGCTATTGGTTGGGTGCCCACCACCTGTCTGTTTCTGATTGGATGCCACATGTCCACTCTTAGTTTGTGCCATGTCTCCACTCCTGATTGGTAGCGAATTTTACCCCCAACACCTCCATTTACTCACTTTTACTGGGATTTTTTTTGTGGAGATTCTCCACTGGGTAGACCTTTATGGAAGCTTCATTGTGTGCAAGCTTGTGATGTGAAGCAAAGTACCAACTTGCCCAATTTTTTCTATGTTTTGATGGTTTATTCTTTCTATTGTTTTTATCCCGTGGTGTAGTTTTTCAATCACATATTGGGTACATCTTGTTAGTGTTTGTTTTTCTTCTACTTTGGTAATGGATCTTGGGCTAGTGTAGACTTTTGTTTCACTATTTGAGAAGCGGATACTCCGTTGTTGTGAAATCCATTTTTCTCTTTAATTCAGTCAATAAGATTTCTTATGGCTAGTTGCCCATAACTTTTGTTGGTTGTCACTAAGCTGGTAGATTATTAAGAACATACCATTGATGCAATTTTAGCCTATGCGTTGCCCAAAAGGTGGCAAGTCAATTGAACAGTCTTGATCAATAGGAATGGTCACCAATTATGGGCATGGATGGCTTATACTCTATCTTTTAGGCTGCGTTTGTGTTCCCAGAATCAGGAAGGGATCGCTTCTACTCTGACTTCAATGTATAGTTTGTACACAGTACAATTACAGTTAGGGCTCTACTAATTAATTTTGTTTGAGACCATTAGAGTTGGGACCTACTAATTAATATTGTTGGTGGAAACAATTTATGTAAGAAATTGAAGAGTCTTTAAGTATCAGATACGTGTAGTATGAACCTTGTCCTACCCCTAGCTAGTCATGTGACTCTTCATCCAACATTTTGCCCACGTCCTGCCCATGCGGCCATGCCCACATTTTGTGCATTGGGTTTTCCACATGTCCGTCTAATAAGAAAAAAAATCCAATGACCTCCTATTGTCATTGTCACGTGAGTGTCGGTGTTGTTGCCTTGTTTGCATCTGTCATTGGTGCCACTGCCATTGTCACGCACTAATTTATGGCTTTTGCGACCACTCCAACGAATTCCACTAAAGAACATTTTGTACGTTCACTTAGATATAGTTTGTACTTTGAAAAACATATTGTTCACCTTATGTACTTTGAATAAATTTTCCTAAGAAGATGCTTTTTTATATATTATATCACTAGATATTGTATGAAGTATTGGAAATAAGTTAGTATAAAAGGGAAGTGATAAATTCACCCCCCCTTTTTTTATACTTGGGACATCCCCTTCTATTATATGTCCCAAGTTACCTAATGGGGGCGAATATATCTTTTCCCTATTTTAAAATATCAACATAGGAATAATGCTAATTCCTAGCTGAGCAATAAGATACCAGAGATTATAAATTTACAGAGCATTAATTATTAGAGCCTCAATTGCACTCTTATATTTACTGGCCCGTGACACCACTTAGTTTACACTCATGACCCCAAATTATGGTGATAACTGTGAAAAGTCGGCGTAGCTAAACAAAGTGAAATTAAAAGCTAAATTATCAGGGTCCCTTTAATACCTGGGAAATGATTTGTTTTGAAACATCTTCCCAGAAATCTATCTTTTAATGGTGTCTATAGCGTGGCACGTCATGGTAACCGATCATCAACTGCTTTCGATCTTGAATGCTCATCACTTTCTGGGATGACAGCCCAGACTCCTACTCCATGAGAAGTCTGGGAACAGAGCTTCCCAATAGAACTAGTCGTTTACTGCCCCTGAAATGAAATGGGGGATCACCAATAGAGAAAACTCGCCTTCCCTTTATACTTCGAAATGATTTATTGTGAAACCCCTACGGCAAAGACTAGCCGTTGGTGAATCTCATTGCCAAATCGATCAAAATCTTAAGTTTGATGAGAAGTAGGGCCCAAATTGCTTTGATTGTGTAACAGGATATAATGGCCCCCACACATTTCCACCGTCCAATGTTTCATCAGACAATGATTAGATTCATCAAGTTTGTCTTTTCACTGTTGGTGTTTCACATTTGATCATTATCTTTTATACTGTGTATGTATTAACTCAATTACACACTTGAATTGTTCTCTATCAGGCTATTTCAATACATTCAAGGGAAGAATGAGTACAATGAGACCATAGAGATGACTGCTCCAGTGATCGCTGAAGTCTCCCCTAGCGACGGACCGTTCTGTGACTCATCGTTCGTCGTCAGCTTTTATGTACCAGAAAAGAACCAGGCCAACCCACCTTCTGCACAAAACCTCCATGTCCAAAAATGGGGCCTCAAATACATTGCAGTGAGACAATTCAGTGGATTTGTGAAGGATTCCAATGTTGGAGAGGAAGCTGCCGCATTGTATGACAGTCTTACTGATTCCAGTTGGTCAGGCTCCATCATTAAACGTGGGGATGCCAATACTACATATATAGTCGCGCAGTATAATTCGCCATTCGAATTTGAAAACAGAGTGAATGAGATATGGATGATGGTTGATACAGAGGGTGTTAATGCAGTTTAGAGAAGTTTAGAATCAAAAGAAGATGAGGGAACTCCTAACCTAAGATATTGGCCACTGTATGCCTTGAATCTGCATTCATCTTCCTTTTTGTATTTCTTAAGTACTTGATGAGAATATGAGATACATTATGTTATAAAAATATGTCCTAGAATTTACGATTTGTTTATGAAAAGACCTATCTTCAAATGCAAATGTGGGATATGATGTACTATTTATGCCTTCCTTGGGCCACTGGTCAAAGGCAGACCTAAAACAGGGGAACCCAAATTTTTGAATAATCAAAACACACTTTTTCTTAGCCACTCATTGGGGACTGATAAATCGACTCCCTAATATCTTAAATCGACTCCCCATGTGTTTTTCTCTGTCCACTTTCTCTCTCTAACCCAGAGGAGAGAGAAAGACACATGGGAGTCGATTTATCACTGCCCTATAGTCTAATGTGCAATAATAGACAACTGAAGTGTGACCCTAAACACTTTCAAGATCTAATATCTAGACTACATGTCCACATCATTGCCAATGGGTTATTAGCTTATTACCAAAGAAAATGCAAGAAAATATTCCCAATACGAAAATCTACGGGTGTAAATGGATATTCGAAAATTCGATTACCGTCCGCATCCGAATCCGTTTAAAGCGAATATTATCCGAATCCGCTTCAAGCGGATATTATCCGAATCCGTTTAGGAGATATCCGGTTCTTAACGATCTGAATCTGGTAAATGGTGCATCCGATCCGTTTAACATCCGAATCCGACAAGTACATCCGTTTATCCCGAATATCCGCATCCGTATCCGAATTCGTATTCGGATATCCAAATTCGCATGCAAACTCGGATATCCGGTTACGGATGCGGATATTTGCATTCGAATTCAACTTCAATTAGATAATTTTGTATATTTAACCAGTTGATTTAAAGTTACAGACATGAATCGAATTCGGATACGGATACGAATTCAGACATTCGGATATGATTTATTCGAATTTGAATATTCGGATACGATTTGAATCCGGATAAACGGATACGGATAATATCCGAATTCGAATAATATCCGTCGGATGTGAATTAAGTAACGAATAATAATTATCCGTCGGATTCGGATACGGATACGGATATTGAATGTTGTAATCGAATTCGAATTCGGATATAGCACTATCCGATTCGATTTCGATCCGTTTACATCCCTAGGAAAACCCATGGATTGTGTGACCATTAAACTGTTCGAGTAATTTTTTGTTATTGCTTCCCAGGCCTTATATTGCTAAGTTGATCTCAATCTCAGTTATACTTTCCAATTCGCAGGAAAATCAAACTGTCTCCTGTTAATTCCCAAGCACTGGAAAAGAATCATCCGTAATCAATTCCTATTTTGTTAATATCTTTCTTTCCCTTTCAAGACTGTTTTCATAACTTTATGTCTCCTCCTTTTCAAACATTTTAACCACCAATAATAGCTAACATGTGTACGCTAGAAAAGATGTGGCCGAAACCATAATAGAAAACTAAAGCTAGTTTCCACTGGATCCACCACATTTCCAATCACACAGTAAATGAATCATCTTTAGGCACTTTCAATTTTTTCGCATGCAAGCCCATCTATCTTCCCATTCGTTCTCTCCTTCTTCTATTCCAGGCACATACAGAACGTACAAATGATATTCTACAATCCTGGCCTGGCCATGTTATAAAGTTACTTGTATTTTATTTATCAGCTTTAGCTGTTGACATTCCTAGATGTGTAAGCTAATCACATAAGTAGAGAGGATTGTAGTAGCATTTTGAAAACAATAGAAGCTCTTGATTTCTTCAAATCAGCAGGATTTACCTATGTAATCATGGATCTAAATATCGTCAGTGTTTTTATCTCTAAGTTCAGCACGGAGATATCGTTGGGATTTTATGGCATTTTATGTGGCCTTACAAGACTATTTTTTTTTGCCAGTAATCTAATTATCTCCTATTGTACTCTAATATTGATCATGTGATTGATTTTTTTTTTGAATGGCATAGATCATGTGATTGATGGAATTAAGAAAATCCTCTTAGCCAATTAGGATCTATGTTTCCACAATGAGCGGGATGTCATGAATTTGTGTTGATCTAATTAGTTATGGGCCAAGACCCCGGAATACCTCGGCAGTAGTTATATGACCATGGTACCTATGGATGGAATTTTAGCCCTCGATATGATATTAGAATGTTCTATTAGGATTTGCTTGAAGGGTTTGGCTCGTGAAGATTGCTGACCCAATGTGTTTGAGGAAGCACATGGATCGTGGGTTGGTGTGTTTCACACTCGAATGTACTCATTCACAACATGTGAAAACACACCCATACATACGCGAGAGATCCGGTAGTAATTCAACATAATTGGCCTCATGTACATTTTTTCAAGAATATGTTAAATTGTGTGCACGGCATCACAATAGTTCGTATACAACATACTTAAGTAGAGACGTCGTTGTGGTGAACTCTTTTATATGATGACATGGGGCACTACACGGTACAGAGTGAAGAATGCCATACTTAAGTAGAGACGTCGTTGTGGTGAACTCTTTTGTATGATGACATGGGGCACTACACGGTACAGAGTGAAGAATGCCTATGATGAGACTCATTGTAATGTAATAATGATCGAAGTTGAGGAGTTATCTGTGGAATTTCTAATCATTTTATATTTAATTTGGGTGCATTAAGAGCGTTCAATAGATGCACGGTCATTAAATATAATTACCTTGATAATTCTGATGATTGATGATGACAGATTAAAATTTGTATTGGAATATTTTTGAAGAAAAATAAGTGACGTAATTTTTGTAAGATTAATCTATTATTAAAGATTTAATTTATCAAATGATTATGTTGTGGTAATTTGCAAAATGATTAAACATTTTGGTTGATCGAAGTCAAGGAATATTTTGAATTGAGTAAGTATGAAAATAAAAGGAAAATTGAAAAGTAATAAAATCCCTTGATTAAGTCAATTCAAAATGATGGCTTGATAAATATATTTCTAAGGGTTTAATAAACATTGTGGCTCAAGAGAAATGATCAATTCATGATAGCTAGATTGATAACTAGAGTACTGGTTAAAGGGTCGACCAATTTTTCTCTTTCAAATTGGGAAATGCAAATATAGCCGTAGATCCAGGGCTTAATTAGGGGATCGATGTCTATAAAATCCAAAGAGATTCTAATCCCTGGGGCTTTTTAATTAGCATTGAAAAATTAATGAATTTTAGGATTGGAAGAGAGCAGCATCGATCTCAAAGGTGAACATGGAGTAGATTGATTTGGTTGATGAATCAAAACGTCCAGATCTCTGTTCGTCTATCCGTTGCAAATAAATCGATTTAATCCCTCTTGCTTTCGAACTCTTACGATTGTTGCTTTCACAAGTCCATCGAAACCCTCGAACTGAGGTTGGACTTTTGCAAGACAAGAGTCTTCCTTAAGAAAGGGATCTAATTAGATGACTTATTAAATGCCACCATTGTCCATGTTTACAGAGATGGCAATTTAAATATCACTTCTTAAATGCTAGGAAGGTTTCTAGTTCTAACGTGGCATATTGGGAAAGAGAACATAGGTCCATAAAAAAATATTCAAGATTTCAAATACATGGTCGAGGTAGCCATTTGCATGTATGGAGTATACACTACGGAAATCATCCTTGCCACAAAAGTTTTTAAAAAATCCCAAACGATGCAAAACCACTTGCTTCCCTTCTCTTCACTTAAATACCACAAGACAGCTCAAATGTCATATATCTAACAAAAGCATATTTAATTTTCACGAATGAAAAAGGGAAAACACCAAGAAAATTAAAACCTCGTAAGTTTCGGGTAATGGATCATATGAAGACACCATCTCTTATTATCCTTGATCACATCGAAACTCAAAAAAGCATATCTTTATTCATTTCCCTAGCACCATCGCTCGTTTTTCCTTAAATACATGAACAGATGCATGAACAACAAATTGCCTTTACTAGATTCAAATCCACCCTTTAAATGGCATCCTTAAATAACCACAAAATTCACCATAAAAGAAGACACCCCATCCCCTCGGTCTAATTCGAGAAAAGATAAAGAAAGAAAGAAGACCCATCAGAATAGAACATATTAGTTAGCTTCCTGATCTTTCATCAGTAAGGAAAAAATGTGTAGAGAGAGAGAGAGAGAGAGAGAGAGAGAGAGAGAGAGAGAGAGAGAGAGAGTTGGGTTTACAGATTCGTCCACGAATAGTTGCAGAAGAAGGCGACCGAATCAGGAACATAATCTATCTTTATTCATTTTCCTTAGATACATTGACAGATACATGAACAACAAATCGCCTTTACAAAAGTTAAAGCTATCCTTTCATTGACAGCTTACATAACCCAAAAAATTAATCACCATAAAAAACCTCACCACACAACCCTCAATCTAATTCATGAAAAAGAAAAGAAAAAAAACACCCATTAAGACTAGAAAATCTTAGCTTTCAAATCTTTCTTCATTAAGAAAAAATATACCCAGAGAGAGAGAGAGAGAGAGAGAGAGAGAGAGAGAGAGAGAGAGAAGCAAAATGATAAATGAAAACGAATTGGGTCTATGGATTTGTCGTCGAATCTTCGCAGAAGAAGGCAACCGAGTTGGGAACATCATTGTGGCACAAAGAAGAGCCAGAAGGAGGGACATAACCTTTTGGTAACATGGCTGAGAAAGGCCTTGATCCCAAGTTCTTGACATTCTTCTCCTTCTTACTCTTCTTGAACTCTTCATTCAAGTAAGGCCTTGTGCTCTTGATCTTGGGCACTTGGTATCGGGTGTGCACTTGTGAATGAACATTGGGTTGGATTGGCCGTGATAGAGAAGGAGAAGGCAAAGCAATGAGGAGAAGGAAGTGGAGAAAGAAGAGAAAGGCCCAAGAGGCAAAGGAGTGGTTGAAGCCCATGGGGAGTTAGGGTTTATGGGGTGGTGATGGATTAGCATTAGTGCAACAAGAGGAAGAGATGTAACGTATATTCAAAGAGTTAGATATATTATAGGTTATATAAGACGAGAAGGGCAGTAAACAAAACTAAAAACATTCTTTGTTTTTTTTCTTTCTTTTATTATATCACTCTTTCTTTTCTTTTTCCTTTTGGGTTATGTTATTATCTTGGAAATTATTTGTTTATGTTTTAAAAGGGTTTTTGTTTCCCCTTCTTGGGGGGTCTTGCCTCAATACTTATTGTACTTCATGGTCCCTTTATTCCTTCTTTTTGACCTAAAAAAAGGAGAGATGTCCCCATTTCTTTCAATTATTTTTCTTCTTTCACTTTTGCAAGCCTGGTTTATTTTGTTAAGACAATTACATGATGGAAATTAAATAAGTTGCACAGGAAAAGGGTAGAGGGGAATGTTACAGTATAATTTTTTCATCGATCAAGGTGGTGCGATCTCAACTGCACATCTGGTGGACTGACCATAAATTAGAAATAGCCCGAGAAGTCACAATAATGGGGTGTACTTAACCATTTGAACCAAGGATTTTTACTCATTAGTGTAGATTATATCATCATTTATAGTTTTCTCTAATTCCAAGATTCCAATTTAGAATCACATTTCCAATCGCAAGGGATCATAGTTTCAGTTGGTCCAACTAAGTCTCAGCTGGGAAGATTTTCTCACAGGAACAATGGTGAAAATCATGAGTTCAATCGTTACTATTTTTTTTTTTATATAGTGAAGTGCATTTGGAACATTTAGAAACATTAAAATTATTTTCTTCTAATAATGTAATTAAATGGATAATCTTCTGATTAATGATGGTTTAAGTAAGTCTAAAAAGCTTAAATTTCAAAAGATTACATAAAACTACCTTAACATGATTAAAAAAAATGAAAATTGGACATCCTTAAAGGCCAAAAGTAGCCTCGAAGACAGAACCTGGATGAGTGAGAAGTAGGACAGTTGGTGTTTGTTCACCCATATTTTGTTGGGTGAACTTTTAACTTGTTGAGGGTGCATGGTTCAATTAGAAGGGTAAGATGGTGCCTAAATTGCACCAATCAAGGATCGCCACTTGGCATTTCGGGAGGTATGGGTTCTTTTGGGCACGTGGATGCTTTTGGGCAATCATGAAAAACACTGGACTATATAATCTCATTAATGAAAAATAGTAATAAGTGTTTTCAATGTGTAGTGAAAATGTAGCAATCCTCTTTGGAAAATATATGTACTAGTAGGTGAGATGAAAAACATTAGGAGCTGTTTGGATGTATGGAAAATTTTTTCCATAGAAAATGAATTTTCCAATATTTGGTAATATTATTTTTCATGATTTTTTTAATAAATAAAAAACCTTTCGATGGAAATTAAAATTTTCCGTATTTCCCCCCCTAGATCTAAACAAGTTTTATTCTTGGAATGAAAGGCAGATCCCAGAAGTAGGCTTTCAAGGTATTTGATTTTTTGGGTGCTCATTTTACTAAGTTAACTTCTAACCTTTTAATCAATCTGATACATTTTCAAGATTAGGGCTGTGATTTTCTTGCTAATTAAGTCGTAAGCGGATGAGATTGGCACCATATGATACTAAACAATGGTTTCTATAAAATGATAGAATGGCTTAATCATAGTCGAGTCCGACAAGTCCCGTCCCAATCAATCCTAATGATCAACTTTTATGTCTCACGTGGGCTGTTGATCTTGTAGACCATGATGAGGGGCCCGCATGGTCTTGGTCCCATGCCTACCTAGCCTTTTCTAAAATGATGTTTGATAGATCTATGGGTTAGGATCATCCAATCAAGGTGGTCAGATCAATGAATCCAACCAAGTCCACTTACACTATTACAAAAGAGCCTAAAAATCGCGTCTTTTTGGGAATTTTCGTTACAATTACTCAATGCAAGGATAGTAGATGAGAATATGAGAACAGCTATTAGTTAGGAATATGGGTTTTTAGACAACTGGAGGAAAACCAATTGGATGGTCAGTAGTTCATACATTCGAATGCCGTGATCTAATCTTTGATTGCTGATAAAATCTCCCCGGCCTTATATCAAATCGTGGCCATCAAATTTGTCCGCATAGGTTTCAAGTTCAAATCGCTCCCTCGTAATTAATAAAATGTACCAAATGAAGGATTGAAGGAATACCAGTTAGCGTGCCCTACATTCCATGGTAAAAAGTTGAAAGAATCGGTGCAGCTGAGGACAAGTGAATCCATGTTTACCTACCATAAAAAAAAAAAAAGGTTAATCCATGTAGTTGGCCAACTAGGCTCTCATATGTATGGACTATGCCGTGGAGTGTTAGACAGGCAGGCCGCCTTCATAACGCAACAAGCATCGCCCATGGTTAGGTTAGGACTGTTGCAGATTGAACTACCTTCTGATTTTTGGGTGTTCTAACAGTAGCCCCTATATGTAATGGACCCCACGGACAAGTCATGGCATACATGTTTGAGGTGGGCCCATTCATCTGGCGGCTACATAACGCCAGGTCTTAAACATCTTTTGATCAAATGAATGTCTTTTGGGATTTGCTAGGGTCGATCGCATAAGTGCCTTTTGTGATGGACCCTAGCAAATCCCGTGTTATTATTATTATTTTATTATTATTATTATTTTAAACGGTGAGATTCATTAGAAAGCAAAAGACCAAGAAAGTCTGAGGTAGCAAAGATTACAAGGGAAAGAGGTGAAAAAACAACCAATACTACAAATCTCAAGGTGGGATGAGATAAAAAGTCTTCTAAGCTGATCTTGACACACACACATGCGAGCAAGTCGATCCGATCACAGACCTCACCTACTAACTCTGAAAATTGCCAACGAGAAGGAACTCTCCTATCTAATCATCTGATGAGATTGAGGGAGTTGCCCTCCACAATGAGATTGTCCACGTATCTCTCTGCCTCCAATCTAATACCCTGAAGAGCTGCCTTGATTTCTGCCTCATTAGAATACTTAGTACTGATCAGCCCAGAGAAGACCCACTTTAGTGAGCCACCACCATCTCTTAGAAAACCCCCAATTTCTGGCAGTCCAGGATTACCCAAACTGGAACCGACAAAATTTAACTTTAAATACCGGTTTTAGGAAGATTTCATCTTGGGGCCACTACCTCCTCATATTCTTAACCATAGAAAATCTTCTTCAGCATTGTTTGAAGTTAGGCCGGATATAGGCTTAAGGTGGGAAGGACTTTAGCCCAAGAAATGAGTAAAGATGTGATATTTTTCTATGACATAGGGTATCCCAACGCCAATTTTTAGGGAGGGGCTATTCCCTACGGATGCACGCAATCACCTGTAAACCACGCGCATCGGGTAAGCCCGGGGGGATTCGAACTCGCATCAATGTGAACTTTGCAAAGGAAAAGGATGCACTTTTGATAACATTCTTGAATGTGCTAGCGTTCATCTCTTTCCAAAGCACCCAAATAAGGGCCATAAGGATGAGTTTATAAAGGATCCTTTCTTTGCTAGGCCACGACACCAAAAACCAACTATTAAGGATATCTGAGAGGAAACCCACAAAATCCAGAACAAGTCCAAAATTTAGCCTAAACATCTCTAGCGTACCTACAATGGATAAACACATGGTCCACGGTCTTGCATGTCCCCACGCTTACAGCCATGGTTTAAAATTTCGGTTTCGGTACCGATTTCGGACCCTTCAGAAACCGAAATTTTGTAACATACTTTTTTTTTTAAAATTACTTTTTCTCAAAATTTCAGACCGAAATTCTCGAAATTCAAGCCGAAATTCAAAATTTCACCAAATTTCGGTTTCAGCCTCCACTGAAATCTGAAATTTAAAACCATGCTTACAGCACAATGGCCGAGTATAATCATCATGGCAACGATGATGGTAGCATATGGTATGGATATATCCTGTATCAACAGGTTGTTCATCCAAAAGCCCAAACTTTAGGAGCTGGAATGGACCAAACTTTAGAAAGCTACAAGGAAGGAGATGAAAATTAAAAGTAAGATAGCTAGAGGCAGTACGACTTGACAAAGAACAATCTAGCTAGATGCGTTCAAGATCCAAACCATTTTATCACTTCCATACTTCCCAATGCAATAAGACTATCACGTCCATGAGAGTAGATCAACTAATTTTGTTAAACGGTGCTATTCTTTGATAAAATCTTTGGAGTTTAATCTTCAGTACTTGTAGAATCGATTAAACCAATTTGATTTGATCGAGACTTATCATACTAAATAGAAGTATTTCTATGATCATAGCGTTAGATCGATATCTTATGCATAGGTTTCACAATATCAAATTATGTTATACTGATTTCAGTTTACCTAATCATTGAGGAGTTAGTGAGAGGACTCTTTTTTGTATCTAAAACACTAGTGAGATTAAGTTGGAAATGAATTACTTTTAAGGCATTAGAAATAGGAGACAAGTACATTAATCAAGATTGGTAGTAATGCATCCCAAATCAAGGGTATAGATTAACTCATGCTTGGCTAAATCTCAAACACAGTGTTACATAAATTCCTAGCACAGTTGTAGGGTTCCAAGTATCTTCATGAAGTGGCTTCAGCACCAAACCCCTAAACTAAGATTCAAGCTTAAGAATTAGTCTTTCTTCAAGCTTATTTATAACAATTCACGAACCCAGAACAAGCGATCGAGGCATTACCAACCTTGGGTAGCAAGTACATAGATAAGTCCTATGACTACGTGATAATATAGTGCATGATATTCACCTAGGAGCTTTAATAATATAGTCCACTGGATGAACGATCCTAATCGTTCATCCAGTGGACCCACTACAGATATATACGCCGCATCTAAAAAATCTCACGGATTGAAACCCCCTCGATAGGGCCCACCAATCGATGGAACCTCATGAAAGGTAGACACGTAGTCCCCCTTGTAAGGTCCACATTATAGCATTCATTCCAAAAAGCTACGACTATGTTTTTTTTATTATCAAGGGCAACATCACCGACTTTTCCCACCCCCTATAATTTATAACCGCACCACCGCCTATGTTGGTGCGTCTTATCTTCATTTATATATAAAACTCTAAATCACTAATCTTATAGATAACAAATCACACTCCATGATTTCAGTCTATCCCACCTTTTTCTCGTTCGAGACACGTGTATTGTATATCTCTATTATGCAAATAAACACGCCATGTGTTTCTTCATGGCAGGGGACCTAGTGGAAAAACTTGTCACTAATCTTTTCCAACATGACATATGGACATCATGCAATAATTTTAAACGTCTTTACATCAGATACTTTGATATTTCCACCCCCTTTTCGCTATCAAACCCTCCTAGTATCATACTCTTTAGAACGGTGGCGCCTCGCTTGTGCGACGCGTGCCCTTCTTATGACACATGCGCACCCAAACCCCAGTTAACGTGAGCCACGACGTGCCACGCACTCACCTCGCCTTTTCCCAACAACTGGTAGGGCACGAGGAGGACTGTATTTTATTTCTTGGATTTTGAATATAGATAAAGGTAAATGATATATTCGCACCCCTGCAGGATTATTCGCACTACTGTAACTTGAATTGACGTCAAAAAGCGTTAAAGTCTACTCACGTTACCGTCTTTTTTGACGTTAATTCACGTTAAAGGGTGCGAATAATCCTACAGGGGGGTGCGAATTTATCATCTCCCTAGATACATCTGTAAAACAAAAAAGAAGAATGTTTAGATAAGAGAGAATGTTTATAAATGATTAAAACGAACTTGCCTTTTAAACTTAATATTAATCTCATACACAAAATAATACTAGCTATTTGATTTATAGAGATCTTTGAACTATTAACTGAGGAATGATAAACTGATTACTCTTGCAAAAACCCAGCCACAAGTGCACCACATTGGATCCACGTCACCAAATTTCATTTATAATGGGCATCTATCAAACAAAGGATTCCTGTTTATCAATAAAAGAAGAGACCAACAATAGTGTAATGGGGTGCTACATTGTATTTCAATGTGGTCGCACCCTAATGAGGCATTCATCTTTGATAAAGGTTGCATTTAGATCGCTATATTCAAGAATCGGAACCAGCATCCCATTACGATTCTTATTCAAATTGCCCGCAAACAGAATGGAAAAAATTAAAATGAAAAATTTTAATTAAAAAAATTTCATTCCAAAAGGCGCGGAATCGGAATAACACCTCTTGAAGCAGGAAACATATGGTGGCATTTTCTACTTTAATTATGCCCCGGTGTCATTCCATTATTTGTTCTTTTTTTTAACCAAATGCTAAAATTAGGTGGAATCGGAATAAGATGTTGATTCCCGTGCCTGATTCCGGCAATCGGAATAACACCTAATTGGAGTCCATTGTGTAGTACTTAAGGTTTAGTCCTTCATGCAATTACAGCCACGTCATACTGAAAAATGAATTTAGGGCTCAACAGTTAAATATTCCTTCTATTAATCTTCAAAACCTTCTTTTGCCACTAGTATATTTTATTGAGATGGCCTGCCTTTAAATAGGCCTGATTATCCATCACCACCACCACCAAACGAAGTGATTTGGCTTAGTTGTTTTGTTGAAGCTTAAGATGAATTTCTGCGTTTCCTCCTCTGTTTCCAGTGTTCGTATGCCTCAAGAACATGGGATCGTATTTGGTGGGCCCTTTAAAAAAGGTTGCACCCTTGGTCACAAGTGGTTGCACTTGGGCAAGCCAAGGTTGGTAGTCATAGTCCATGCATCTAGAGACAAGGGTGGTATCAAGGGTAGGAACAAGAAGGCCGAAAGAGATGCTTACCTGTTTGCTGCTCTCGCTTCATCCATCGGCATCACCTCTATGGCTGCTGGTGCTGTTTACTACCGTTTTGCATGGCAAATGGAGGTTTGCCTTCACAACCACCCACATACTTACATATCCTTACACATACATTTTTGCATGCATATATAAATACATACATGTTGTGTTACGCGGACCTGCCTATGCATGAGAGTACGGGACTAGGTGAGACCCAACCTGGTATGGGACAGGCTTAAAGGGAGTATGGGACTAGGTGGGACCCAAACTGGTATGGGACAGGCTTAAAAGGCCTAGCCTAAGACGTTCCATCATCTCTAAAGCTTCTGTTAGGTATTTGTTAGGTACCTTACATAGTGCATGTGGTGAAGATGGCCATTAACAAATATCTCCCCGGTGGAAAACACCTTATCAAAGAAGGGGTGTGTCTCACAGACTCACACCCACTATCAGCACTCCCTTCTTTTGACAATGACACTCCTCACTTTATTAAACACTTTCTTTGTTTCTTGTTCATAGGTTTTCATGAACTGTATTTGGTAAGAGCAAATTACAGGTACAAAATTAATAGCGGAATTGGCGTTATTATGAGAAGGGAGTGTGGATATCAATTATCTTATATGAATTATGTATCATATGTATGCACATGGTAGGCATATATGTATGTATTTTGTTTCTCTCACTATATCAATTGTGAACTATATAGGGTGGAGAAATTCCGTTGGAGGAGATGTTTGGGACGTTTTCTCTAGCGGTTGGAGCTACGGTGAGTTTGTTTTTGGTTAATAGGGTCTTCTTTCGGTGCACGATTATTTTACTACATATGTTTTAGTAAAAGGGGTTTAGAGGATGAAATGTGTGGTGTGTAGGTTGGAATGGAACGTTGGGCTCGTTGGGCTCACAAAGCATTGTGGCATTCTTCACTTTGGAGTATGCACCAGGTATTTAAACTTGAAGCCCTTTTACGAAATTGAAAATGTTTAGGTTAAAAAGTGATTGTTTTCTAGAGTTTTAGGTTAAAAGACTAAGCAATAATAGTTTTGCAGTCTCACCATAGGACGAGAGAGGGTCCATTTGAGTTGAATGATGTGTTCGCCATCATCAACTGCATTCCTGCAATATCTCTTATTGCCTATGGCTTCTTCAACAAGGGCCTTTTCGCGGGACTCTGCTTCGGGGCGGTATGAACAACATCAAAATCATCATTATCATAACCATGGTTTTAAATTTCTGATTTTGAAATCTGAAATTTCGGATTTTGGCTGGGATCGAAATTTAAAACCGAAATCGCAATTTAAAAATTTCTGCCGAAATTGTAAGTTACCACCAAAATTTCGTTTTCGGCTGAGGCTGAAACCAAAGCCAAACCGAAATTTCAAACCATGATCATAACCATGATCATAGTCAGTATTATAATTTTAATAGTTCGTGATCGCAAATTTTCAGGGGCTTGGGATTACTGTCTATGGAATGGCCTATATGTTCGTACATGATGGTCTTGTTCATAAACGATTCCCAGTGGGCCCAATAGCAAATGTCCCCTACTTGCAAAGGGTCGCAGCCGCACATCAGGTTTGTTCCTTGCCTCTATATCATCCTGCTTTCTACGGGGGTGCGAGTATCAAAACAGAGGTGCAAATTATAGTTTCCAAATTATACATTGCCATTATAGAATACAAGTTATACAACATAAAAATCCAACAGAACACCTAGCGCCTGACAAAGTCAGGGAACCTAGATGATCCCCAATTTTTCTAACGCAAGGTTTCCTTTGCAGCTCCATCATGCAGACAAATACAATGGAGTCCCATATGGACTCTTTCTGGGGCCAAAGGTAATTCCTCTCCATTCATTCACACATACATGATGACTACATATTTATATGTAACACTCGCATGTAATGGGAACTGATATTTCCAGCCCCATGTTTTGGTTCTACCCGCTCTTTTAGTCATTGTTTAGAACTCTTTTCATTTCCAATAAACTGGACTGGCCAATTAAAATTGTTCCGGATAAAAGGTCTGGAAATACCAAAACAAGGGGCTTGAAATATTAGCATATGCAATATAGGTACATATATGCTCTGTTGTGCATCTGATAAAGCAAACCGTAGCTCAAATATTGGTGAACTACTTCAGGAACTTGAAGAAGTAGGTGGTTCGAAAGAGCTGGAGAGAGTGATCAAGGCAAGAAATCAGCAACATGAAGACCCCTCCTAGAAATGGATAGATGCAAAGGAAAGGCCCCTTCTCTCATTATGGGGATAGTATATATAGTCTTACAACTAGAGCTTGTATCCTCCACATTTTGTGTTCATACAAATATAGAGATGTGAAGCAAAGTAGTCCTTGCTACAATCCCACTGCTCATGATGGGTGTTTTTTTTTTTTCCATTTTGATACTTCATTTTCATTTTCAAGGAGTCCAGGAGTCCACACTGTCACAGACAATATGTCTAATAAAATTGGGCGTTATGAGACAACCTTTAAGTAAACATGGTTTGTCGACGGCTAAGACACTGTTTGATTTGGAATTTGACGAGCGACATGTGAAACCAAACTTGATTATCGGACTCGAAATTAAACTAACTTTGAGTGCAATTATCAGTTTTGGATTCACAATCGGTTCTCAAGTTCCAAAATAAACAAGGACTGAAGGATGAATGTATTTGCAGCATGAACAATAATTTTAGCTCCGGGATAGAAGCCTGATTTCCAATTCTAAGAGCAAATTGTTGAAATGCATTCCAGAATTGTCTTATGCTTGTAGATTAAGCTAGGCCGAAGATGATCAAATCCTTAAACGTCTCCAAATCAGGACGGGCAAAGATTGAACCATGCAAATGTATATGCTATTGTTATTGATGCCATTGGCTGACTAGTCCATGGCTATTGCCACACCAGAGTCCATGGCTGCTGCAACGACTATAACATATTCCACTGGAGACTGAAGAATGTTTCCTCTGTACCTATGTAGAATAGTACCTATGTAGAATATGTATTTTGAATATTATTAATGTTCACTTGTATGCATGGTTTAAAATTTCGACCAAAATTTTGGATTTCGGTGGAGATCCACAAATCTGGCCGTTTCCTACACCATCTTTGCTCCTCAACCTCTCCCTCCAGTAGGAAGTACCCCTTTCCCTTTGTCTCTCTCTCTCTCTCTCTCCCTCAACATGAGCAGGCAGATCTATTCATTTTGTATTCAAAACTCATTTCCAATTCCAAATACAAAATACGAGGTATCCAAACAGGCCCTAAATGTTACTTTTTTATCTTGTATCATTGGATTTTCATAGAGTATTAGAAATAACAGAGTAAATTATCAGCATAGGAACAATGCAGGTTCCTGGTCCGTGCATGAAGATATAAGGGATTATAAATTTATGAAGTATTAATTATTAAAGCCTCAATTATATGAATAAATTTTTCCAAAATAAAATAAAATTTGGTCTACAAATTTTCTTATATTATATCTTGACTTTCTTTTATTTTTACTCAGATCATTTACTTGTGGGGATTTGCTAGGGGCCATCGCACGAGTCATTTCGCAGGCCGGCTGTTGCATGAGAGAGCAGCCACATAGGCTCATTTTTCGACAGATATTGTCTAGTTCATTTAATTCATCTGAGGTGGCTGCTCTCTCAAGCCACAGCCTGCCTGCGAAATGCCTTCTGCAACGGTCCCTAGCAAATCCCTTATTTGTGTATTTCCTTCCTTGATCATTTGCGTCATCTATAGTTTTGAAGCAATTTGTTGCCGGTAAAAGAGTGCCTACTTACATAGGTTCAGAGAAAGAGGAATGGAGACTCAGCAGTGGAAATTGGAAATGTTGGTATGTGAATCCTAGAAAAGTATAATAATAACGTAAATAAACATATTGTTCCAACGCCGTGAGACATGACTTTTTTCGTAGTATGAAATACCTTTGTAATATGAGCATGCAACAGCCAGCCGTGAAATGCCTTTCCGGTTCATGGCAAAGATTGGGTCTTCGGCATAAGTCTCGGGTTTGCTCCTGGAGACGTGTGATCGATTCCCACCCGGGCTTACCCGATACGCGTGGTTTACGGGCTATTGCGCGCATCCGTAGGGAATAGTCCTACTTCCAAAGGGGGTGGGGACACCCTACGTCACCACAAAAAAAAAGAAAAAAAGATTGGGTATTTTTGCTTGAAAGGACAATGTACACGGTAAAATTCTGATTGGATGACTATAAATATATGATTGATGAATGCCTTGTCTTGAGTAGTTCCAAATCAATTATTTGCCTCAGTTCAATGGACGGATCAAGTGTTATGGCAACCAGATTACAGAGTGCATATATTTTAGATTGACAATTTGAGAAAGCATCAATGTTGGCTGATTCAAATCTATCACGGATGGATTCTTCATCTCAAGCAGCTCCAAATCGATGTAAAACTTTCCCCAATCAAGCACTTAGCTCAAAGGTTATGACAGCTAGATGATGAGTACTAGGATCATTGATATGAATACACAGTACTTGTTGTTTTGTTTTCTTAACTTTTGATCTGATCATCGGAATGAGATAAATTTTGTATCAGTATAGGGATACTCAAAACAAGAAATTGAACTTATGATCATTGTAATTTTTTTTTTTTTGGGAACTGTTACTTATGATCATTGTATTTTTTTTTTTAAAATGGCAGAAGTATATTATGAAAGGGAAGACGACCGAGATGGACCGCACCCAAAATTACAAGGAAAGAAAAAGTAAAAAAGAAACAAAATAATAAAAAAACGAAAACAACATAATCAGCAACGGAGAGAGAAAATTGAACCACTCCAACTCCAAACGGTCAACCCCACTTCTAGCCAACCAATCCGCCTCCCCATTAGCACTCCTCCCCACGTGATTGAAGGTAATAGACGAACCCGATATTAGATCCTCAATTTCATAAAAAATGGATAAATATCTCTGAGGAGGCAACACTACTCTTTTCAACCATCGAATCACATTGAGGGAATCACCCTCCACAATGGTATTATCCAAACACTCACTATCTAATCTCTTAATACCATGATACGCCGCCATCACTTATGCCTCCGAGGCATCACATCTCCCCAAAGGGCCGGAGTAGGCCCACACAACTCCACCACTTTCATTACGAAGCAACCTGCCAACCCCAGCCGGACCCGGATTTCCAAAACTCGAACCATCAAAATTCAATTTCTATTTCCCAAAAGGAGGAGCCTCCCAGCGCTGAATAATCCGAGGCCAATTTTCCCTACTGATCGAAGCAAACTACCCTCCATCCCTCCCATAGATCAAATGTCGATACAAATCGGAAAGACGGAATATATTTCACCCAAGATATCGATAGGGCAATAATTTTCAAGTAAAGCCAATGAGGCGATTTAGCAATTCCTTCAAAAACTCTAGAATTTCTTTCTTTCCAAATCACCCACCACACCGCAAGCAAACATATATTCCACAAAGTTTTTCCTTTCTTACTCCATGGCATACAACCCTATTGCTGCAACAAACTTGGAATAGAGAATGGGAACACCCAAGCAATACCAAACCTCATAAATAGGAAACCCCATATCCGACGCGTGAATGAACAATGCATGAAAAGATGAGGCACAGATTCCCCATCTTCCAAGCATAGAGGGCAATGGTCAATAAGCAACATACCACGCTTTCGTAGGAAGTTAACTGTTTGAATCCGATCGCGGCTTACTGCCCACCCGAAGAAACAAACTCTTGGTGGACATTGAAATTTCCATACCTTGGATGAGATGGAGGATACACCATTAGGCATTAAGGTAAGATAGAAAGATTTGACGAAGAAGATGCCCGAAGATTCCGCGGTCCATTTTCTTTTATCCAAACCATTCCTCTTAATGTAACACCCATCAAGAAGCTCAAGAAAACGGGATGCCGACTCTAACTCCCTATCAAAGAAATTCCTCCTGAAAACCGGTGTCCAAACAACTACACCCCCAATAAGGGGAAAACAGTCCCCCACTAAAGCCTCTTTATCGGATGCAACTCTATACAAATCTAGGAACAAATTCATAAGAGGCTTCTCCGCACACCACACATCATTCCAAAATTTTATCCTATCCCCCGAATAGACCCTAAATCTAATGTTCAGATTAAAAGAATGAGCCATTTTCAAAATATCCAGCCACACTGTCAAACCTTTCTTCTTAAAGCAATCCTCTGATTCCCATGACCCTAGCAACCAACCATATTTACTCACAATCACTCTAACCCACAATTGAGAGCATTCATCGCCAAACCTCCATAACCATTACTCTACAGAGCATGGTTAAATTCTTTAACTCTCATAATACCCAAACCACCATTTTTAATGGGAAGGCAAACTTCATTCCAACTCACTAACGAAATACCTTTTTTCTCATCATTTCCTCCCCATAAAAATCTCCGTTCAATTTGTTCAATCCTCAATGCTACACTAATTGGGCACTTGAACAGAGACAAAAAATAAATTGGGATTATTAAATTGGTTAACGATAGAAAGCTGGGTTACATATGCTTTATGGATGGGTGAACATAGGCCACATCAACCCTTTCAAGTAAAATTTTTAAGTTATAATAATAATAATAATAATAATAATAATAATAATCATGGAATTATTCTATTCTAAACTCTGTTTAATTTTTTTTTGGTATTAGTAACTTTAGTTGTGACATATAGCACATGAGCACAATATCTAGACCCTTCATATTGTGGCCCCACAATCTCACTTTCACTGTGGAAGAATCACCCATTAAATTTTCAGTGGGACTAGCCATCATATCACTTGTATATCTATACCATATAATGGAAGCCCCTACTACATTTTAGCAGGGTTTATTAAAATTAATTTGCAAAGTTCAGGATGGATGCACTCACCCTCTCAACCCCTAATAAAATTCTAAAATCCCTCACCCCCTCACCCCCACCCCCCCCACGCCCGCTCTCTCTCTCTCTCTCTCTCTCTCTCTCTCTCTCTCTCTCTCTCTCTCTCATATATGGTTGCATGCCTTTTGTTTGCTAGTTAACATGATATCATCAAACACTATACAATTAAACCTATACAGTAAGGTGTCTAAAATGTATTTTCAAATAATCTTATACAATTAAAACTCATCTTTGCTTGATAACAGTCTGGTTCAGAATCTACCGAGGAAAGCTATAACCAAAATCTTTTTTATTTGTAGCTGACTTGGAACCAGGTGTGCCCAATTTATTTATCCAACAAAAGATCCTCCACATCAATGTCAACTTTGCTTTAACCTAGAAGAACCATGGCGAGTTACACTAGAATGGCCTATTTTAATATGGAGATTTGATCCCCAGATACAAAGAAAGGAAACTTCACTGCAAAACCGCACCCTATCGAGGAAGACGATGCATTAATTTTTTTTAATAGGTTTCATAGAAGAAAGACCATAATCAATAAATAAACTCACCTAATGGACAGTTGTAATCTCATATGCGTCCCATGTTACAGACACCCTGCACCCGATGTTCCTTTTTAGGTAGAGATGAGCTATATATGGTGGAGAGCCACGAATGTAATCCCTTCCTAAAATACATGTAAAGAAAACATAAAAATCATGAATAAGATTTTGCCCTCTACGTAACACATGAAGCTCATGAGGTTATATTAGCAGACAGATAGGCTAAAATTGGTATTATCTAACAACCAGAAATTAATCTATGGTGTTTCCGGGCGCATTTTATAGAATATGGTGTACTCGCGAACATGCTCAGTGTAGGGAAAAAAAATACAGTGGGACGCATATATGTCATGAGACCCAATTCATATATGGTGGAACCATCTATGCCTGTGTCATGATCTATTTAATTCTTAACATGGTTGGGTTCTACTCGGCCGGATTCACAGATCCTACTATCATTGTCTGTCAAAATCTAATTAAAAATTAAAGCTTCAGATATTCTACTGCTATTTTATATAGTTAAAATTTTGCACATATATAGTTAGAATTTTCGATGTATGTTTTAGTCTGCCAATCAGCAAATCGGAGAATGTACTCAGAATGACGAATAGAGCTGAATGAGGGTTTCCATCATTGACTAGTGATCGACAAGGGGTTTTTGGCTTAGAGAGAGAAAGAGAGAGGTCAGAGCTTTGCTATGTAATATGATAAATATTGAAGAGAAATTATATGGTGTCCGACCGTTAAGTCCAGTGCAGTGGCACCACCCTTGATATTTGATCCAACGGCAGCCCACTTTATAAGAGCCTGCTGTTGGATCAAATATCAAGGGACGAACGTCAAATGTACTGCAAATGTATTGCCTGCACTAGACTTCACGCTCGGGCACCATATAAAAAAATCATATATTGAAAACACCCCCTCAAATTTACCGTCTAAGTGAAAATATATTCGGGGCCAATTCAGGGGACATTTTCAATAGTGTCTCCATCCTAACCTTCCTTCTTTTTTTTTCTTTTAAATGGTTAATCTTTATTAAAATGGAGACACCTTGACCAAGGGGATCATGGGAACCTAGAGTACAAAAAAAGAAACCAAACAAACAGAACTTAAAAATCCTCAATGGGGGAGAAACTCAAAAATCTCTAAACCCGCTCTAATCACTCCTACTCGAGCTAGGCGATCTTATGTGATGAAAGCAGACCAAATGACCCTAGATCCGATCGAAGATCACACCAATGAACTCTGAAAATCTTCATGGGTGAGGAGATTGACCTTCCAACCATCTGATGACATTTCGGGAATCCTTCTCCACAATAAGATTGTCCATGTCTCTCTGACATCAATCTTATACCTAGCTAATTAATTAAGGGTTGGGTCTGTATCCACATGGGACACTCCAAAGGACCCATATCCCCTGTGTACGTCCGACCGATAAAGGTCCCACCTGTTTAGATTCTGATCCAAAGGATGCGTAGGACCCCTTGTGTCCATTGCCAGGCATACTTCTAGAATGATTCTTGGTGGGAAATGGAATAATACTAGGTGTAATCTATGTCACTTTTCTACTAGTTACGAATTTACGATAGCTTGTTTATTGAAATAGAAAGGTCACCTCAGCATGATTAAAAATCATTGAGGAGACAGAGAGCTATGTGAATTATAGATATTGAAATAGAAAGTTCAAGTAAGCATGATTAAGAATTATTAAGGTGACAGAAACCTATGAGTAGTATATGTTAGAATATGTGGGATCCAACGGTTGGATTGGGTTAAGATCTCACCGTTGGATCATCTCGGTGGTAGATTGGGTAAGTTGGCTAAATGAGGAGACTAGATAAATTAGGCGAGTGGATAAAAACAGGCAAGGAAGAAAGATTAGGAAAGTAGATTTAATTAGGTAGATTTGATTAGGATTCCTTCCCTTCCATAATTATCTTGATTTTCCTTCTATGCTTATCATGTAAGTGCTTTATATAAGCACCATTTGATTACTGTAATTGCATCTAAGAATTAGTGAAATTTCTAAAATTTATCATGGTATCAGAGCGGGACGATCCGACCCGTCCTTGACCACAGCTTTCGCAGTTCCGTTTTCCGGCGGATGGCTAACTCGGCCGTCTGCCAGGCTAACATAGCTCTCCAATTTATCCGCTGCAAAAACATCCCCTGCAAATCTAAATCCCAACCTTAGAATTCACTTCCTTTGTGTTTGCCTCATTTTCATCTCTACTTTCCCATGTTCCATCCATGGGTTTTCATCCATGCCTTCACTGCACTCGCAGCCATCTCCCCTTAAGTTCATTTGATCAGCCTCATGGAAAGAGAATGAAGTCCTCAATGTTTGTCCAAACATCAAGCCTTGAATTCCAATATCATGAAGAGAAGATGAGGGATGCCCACGGAACACAGAAGCCTATGGTGTAGACACGACTAACTTTTTCTCTGTTTTCAATGCATCCCATCTCTTCAATCTATCTCCTAAATTTTGATATTTGCACCCTCCTATTCATGCAACATTTAAATTCGTAAAGTCATTGGCTATTGTTTATGTGCCGTTAGCTTTTCCGCTATTATTCGTCGCCCATCTCTATACTTCCATTTTTTTCTCTTTAATTCCTTGATCCATTTCAGTTGAGGTATCTCTTCGAGGTGCGTGCCTGAAATAGGAGCTCTACTCAGTTGAGGGGCCTCTCTCCTCAAGGTTTGTGCTTGATAGAGCAATTTGAAATTCCCATGAAGATTGGTATTCTAAAACCAACCCATGTTGTCATGCCTATCGAGGCTCATTCTTGCCCATTCCGGCATCGGTCCATAGTGACCCAATTTTACTCGTCCATCGAGGCTTGAGTCTTCTCTAGCTCATTGAGGTTGTGATCTATTGATCCATTGGTTTTTTTTTAAACCCTCTTTGCGACACATCAACAAGCGGCATCTTCTTCGGCAACCATCATTGGTGATCATTGATAGCAACATCAGTCTTCACCATCAACTTTCGGAAGTGTGCATCAAATTGGTGGATTTTGATTAAATTTGTAATTTGGGAATTCTATTTTCCATATTTGGCAATTTATTGTAATCAAACGTATATCGATTTTCAATCCATATACGTTTGAGGGGGCATGTTAGAATATGTGGGATCCAACGGTTGGATTGGGTTAAGATCTCACCGTTGGATCATCTTTGAGGTAGATTGGGTAAGTTGGCTAAATGAGGAGACTAGATAAATTAGGCAAGTGGATAAGAAGAAGCAAGGAAGAAAGATTAGGAAAGTAGATTTAATTAGGTAGATTTGATTAGGATTCCTTCCCTTCCATAATTATCTTGATTTCCCTTCTATGCTTATCATGTAAGTGCTTTATATAAGCACCCTTTGATTACTGTAATTGCATCCAAGAATCAGTGAAATTTCTAAAGTTTATCAAGTGTTAAAGTATAAAAGATAAATAACGCCTTTCTCCAACTGCTTAAGCTTTTAGAGAAGTTGGTAACTTAACATGGTATCAAAGTCAAAGGTCTCGAGTTCAAACCTCCCGGATAGCAAAAATCCACATGCAATGGTCAGCCCAAAGTGGGACCACATGTGCCACGTGTTTGCCAAGTGGGCCACACGTGTGGGGGAGTGTTAAAGTATAAAAGATAAATAACGCCTTTCTCCAACAACTTAAGCTTTTGGAGAAGTTGGTAAGTTAACAGTATAGACCAGAGGTGGTTACCCACTCTTTTAGTAATTTATCCCCTTTTATTTGGGAGTTATTTATTATACAATTGAAGTGACAAAAGCATCTTCATCTTACTATATACACACAAACCCCAAGACGCTACTGCTAATTAGGTGAAATTTTTGCCTTTTTATTTGATGGGCACTTAATCCTCCTTATTAAATAGAAAAGCATTTGAACCCCACTTCTTTTCAAAAGATGAGCTCTGAAGCAATTCATCTACGGGTCGAGCTTGTAGCTCTATTGGTTAAGGCTTTGGTTTTCTACCTGGTTAAGGCTTTGGTTTCCCCCATTATCAGCAATATAAAAAGGAAATGTTATTAGCACTATTGTACTTTGATAAGGGCACTCCTCACTTTATTAAAAGTACGTTATGGCACACACCATAGGATGATCCAAACCGTCCATTAGATGTGCCACAGCCTAAAAAGGTTGTGCCCCCAAAACCATTTCCATAGGTTGATCTAACCCTCCGATCTGAATGTTAGAGGGTTGACCCTAACCATCTATAGATCGGAGGGTTAGGATCAACCTATGGAAATGATTTTTCGGGACCAACCTATTTAGCCTGTGGCCCATCTAATGGAAGGTTTGGATCATCCTATGGTGCTGGCTATACCGTACTTTTAATAAAGTGAGGAGTGCCCTCATCAAAATACAGTAGTGCTGATAACATTTCCCTACAAAAAAAGCACAGATATGCAGCTGAGATGTATTAAAGAACGCAGATTATCCTCCATCTATAGAGTGGAGAGGAGAAGAGGAAGGAAAAGTGGAGTGGATAATAGATGGGAGAGAAGGGTGAAGTGGAAGGAATTGTTTTAACCCTGATTTTTAGGGATATTGAAATATCATGTCACTTTTAGGAATGCTAGAATGAAGGGAGCCCTTGCAAAAATGAGATAAAAGGGCTTCCCCATTGGTTGTACATCACCAAAGTGCATTTAACACTAGTTGACTTTTACATTTGATTAGGGTGACATGCAAACAATGGGGGAGTCCTTTCATCTCATTATTTCAAGGGCTCCCTTGAGGCTAGCATTCCTCTAAAATAAAATAAAATAAAATCCAAGCAATCTTAATACATCTAAACTAACTGCCATTTGGAATGCCATTGTACTGCCATGTGTACATGGAGGATCAAAATAGGAAAAGTAGTGTGAAATCACAAGAAAAATCAAGTTTCCTTTAATTACAAGAAAAGTTATGAAAGGCAAGAGTCCATTATACGGCTAGGGGCATCTTTGGTAATAAACACCATAATTTAAGTATTCTCTGAACCAAAAAAACCGTAAAAAAAATAAAAATAAAAAACAAGTGAGAGAGACTCATGCCACCTCCTCTTCTCTTCCAATCCAAACTCCTCTGTTTTTCTCTTCTCTATCTCTTCACCACCTTCTTTCTTGCTCTCTATGCTTCAATCTCTCCAATAAGATGCATCTTTTCATCTCTACCGTTGGATCCCATCCCAAATACCCTCTTCTCTTACCCCACCACCTATGGAGAACACAAATATGCAATCCCAACCGTCCATTCATCATGCACTTCCCCCATATATTTCTCAGGTAATTCCTTCAAATCCTCACCCAATTCTCATGTTTCAATCATCATATAAATCTGAATTTGATTTTTTGTTGATGGGTTTTTGTTCTCTTGTTTAGATTATGGGCCGGTTTTGGAGGAGATCCAAAATTTCTGCAGGAATTCTTCATTTTCTTCACCTTATTTGAGATATCTATCAGAGAAGAGAGAGAGTTTTGCAGGGAATTTTAGTGCTTATAAGAGGAAATCTTATTTTAATCATAGTGATGATCAAGTGGAGGTTCCTTGTGGATTTATGAAAGAATTTCCAATCACAAATTCTGGTTAGTTTCATTTGAACATAGACCCCTTTATGGGATTTTTTTTATCGTTTTCAGTTCTCTTTTTGCTTCTCTCTTTTTTTTATTGATGTTAATACATATTTTGCTTTGGTGATGAGATTGGTTAGATGGTATAGTTGTAGAACTTCTAATGATATTTCAAAAGATGATCAAATTTTCAGAATTTTTGGAAAATTTAGTTAATCCAGACCTCTCTGAATTTTGCATCTATTGCTGTCTCTCTCTTCTATCTTTTATATAAAATAAGCAGATTAAACTTGATATTTCTAGAAAGATCTGAATTCCCACAATTTTCTCATCACCAAAAGGTAAAACAAAATTTCTCTTCAAATTCCAGCTACATTGATTCAATTAGAGACATTTTAGACGTGAAGAAAGTCATCTGATCAGAATAGATAAAGAAAAACAACAATATTTAGATTTCTTTTACTTGTAATGAAATGTATGGTCTCTTGGACAATCTTCCATTGCCAAGAATATCATTCATTTCTTCAATTACTAATGTAATTTTAATTCTCTTTAACTTCAACTATTTTTTAATTTAATAAATAATGAAATCTATGGTTTCTTTGACAACCATTTTTTTTTTTTAAATGGTGAAATTATATGAAAAAACCGCAAGACAGAGAAGACTTTTGCAGAGAAATACAATGAAAATCATCCATTTCTTCAATTACTACTATAATTTTAATTCTCTTTAATCTGAGCTATCTTCTAATATAGTAAATACATTTTTTTTTATGGATCTGTTTTTTTTTTAAATCTTTCTGTTATTACCCAGATAGATTAGCCATGGAGGACTGCAGGGAAGTGGTAGTAGTGTCAGCTATTTTCGGCGATCACGACAAAATCAGGCAGCCAAAAGGCTTAGGAGCCAAAACATTAGATGCTGTTTGTTTCTTCATGTTCATAGATGATTCGACTCTCGGCAGCCTTAATTCTCACAACATTCTTTTAAACAAAGACAAGGAAGATAGGATTGGGGTATGGAAAATAGTGAGAGTTTCTAGTCCATTGCCTTATAATAACTCTGCCATGAATGGAGTAATATCCAAACACCTGATTCACAGGCTCTTCCCAAATTCAAAATTCAGCATTTGGTTGGATGCAAAGCTACAACTAACAGTAGACCCATTACTGATGATACACTCTCTGATTATTTCGGCAAACGCTGACATGGCTATTTCTAAACACCCTTACAATATTCACACCATGGAAGAGGCAATTGCGACCGCAAGATGGAAGAAATGGGATGACATCGAGTCCTTAAAGATGCAGATGGAGATTTACTGTGAGAATGGTTTACAGCCATGGACATCAAAGAAACTCCCATATACTACAGGTGTGTAGAAACATATGTACATAGGTTAATTTACCATATGTAAATAGGTTTTAGAAACATATGTACATAGTTTAATTTATCCTATGTACATATGTTTTTATTAATCACAAATAGATTTCTAAGTTTTTATTTAAATTATGAGTTTAATTTATCATAATATTTTTCTTTTTTAAGCAAGAATAGATCTCTAATATGTTTCAAATGATGGGTTTTATTTGGATGCAATGCTTCTGTTCTTACTCTTTTGTGGGATATGTAAGACAATTTGTCTCTTAAAAATAGGTCACCTAATCTTCACAGATAAAACATAACTGAAAAAAGAACTTTAATGAATTGTTTTTTTTTTTTTTTTGGTAGGTAAGATGGGGTTAGACAATTTTTTTTTTCACCAGTAGCCACAGAGGTTAAGAGCATACTATAGTATGTCTATAACTCATGTAGGATATGGGTCCCATAATCACCACAAATAGTGGTAAATTGCATACACACTGAATTTATTTATTTATTTATGGGGTTTGCTCATAGAACTTCTATCAACTAATTTGATTGTGATGCAGATGTTCCAGATACTGCTCTGATAATAAGGAGACATGGAACTGGTAGCAATCTCTTCTCTTGTCTTCTATTCAATGAACTGGATGCTTTTAATCCAAGAGATCAGTTGGCTTTTGCTTATGTAAGAGATCTCATGACCCCAAAGATCAAAATAAACATGTTTGAGGTACAAGTGTTTGAACACATAGCTGTGGAGTACAGACACAATCTCAAAAGTAGTGGGCAAACCTCCTCCTCTTCTGACTCTACAAAAGGACTGTTGAAGACAAAAAGAGCAAACCCAGAAACAGTTAATGGAAGCAGATGTGAGGGTTACCTTTTGAAGATGTGGGGTGAATCTCATGAGTCATGAGTCATGACTGAAATGTGAGAAACCTAACCCAATAAATAAAGGGAAATGATATCAGCACAACTATGTTTTGATAATTGCACTAGCCCATCTTGTCTTTTATTACTTAAATAGCTGTCAATGGTTATTACAGCTCCCAAGAAGCTCTTACAAGCCAATTAAAAAGAAAAGACCAGCCGAGTTTTAGCAATTATTAAAACATGGTTGTGCTGATATCAATTCCCTTAGTTAAGAAAATCAAGTCGATCTAGCCAATTCCCACCTACCTTGAAAAAAACAAGCCCAGAAACAAAAGCTGCTCGGCGAAATGTCGCTTTTTAGGTTTTTATTGACAACCAACTCCGTGAAGGGGAGGTCGTTAGTGTCCCCATGAATTGATTTATTTTATTTATTTGACGTGGGTTTGAACGTGGGAAGGCATGTATATTCATCTATTCTTGTTTTTATGTATGAGTCAACTCAGTTCTATGTTGTATTTCATTTGGAGATTTTTCAACACAAATATCAAAATAAGGGGAACACCCAGTAAATGAACATGTTTTTATGTATTAGTCAACTGAGTTCGTGCACAGACATAAGCCTTTCCCTTTTCTGTGAAGGACTGTGTTGGGAAAGTTGCATTGTTTCCTATTTACAATGGAAAACTAATGTTAGATTTTTTGTGATTTAAAATTTAATAAATCTATTTTTTTTTAATTTTACTATTAATTAGGAAAGTTAGATGGGTGTGATATGAGATATTTGAGGGGCATGAACCTATGAAACTTCCCACCCCTTAGATTTCTGCAACAACTCTCTCCACTCTCCCTTCTCTCTTATAGCTACCCGTCTTCGTCATCCTCAATATCTCTCTTCCCAAAAGCAAATAGTTTCGATGGAAAACACCTGCATCATATTTTAATCTTGAGTTTTCACATTTAATCATCCTTTTATATTTTACCTTTGCGATATGAGAGATGAAGGGGGCCTATCGTCCCTATGGAGAGCACGTTTTCTGGTGTGCCTCAATCCCTAAACACGGGCTATTTCTAAACTTTTTCTTATGATTGATTTTTATGATCTTTATTTATTATTATCGATTATATAATGAGTAATATTTAAAATTCCTATTGGATTATTAGACATAGGGCTATGATAAATTCCTACTAGATTATTAGACATAGGGCGACTATGAGAGAAAAAGAGAGAAAAGGAGAGAGAAAGAGATAGATTTCTCTTGGATCTTGTCTTGTTTTCTCTTCGGTTTGCTCAAGTGATTTTTCTCACGGTTCTCTTGTGTACAAGACAGGTTGGTTGAAAAAATAAGGAAAGAGTTACGGTTTACGTGTTATCATGTTAATCCCATTGTTATCCTTGTAATTTTGTTTTCTCATAGTGGAACATCGTGTTCTCACCTGTAGACGTGGCACACTTAGCCACAAACGGAGGTAAGGAGGTAAAATAATCTCATGATTTATATGGTTGACGACATCAAAATCTCCTTCACTACACACAAATTCTATGGAGAATACCTTGATTGGATGATACTATTGCTAAGAAAAGCTAAACCGTTGATTTTTCAGTCCTTTTCTATAGTCTTTTATTCTATGCATAGGATGTCCTTACCACAGGACCAAGACTTAGGGGTGCAACTTGGGTCGAGTCGGGTTGAGATTTTGTAAGAAAATGAATTGGAATCAATCCAGAAGGACCCAATTTTATGGTACAAGCTCGACCTGAATTCCCAAAAAATCGACCGGGTTGTACCCCTACCAAGACTATTTGGTCTCCTCGTGATATTCTACAAGATTAATGATCTCGCATATGAGAACCCAAAAAATCGACCCTTAGCATTGATCCGACAGTGAACACTAGTGGTCCTAGAAAGAATGAAAACGTATCTTACAATATCGATCCTTAGTAGGAAACTAGGAACACCTTCTGATACACTCAAACTTCTTTACTTGTGACCCAAAAATTGATGATTAGTTGGGCTTCTTGTGAACAGCATCGATTTCTAATTTAAGATAGTCCACGATCTTTTGGAATTTGTCAAAATCATGTTCGACTTCGTGGACTGGTGGTGCTTCAGTATTGGAACAATCAGGCCACTGATATTGCCTACGAATTGTTTGAAATTCGTTCCAAAACTCCTCAGCAACTCTTCTATTTTCCAACATCACTTGAATTACCGCCTGTAAGCATATGTTTCCATACAAATGTAAGTGAAGAGCTCTATCAATAAACACACACGCACACGCGCGCACACAAGGAGAGAGTAAAGAATCTATTTCATATTGCCAAATCTCTATCTTTATTTGTCAACTTCCCTATTGCTGCATTTGGGAATTGTAAGAGCCAATCAGATGACTTTAAAGTTATTTTATCAGATAAATTTAAAATAAATTTAGAGCCATCGCTTAGGCGGTCCTAGCCATCATTTCACACTCCATTGTTTTGATAATAGCATTTCTCGCTTTTTTAAACACTAATTAAATGGAGGTGCCAATATTGAAGTAAGTACGTAAATATTAATCAATTGCAGTATTCTTTTTATTCTTTTCTTGAGAAAATGATAATGCTTTCCCTGCCCATTCTAGGGTTTGGAAGACTCAAAACTACAAACATGTAATCACGGCAATCCATCCATACATACAATCATGTGGTAGATAATCTTGTGTTTAGAATGTAGAGAGGAAAAAGCTTTTGATGGAAAGAAATTCGTGTATAAGATTACTAACCTGTTTGTTTTAGATTTTGAGAACCGATTGCGAGCCAAAAACTGATTATTGGACTCAGAATTAAGGCATTGCTCATTTTAGATTTTGACAAGCAGTTCTTAGTCCAAAACTAATTATTGGACACATAATCACATTTAATTTTTAGTCCAATAATAGGTTTTTGACTCACAATCGGTTGTCAAAATCTAAAACAAACAGGGTCAAAATTTAAATTCGAGTCCAATATTCAGTTTTGGACTCGGTAGTTCTCAAAACAAAAACAAACTGGGCCTAAATTAAAATAATCTTGTTTTCAAATAATCACTTGACTTTGGTGGCATCAAGGAGGCTTAATAAACTACCAAGCAATAGCCTGACACCAAGTTGAACCCTTTGATCTTTGTCATCGCGGATCCTATTAGTCGATAACACATCATCCCAAATGGATGGTGTCATAGTAAAGGAATTCCCCTCAGAGTATCTTAAAATTTAAACTATATAATTATGTACTTAATTTGGCTAATGACTATGATGTCACATAATCACTTCACTTATTAACAAGAGTAATGCAATTCACCTTATAGAGAGGGCGCCGAGCATCGGAAATCTCTTCACCCTCAAGACATTTGCACTTCAGAGCGTTTATATAGTCTCCCTGCAGATATTAGGTTAAGTACAAACAAATAACTAGAATAAACGAAGTTATGATCATTATTTTTAAGCTAACAATTACAATGTACATGAAATTAATCAATCAATTTGATTTACAAATTATGATAAAACATAGAGGAGCACCAAAGTAAAGGAAAAGAGAAGTAATGGAGGACCTTGTAGATAAGCACTTCTACTATCATCATTTCAAGCTCATAAGCTTCATGGTGGTGTCCTTTCTTTATGGCATTCTCCCGTGCCTCTTTTAGAATTCCCAATGCCTTTGCTTCCTTTCCGCTCATCTCTAGTTTGGCTACAACACTCTACTAAACACAATAGATTGGCAAGGTACTTAAAGGTTAGAGAGGGATTTGCCACCCATAAATTTAGGAGCTTCCACCCATATCAATATTTTTTCTTTTTTTCGCGAAGGGGGGGGAGTATTTATCCATGACAAATACTAATTGTTTGGATCTAGAGAAATAAAATTTGTGAAAAATTATTGCATAGAAAAGTATAAAATCTTGCAAGGAAGAAAGTTTTAAAAGTTTACGAGAGTTGGAATCTTCAAAGAAAACAGAACATTTTCAATTATAGGAAACAATTCCATGGAAAATCAGTTAACAAAATGCTGGAAAATTCATTTTTTTTGAACGATGATTATATTAATGAAAGTCCAAAGGCCCAATGACCGAGGTGGTCACATGGTAGATTATAAGCACATGAAACTGAGGAATGAAGTCTATTACATAAGTATCTCCAACCTAACCGAATTACCAAAATAAGGACACATTCCCAAAGCCCCTAATAAAAACTCCCCTTGGGTACATGTCCTCTTAGGGAAGTAGTGTTGGAGATTTTAAAGAATTTGAAAAATCAAAAGAGTTTTTTGCCTAGTCTTTAAAATTTAGAAAGAAAGATTCAAAATTTAGTTTTCCTCTTATTTCAAAAGCTAGTGACTTTTGAGTGCTATATTGGGTTTAAATAAAAAGATCTTTTTAGTACCCAAACGGTTGTGATAATAACACCCATTAAAGTTGAAAAACCGTTTCATCTCCAACGGTCACAAATGTGAATGTTTGAAGAGAAATGTTCAAGGCTATTAATGGTGGCTTTTCTCAACGGTCATACACATAAATGAAGGCTCTTTCCAACAGACACTTTGAAGTCAATAAAAAGGGGAAGAAACATATTTGCAAAAACACAATGATGTAGGCTTAAGATCTTTGGACGGACATTTGGGGATGGCTTTTGCCAACAGAAAAAGAAAGAGATTTACACAGAAAAAGAGTTCTGTTTTTCTGGTTTTGCTTCATCTTCTTCCATCCGTTTCCTTCCGTGTCTGAGCACATTTCTAAGGTGGTTCTGGGTGGACCAACCAACGAGTGCACATGGACTGGAGCCATATTTGGCTGTTTTATCTTGGAGCGTTGATTCGCGGATCCCGGTTGCACTGGTAGGGGGCGGATACGATTCTTAAGGAGAGTGACCAGTGGCACGACTCAGCCTTCTCTCTTTAAATCTGATTTTTCCAAACGGTTTTCATCAAAAGAGATAAGTTCAATATGTTTTTCCATGTTTTATTTCAATTATGGTTTGATTTACAGTACATGAATTTTTGGATTCGAGTTGCACTATTTTGAGGTTGAGTAACATGTTTTGGGTTCAATTCACTTGTTTTGACTTCAACTTTCTATTTGGGTTCGACTAAGCCATATATTATTTCTTCATTATTTGTTTATAAGATCTGTAGAAATTTGATCAGTCCATTTTATCCAACAATCTTAAGAACCATAATATTTGGACTTCTTAAGATATGGATTTTTCCAACAGTCTTAAGAATCGTAATATTTGAGCTACTTAAGATATGGATTTTACCAACAAGTAGAAAGTCAAATATATTCCAAGTCCCTCCCTTCTCAAGCCTATCCGCCTTGGCTTTAGCTGATCGCCACAAACGTCTTATCTCGTTCCTAATCTCCTCAACGTTGTCTGTGGAACCCTAGAAACTCATTTTCTATTGATTTCTCGCTACATTTCCTTTCCATGAATATGTGGGCTTGTTTTGAGGAGTATAGATTATGTTGGGTAGACCCATGGTTATATAATGTTTAAACATTTTATGAATATTTGGACTTGTTTTGAGAAATGCAGATTATGATGGTTGGACCCCATGCCTATATATTTGATTGGATTTAAGCAAAACCTGAAGTTGTTCGAAATCGAGTGGGTCCTCCTTGAGTAGATCCTTCAGCAGTGCTGCGGCACCATCGATAGCTGATGGATTGACTCGAACATGTTGAGCATCCAATATCCTTTGCATGGCGACTTTGCCACCATGGACCGCTGATAGGGACAATGACCTATGAAATGTACGAGCCGTGGGACGCCTATTCTCCCTCTTCTTCCCTATGCGATTCTTGTACATATGTGAGGCGAAGAAGCATGTGGAGATAAAAATTGTAGCGGCCACCATGCCCTCAAGGTGTGCTCCGGTCACACATTTGGTCTTAGATGCCATCCAACTTAGCACTTGTGAAATGGGGTGGTCGGAATTCTTCTTTTTATCTGGAGATTCTTGACCCATATGAAAATCATCGAATATGGTCAATAGAAAGCCAAATTATCAATAAAGAAGGAAGAAAATGATCAATAACTTTTGTTTCTGTTTTTGTTCTTTTGGAAGAACAAGAAGAGGGAGGGGATGAGGGGAGAGTAATGGTTTGAAAAATGCAAGTATAGAATATTGATGTTGAAGGAGTTGCAAAGTTGATTGATTTATTTCTAGGCGAGCAAGGGACTTTTTGTACACGGAGAATTGCTGAGATTCAAGGGAAGGAATGTGCACTTTGCGTAAAGAAGGTGAAGCAGAAAGAAAGAAGAGATACCCTTCCCATTTTCTTTAATTATACTAATCTGTACAATGGGCATTGATTCCATGCGAAAATTAGATCTTGTGGGCTTGATTAAGCCATGAAAAATGAATGGTTGAAACGCGCTTGCTTTTAATATTGTTCAATCAAACCTAATATCAAGGGTCACATACTCTTCTTAGACACTAATAAAAAAAAGTTGGTACAATGGAAATCCAAACTTGTTCCACAACTGTTTGCGTCTATGCGGCGCATCCAAGGATAGTCGACCTCAACGTGCATTGCGCAGAGTAATTTTGGCCCCAATTAGATGGATCGATTATGTAGTGTTGCGATCATACAGCTCCACCAAAATACAAATCTAAAACCAAAATAAAAGACTTTTATATATCAAAACAACTTACAAAAAATATCTACACTTCTTCTCTCCCTTGAAACTGTACCCTTGAAGCTTCTCTCGCTTACAATCTCTACACTAATCTCTTCATACTAATAGACCCCTGGCACTCCTAAAATAGCTATATACATTAAACACCTTGTTGAAGTCCCCATGAGTCCTTTAGGTATCGTAAGCAATATCATAGGAAATCTCTATTGACTCATTGACATTCTAGCCTAGACATTTAAAACTTTAGAAAACATACAATGACTATTACATTTTCCACTCATGACTTTTCACAAACCCATAACATTGATTTTGATTGACAATTTCCAACAACTAAAGATTACTTAGTGGCACGTAAGAACCATGGGTTTAAATTTCGGCCAAAATCCAAACGGTTGGGACTGAACCCAAAATTTTTTGAAATCCGAAATTTCAAGAAATTCAATTTTTTAAACAAAATATTATTTTTCGGAACTTTCAACCAAAATTTAGTAAACATTAAAGGAAAATGATATCTGCACCAAGTGTTTTTTATAAACATGCGCTCCACTTGTTTGTCGTGTAGTATTTAAAGGGATGTCAGAGGATATTACTGTTCTCAAAAAGCACTTAAAACCCTTAAAATGCTGGACGACAAACAAGTGGAGCAACATTTTTTTATCAAAACACTTGGCACATATATCATTTCCCAATATTAAAATTTTACTTTTTCTGGTGTACCGGATTTCAGCCGAAATTTCGGTGTCAGCCAAGGCCAAAATTTAAACCGAAACCGAAATTTAAAACCATGGTAAGAACTGATCCGGGCCATCATTAATAGTAGGTAGATCAACATATAGATTAGAGGAACTAATTAAAAATGAAATCACCCCTAATACCATTGACATGATGTGATTATAAGGCTATTTGGATTATTGGCACTCCACTTTCCTTCCCTAATTAACTCAAATTAAACTGTCCATTGGAGGTCCTACCTAACTAGTACACAGTTATTCAAATATTACAATAAGAGGGATCCCAGATTCACAGGAGCCATTGCAAAAACCGGCCACAAGGGCAGTAATAACTAGAAGCAAATAACGTGGATCCGAGCTAGAAGCAAATAACGTGGATCCGAGGGAGGATCCCTTGTAGCCGGTTTCTACAAGGGCTCCTGTGAGTTTAGTACCTTATCCCTCATAAATAGACATAAATGCAAAAAATACAAAGGGTGTTTTTGTAGATTGGCCCCTCCATTTGAATCTACGGTGCTCCATCAGATTTTGTGGCTAAGGCCCTGTTCGTTTCGTATTGTGGCAGCTGATTGAGGCAGCCGATTATGATTATTGGACTCAAAATTAACATAATTTTGAGTCCAATAATCACAATCGGCTGCCACAATCGGCTGCAACAATCTCAAACAAACAGGCTGTAAGTCTTGTCACTATCGGAAATTATCACGAACCTTCCAATGGACACTCTCGGAACCAGCTGTTGTGCCCAAGTCCTGTCCATTAAGGTTCTTATTATCATTTGGATCCATTGTTCCCTCTCGCTATACTTTGGTCCTAAGACAAATCATGGTTGAATTAGCTCCCTTCCAAATGTAACCACGCTAATTAAGCATTGTCCATCGTCCAGCGTCCATTTAGGCATTCCCTAGCATAATAACCTTATAGAAGGCACTGCATCCTCTGTTTGAGTGGATTTAAGTCACGGAAGGAGTGGCCTATGATAAGGACTACTTGGAGCATCTCTAGTGAAAGCAGTCACGGAGTGCGCCACTGAGCGAAAGGGTCAACCTGGAAAGGGCTACCTAGGGAATTAGAGTGAAAGCCATCATTGAGTGGGCCATCGATGAAAGGGGTGATCTAGGTTACATGGAGAACAACTAAAGTGAGTTGTTAGAGTTGGGCAGGCGATGATATGATATTGGCTGGGAAGCTTGGATGAATGCAATGTTCCAAGGTGGTTTAAGGGCCTAGCCCAAACACATTCCATCAGTCATGGGGCTTTTGACGTATTGGTTATCTACCTAACAATAGCATTTGATCTGCAGTAACCGATGGCCGGAAGAAGAAGAAAATCAGTGAAATGTTCTATGTTTAATAGACCAATTAGATGGAGAAAAAAAATGCTTTTTCTGTATCATATTTCTTATTGCACACTCACAAAATATAATATAATGGAAGAAAGAATTTCAACAAAGAGAGGTTAAATGGTGAAGCCCAAGTACAAATGTGTTATTTACTTCTTTTTCCTAGCATCTATTGCTTGTTTCAAGTCCTTCATCACATTCTTAAGCTGATCGAAATCCTTCCAAATTTTAGCCTCCTCAGGCGTTAGAGGATCCATAATCGGCTTTGTTGTTTTGAATGATTCCCACCTTTTCTCAGCCTCCAACCACCTTTTCTCAGCCTCCAAAGCTGATAGTGTACATGAAGCAGCCTGTTAAAGAAAATATTAAATAGGTACAATTACACTATGCTTTGTCTATCTCTAAGCTACAAAAAGAAAATGGAAAAGCTATACTTATTTAATAAAAAGAATTAATAAGATATAACAAGCTATATAGATGTAAATTGGCTTATTGGTCGGTAATGTATTGGTAGTTAAAATGAAAATTAATTAAATAATAATACAAGAGGAATGCTAAACTGAGGGGCGCCCTTGCAAAAACCCAGCTGCAAGGGCAACCCACCGAGCCACATCACCCAACTACATTTAATCATAACGGCATTGAAAATCATAAAGTTTTGTTACTGAGTTTTGACAGGGCCCCATTCAGTTTTTTTTTAAAATAAAAATAGTACTAAAGTAAAATTTATTTTAAATTGGCAATATGTTCTAATGGTCGCTAGCAGATCCCCCATAAATTTATTATCTCTTATATCTTATTGCTCAGCTCAGGAACCCGCATCGTTTTTCACAGCCAAAATGTTTTTCACAGCCTCTGTATATAGATATAAGAGTGTACCAAAATGTTGTTCAAACTACATACACGTGAATATTAACACTTTTCAAAGTGCATACTCCGTGTCACTGCATATAAAATGTTTTTCAGCTTCAGTGGAATCCGCTGTGATAGTCATAACAGCCTTTGAACCCTAGTACTAGCACCAATGGCTAATGCAGGTTGGGAGGCCCGACCTCTTGCCCGGCAGTTGGCAATAGGGGGTTGCCAAGTTTTCTTCTTGCCAAGACATATGTCTAAAACCTAGTGCACCATAAATGTGGAAGGGACAAAGACAAAGAGTTAGATAAAGAAAGTGCCACATGGTAAGAGGTAAGGAGCAGGTCAGGTCAGGTCATGAACAACACCTATCTAATAATTAATATTCTCTAATACCTTATGTAAAATGCAGTTACTATCCATATTAATTATTAGAGCCCCAACAGTATATCATAGATATATCCGGATATAAAGGTGATACAATAAATACCATTCTATTGGATTAAGGTCATATCACAATGTGTTGCCCTGGGAAAATGAAACCGAGATTCACCTGATATAAGGAAAGCCGAGGATCAATCCCATTGTCATCAGGCCTTCCACCTCCCACTTGTGGAAGCTGCTTCAGGCACTCGTGATTCATAGCTTCTTCTTATGCTCCCTGAAAATTAACTCAAGCATGAAAATTAAAAGAAAAGACTGTGTGCATTTATTTCCTGGGTACAAGTGGGGGCCTCTCGTTCCATGATCCAAGCCATTCACTTGTTGGGTCCTATTAGATTTGGCTATGACCGAAAATCGAATCCGTCCAGCTAAAGATTTGGCTACGACGAAAAATCCAATCCGCCCAACCAATTGGAAAATACTTTGCAAACTAGGGATTTATAGCCAAAATTCTCTTTCTTTGGTTACAATGTTACATCACATTTTTTTGGAATGGTTTTGGTTACATTACTCTGTTAGGACAGAATATGGAAAGTGGATTTTCTTGATGTTTTTTTTCACTGTCAGACCACTTGGTCAATTAAAAAGTTTTTCCATCCAAATTTTTTCAATAACCAAGCTGTTTGACTGTCAAAAAATCCATCAAAATCCACTTTCCACGTTTTTTCTTAACAAAGTAATGCAACCAAATGTACCCTGGGATTTAAGAAACTCTTTTACTTTTGATAGGTGAGCATGAACTTCGAAGCCCCTGTCCACAAATTTTAGAATAAGAAGGTTGTGGAATATACATTGTAAATAAGCATTTCCACTAATAACATGCCAAGCCCTTGATTCATCTCTGCGTTTTTCATATTAACTTGGTATCCTTTTTTGCAATACTGCTACTGCGTCATCTATTTTTCCACTCATCATCAGCTTCAACGCCACTTTCTGCAAGCAAAGAAGAAGAATCAGAAGAGTTAGAATAAAAAGAAGGGATTTTACATTAGAGAGAGGTTTGTTAGATACCATGTACGTGCGAATTTGTAATTCGTCTATAATTCGATTCACTCCGCGGTTAGTCTCAGAGCCCCCAATCCAGTATCTGAATTCTTCCATTGCTTGGTCTAAACCTGCCATTGCGTTGTCCAGATTTCCACCCATTGCTAGGCCCAATGCATCCTGGTTCCACCACAAAGCATGCTCTAATTAGGATCCATGTGAGTGTCATTATAAAAGAAAGGAAGCATTGTTTCTACCACTATAACCTTTGAAGTGTTCAACAAAGAAGTGCTAGTATTTTTATTTTTTTCCCTAACCCGGAATTGGTAACGGCCCCAGGGCGGACCTTCTTAATATATTGAATAAGAAACAACAGGGGAGGACATTAACCAAGCCTCTACATAGGAAAGGGGACAGACCCTAATTACATTGATCTTAGGAGAGGAGATCCTACCAGTTAACAGGGTGGGAAACGAATTCGGGAAACGAATTCGGGAAACGAAACGTGAACGGAAACGGGAAACGCATGAAAAAAAATATAGGGGAAACGAGAAACGAGAAACAATAGAAAATCGTACGAGAAACGTCTCAGGAAATGATGTGTTTTTTCCAAAATGAATTTCGTAAGTTCCACACATGTTTCCTACACGTTTCATATGTGTTTTATACGAGTCTTGCATACGTTTATCACGCCTTTACATATTGTTTACATAAGTTTTCCATATGTTTCTCATGTGTTTCAGAAACATTTCTCCAATTCTGTATCATATTTTGGAAACGTTTCCGAAACGTATTTCCCTCGTTTTAGGGGAAATGAGTTTCCCACCCGCGAGAAATGCGTTTTAGGGGAAACGGGTTTCCCACCCACCCAAGGAGTTTCTGACAACTATGGATCCTACCCACACTCCACCTTAAAGCTTTACGGACCGAATATTGGGAAGGCCCAAAGCGTCACAACGACCAGCTCCTCGAGCTTTGTTCAATTGTTCGCCAAAGCATCGGCCACTGAATTGCGTTCTCTGAATTGATGAAGAACATTCGGACTCATAAGATCGAGATGAGCAAGGATTTCCTTCCAAAAGTAGTGCTAGTATGAAAACAAATGTGCCCGGATATCTCTTCTATTGGTTTTGGTGAAATGAAATCATCTCATTATCTCAAAATGTAATTAGCTGATTTTATATCCTGCTTAGTCATCTGACTTACATGCAATTTCTAGTTGTTCATACTCCACACCGTAGATCAGACTATGATCGGGTGAGATTTTTATGCCATGGCCCACCCGTATTGGGAGCTCTCCGTTGGGGGCCCACATGCCTAATCAAGACCCACATCTTCTATTGTGCACTCGTATGCTAGGAGGAGAAGAAAGTTTGAGAAATACCTTGTACATGCTTATTTGTGCTGATATAAACGTGTATATTACAAACTCCCACCAGTCCAGGGCCCCTGGATTTTCTCTCTTTGTTCTCTCCAACGCATCCTGCTCAATGCATAACATAGTTATAAGGATCCACCACACCCATAGAAGAAGAAGTAGAAGAAAAATAAATTACCCCGAGGGTGCTTATTTCATCACTTATAGTGTATAAATAGAGCCGAGCTTGTGGATTATCCGCATTACTCTTTTCTGATTCTTTTATCTTCTGCGATGCGGCCCCTATTTTTCCCCTAATTGAAAGCTGTGTCGCCTCGTCCTGTAATTAAAAACCATAATTTTAAGCTATCAACCGTCCATATGTATTTGGACAATCATCACTCAGATCCAACGGTTACGGATTGTTAGCCATTTAGATCCGGGCAGGAAAGCGGCAATGGAGGAGAAATTGGGGAAAGTTAAATTTCAATAGAAGGTGGAATTTCAACGTCCTCTCGTCCGTGACCCAGAGACCCCAATTGGCAACTGTTCCAAGGATATCAATCCCCTAGCCAAAATGCCCAATTAGAGTTGTTCCCAATGGGGAAAACAAGCCCATGTTTATTTTATACTTGGATAGGATTGAAAAAAGACACTTTTCAAATTGCCTTTGCCGTCCCACCTAAGTAACCCACTGTGGGTGGGAAATAAGGCAACTTTCCCAACAATAATCTTGCATTGGATGCTTGGAATAGCCCGATGTAATTAGATTTGGTGCGTGACCCATTTATTAGAAGGCCTAGCAAATAAATAGGCCAGTGTTGACAATTGGTGAGAGAGATAAATTCATCGTTGTTTCCTTGAATTTCTGTTGCGAAAACCTTTAGCAATGCCTTTTTTTGAGACGAAATTTTTTCGTCCCTAATTATCTACAGATACGATTTACTAGAATTTGCTAGGGATCACAGAAGACATTTCACGGATTTACTAGAATTTGCTAGGGATCACAGAAGACATTTCACGGACCAGCTGTTGCATGAGAGAGTAGCCACCTTTAAATGAATTAAATGAATAAGACAATATCTGTTGAAAAGTGAGCTTACGTTGCTGCTCTCTCATCCAATATATTGCCAAAACCTATGTCTTCTAGTGACAATTGCAAAATACTCTTGTGAGTGTCAATACCAATTTTCCTTTTAGAGAGAGAGAGAGAGTATACACATATCGAAGGAGAGTATGTGAATGTTGGTGAGTAGCCTGAGTCAGATTGACATAATTCTTGGCATTGGATAAGCGTTTGCACACTTCACTAACACTGAAATGAAACCAGCGTGGTAGTTCATTAGGAGAAGGTTCGTCAGAATCCGACCACGGTATATCTCTCCAGCCGGGCTTTGACATAGCGATTGTTAACATTCTCCGACTTGAACACATGACCTTAGCGATCATAGCCACAGCCGACGCTCCGGCTTTGTCACAACCAACATTACCCCCTTTGTTCTTCTCATGTATTGAGAGCCAGGCAAATGGTGTAATTGAACACCCAAGCATGTGGGTCAGTCTCGACGCATATGTGTTGGCATAGGAAAATGAAAGAAAAGGGGGTGATCGATTGCTGAGATGAACTCTGGTAGGGGTGGTTTTTTGGACGTAGGAATTTAAAAGAAAGGGTGATTTGAGACAAGGGTGGTGGTGGTGTTGGTGTTGGTGGTAGCCTAGACGAAATGCAGTTTCCATAGCTCGCTCCAAAGGGTGGTGTTTTGTGTGGCATTCCCGATGTGGACACTACAAATAAAAGGGAGTTTGGCTTTTTTAGTTATGCAAGTAACGTATAAAACTGATTAAGTGGGTAATCCTCTTGTCCAAACTCCAAAGCAAGCGAGGAATGTGATTTTTCATACAGGACTGCAGGTAAAGCATTCGTGTGTAACATGGCCAATCTACTATGGGACCCACGTCTGAAATTGTCAAGATTATCCTATTCAGTATATATCCACGTGTATGGATGCAATGGGATATTGAGCATCTTGATGCACTGGAAAGGAGATCAAGGTACGAGGGCAACTAATACTATTTTTTAAACTTAATTCTTAATTTAATAATGGCCCTACACTATTCACTTTACACCTTTCAAATTAACTTTTAAATATTATTAAGGGAAATGATATATGTGCCAAGTGTTTTTTATAAACATGCACTCCACTTGTTTGTCGTGTAGTATTTAAAGGGATGTCGGAGACTCGGAGGATATTACGGTTCTCAAAAGCGCTTAAAACCCTTTAAATTCTAGACGGCAAACAAGTGGAGCGCATATTTATCAAAACACTTGGCGCGGATATCATTTCCCTATTATTAATCCCCAAAATGAACTCAACAACTGATTTCTCTTCACAAGAGGCAGATATTTAACTTGGGGGTGTCAATGGGCCCTGACCAAACTTTAATATGGGGCGAACATTTATAGGACGGGTTGGGCGCAATTTTGAGTGTTTAGATGCAAAACCTAGTCCACTTGATTTTTACAAAGCTGCTTGGTACTTTTTTATAGTTTGTGATAACTTGTGGCTAGCAAAATCACATTGCACAATTCGATTTGGGTAAAAACCGAGCCTGACAAGGTTTTACATTTAAAAACCAAAAAAGGAAATGATATATTTGTCCCTTTTCTTTACTTAGGCCATCCAATTGTAGTGTGAAAGGGTAGTCATAAACATGGTTTTAAATTTCGGACCGAAATTTCAGATTTCGGTCAGCACCGAAACTGAAACATTCTGAAACAGAAACTGCCAAAATTCGGAAATTTCGGCAATTTCAGCAAAAAATTTGATAAAATATTAATTTTATATTTCTTTACAGAATTTCAGTTGAAATTCAGCGCAAAAGACCAACATTTCGAGCGCTTCTACCGATTTTTGGCTGAAATTTTGGGATTTCGGCCAAAATTTCGGTTTCGGTGAGGACTGAAATTATATCCGAAACCGAAATTTAAAACCTTGGTCATAAATACACTAGAGGGGGCTGGCCTAGGGAAGAAAAGGGGGTGAATATATCACTTCTTTGCTAAAAATTGGACTCAAGTTGTCCTATGGTATGGGCCCCGATTTTAAAATCTTGTCAGGAGTGAGGACCCAATAGCCCCACATTGGTTGCCTACCCCATTCACACACGCCAAAAGTTGAATATTTGCTCCTAAAGAAAGAAACTGGTATTCCCACTCCAATGTTTCAATAATGGGCAGTTTGCCATTTCCCATGAGATATTGATATCTCTGTCATATAATAAGAGATGCAAGGATTTTGTCATTTTTCATGCGTTATGGATATTTTACTATTTTAGTCATTTTCAATGAGATTGGAGACTTTGCTAATTTCTCATGAAATATGGATATTTTATCATTTTTAATGAGATGGGGGTATTTTGACTATTTTTCATAAGATATTGTCACTTTGGTCATTTTTCATGATGAGATATGAGCATTGTTCGTCATGAGATTTTAATTGACGTGTAGCTGTATAGTCCCATATTTTCCAAAAAAGTGTTGTATGGCCCACTTCATAGGCTTCATAGTATGATCCAAACCGTAATGTGCAATCTCTCTATGGATCAGACGGTAAGATCATCCATTGGAAATGATTTTTGAGGCGCAAATTGTTTACGGTGTAGCCCAACAAATGAATACGTTGGATCATCCTATCAAGTGGGCTGTACAATACTTTTTTAAAAATATTGAACTATATGGCCGCACATAGTGGCGGAGCCAGGATTTGTACATAAGGGGGGCAGGCTTCGAAATTTAAAGGGGGCTGGGCCCAATTGAGCTGGGCCTACTAAGGAGTTTGGCCCAACTCAAGCTGCCCCCCTTATACTACATGTAGCTCCGCCCCTCGCACACTATATAAAATCTCATTTGTCATTTATGAGATTAGGGTTGTTTAGTCATTTCTTATGAGATATGGACACTTTTGTCATTTTATATGAGATAGGGAATTTTGTAATTTTTCATAATGAGATCCTTCTGTTTGGGTATTTCTGTTTGGGTATCTTGATGACAAGTTGTTTTTCAACATCAACCTAGTCATTTGCATATTCTCAAAGAACAGTTGGTTATTTAAAAAAATACTCAATACTTAAAAAAGCACCGATATGCTGCTGAGATGTATTAAAGAACGCAGATTATCCTCTCTCTATAGAGAGGAGAGGAGAAGAGGAAGGAAAAGTGAGGAGTGGATAATAGATGGGAGAGAAGGGTAAAGTGGAAGGAATTATTTTAACCCTGATTTTTAGGGATATTGAAATATCAGAAGTCATTTTTAGGAATGCTAGAATGAAGGGAGCCCATGCAAAAATGAGATGATAGGGCTCCCTGATGTGACCAAATCTCCCATGAAGCCCACGTCTCCTTTAATTGTGAGGATAAGGGTTAAAAACCCTACTAACCCAACACGTCTCTTTGGTAAGATAGGAAAAAAAATTTAAACTGAAGAGGTATCTTACTGAAGAGGTATCTTATAGGAGTCATAATGTTGATTACAAATTTAGTGTTGATAGTGGAGTCCAATTTGCATAGGGTACAAGTCTAGTTGTTATCTCATCCGTTTGAGTAGATTAATTGTTGGGAGGAAGTCTTATTTAGGGTAAAAGCTTACATTCTATAAAGCCTATGTGCGAGGGCTTTGTTTGCACAACTGATTATATTTTTATGAAATAAAGTGTTTTTGCTTTCTTTGATTAGAAGAAACTCTTGTTCTTTGTGGATTCAAAGAGCCGCTCTTCTTGGATTCGACGAGCAACCCTTCGTGGATTCGAAGGTTTATTCGAACGGAGGTCGACGCGTTCAACCCCCGTCTTGTTCTTCGCGCTTCCGGCTACTTCACTCCCCATTGGTTGCACATCACCACTAGTTGACTTTTACATTTTAGAGTGACACACTGACATGCAAACAATGGGGGAGTCCTTTCATCTCATTATTGCAAGGGCTCCTTCAATCTAGCATTCCTCTAAAATAGAATAAAATCCAAACCATCTTAATATATCTAAACTAACTGCCATTTGGCATGCCATTGTCCTTCCATATGTGTACATGGAGAGTCCAAATAGGAACTCCGTGGAAGGTCAAAATAGGAAAAGTAAAATTGAAAAGTAGTGTGAAATCACAAGAAAAATCAAGTTTTCGTTAATCACAAGAAAAGTTATAAAAGGCGAGAGTCCATTGGCTAGGGGCATCTTTGGTTATAAATACCTTAATTTAAGTATACTCTGAGTCTCTGAACCAAAAAACGTAAAAAAAAATACAACTGAGAGAGACTCATGCCACCACCTCTTCTCTTCCAATCCAAACTCCTCTGTTTTTCTCTTCCCTATCTCTTCACCACTCTCTTTCTTGCTCTCTATGCTTCAATCTCTCTTATAAGATGCATCTTTGCATCTCTACCGTTGGATCCAATCCCACATACCCTCTTCTCTTACCCCACCACCTATGGAGAAGACAAATATGCAATCTCAACCGTCCATTCATCATGCCCTTCCCCTCATATATTTCTCAGGTAATTCCTTCAAAACATCTCAATTCTCATGTTTCAATCATCATATAAATCTGAATTTGGTTTTTTTGTTGATGGGTTTTTGTTCTCTTGTTTAGATTATGGGCCGGTTTTGGAGGAGATCCGAGATTTCTGCAGGAATTCTTCACATTCTTCACCTAATTTGAGATATCTATCAGAGAAGAGAGAGAGCTTTGCAGGGAATTTTAGTGCTAATAAGAGGAAATCGTATTTTAATCATAGTGATGATCAAGTGGAGGTTCCTTGTGGATTTATGGAAGAATTTCCAATCACAAATTTTGGTTAGTTTCATTTGAGCATAGATCCCTTTATGGGATTTTTTATCGTTTTCATTTCTCTTTTTGCTTCTCTTTTTTTCTAATCTGAGCTATCTTCAAATATAATAAATATTTTTTTTTATGGATCTGTTTTTTTAATCTTTCTGTTATTACCCAGATAGATTAGCCATGGAGGACTGCAGGGAAGTGGTGGTAGTGTCAGCTATTTTCGGCGATCACGACAAAATCAGGCAGCCAAAAGGCTTAGGAGCCAAAACAATAGATGTTGTTTGTTCTTCATGTTCATAGATGATTCGACTCTTGGCGGCCTTAATTCTCACAACATTCTTTTAAACAAAGAGAAAGAATATATGATTGGGGCATGGAAAATAGTAAGAGTTTCAGGTCAATTACCTTATAATAACTCTGCCATGAATGGGGTAATACCCAAACACTTGATTCACAGGCTCTTACCAAACTCAAAATTCAGTATTTGGTTGGATGCAAAGCTACAGCTAACAGTAGACCCATTACTGTTGATTCATTCCATTATTATTTTGACAAATGCCGATATGGCTGTTTCTAAACACCCTTACAATATTCACACTATGGAAGAGGCAATTGCCACTGCGAGATGGAAGAAATGGGACGACGTCGAGTCGTTAAAGACGCAAATGGAGACTTACTGTGAGAATGGCTTGCAGCCATGGACATCAAAGAAACTCCCATATACTACAGGTGTGTAGAAACATATGTTCATAGGGAAATGATAACCCCACTCCCCTGATTGGATAATGGCACTCCGTACTTTATTAACCACTATTCTGATTGGTTGTTTAGAGCATCTTGGAAATTGTAGGAGCCTTTAAAAGCTGATTAGAAAAGTAGAAAGTAAGGAGTGGAGTGCCATTTTTTAATCAACATAGTGATGATATCAGTTCCCATTAATTTATCCTAGAATTTTTTTTAATTATGGGTTTAATTTATCCTAGAATTTTTGTTTTTCAAACAAAAATAGATTTCTAATTTGTTTCAAATTTGGGTTTTATTTGGATTCAATGCTTCTCTTCTTATTATTTTGTGAGATGTGTCTATGGAAAACAAGTTCTTTCTTTTAAATTTAGGTCACCTCACCTTCACAAATAAAACACAAAGTGAAAATGAACTTTAATGAATTGTTTACCACTTGCCAGAGAGGTTTAGAGCATACTGTGGAAACCAAAGAAAGGTTTAGAGCAAACTGTAGTATGTCTATAACTCATGTAGAATGTGGGTCCCATCATCACCACAAATAGTGGTAAACTGCATACACACTGAATTTATTTATTTATTTTTGGGGTTTGGTAATAGATTACTAAGTTTATCAACTGATTTGATTGTGATGCAGATGTTCCAGATACTGGTCTGATAATAAGAAGACATGGAACTGGTAGCAGTCTCTTCTCTTTCCTTCTATTCAATGAACTGGAGGCTTTTAATCCAAGAGATCAGTTGGCTTTTGCATATGTAAGAGATCTCATGACCCCGAAGATCAAAATAAACATGTTTGAGGTACAAGTATTCGAACACATAGCTGTGGAGTACAGACACAATCTCAAAAGTAGTTGGCAAAGCTCCTCCTTTTCTAACTCTACAAAAGGACTCTTGAAGACAAAAAGAGCAAGCCCAGAAACAGTTAATGGAAGCAGATGTGAGGGTTACCTTTTGAAGATGTGGGGTGAATCTCATGACTGAAATGTGAGAAACCTAACCCAATAAATAAAGGGAATTGATATCACCACAACCATATTTTTATAATTTCACTAAATCATCTGGTCTTTTATTATTTAAATAGCCTTCAAAGGTTATTACAGATCCCAAGAAGCTCTAACAAGCCATTAAAAAAGAAAAGATAAGCTGAGTTTCTCCGATTATTAAAACATGGTTGTGCCAATATCATTTCCCTAAATAAAATAAACATAGAGTTAGAGAATCAAGTCTAACCAATTCCCACCTACCTTGGAAAAAACAAGCCCAGAAACAAAAGCTGCCATGGGCGTGGATTGTTTAACTGAACCCGAGCTACTATTCCGTTGGGTTGGATATTCTAACATTTTGGATTGAACCTTTCAGGATTGGATTGAACCTTTCAGTATTTGATTTCTTCTCCTTTTTTGGTTTAACTAAAATGGACCAATCCAATCCCATGTTCGAAAGGCAGCACTCTTGAAATTTGTAGAAAATACTTAGAAAATGAATAAAAGAGTCAGACATACAAAATGTTACGCCTTGAATCGGTATCAGATAAGGCAGTGACGTAAGAGCTGATCTGGCGAATCCTGATAGCTGAGTTGATAAAGAGGCGATGACCTGCACGACAGCACACGAGGTCAGAAGGCCAACCCGGAGTCCTTACTCCGGACGGGCACTTCGACACTCAAGTCAGAGAAACTAAACTGCCAAAGCGATGAATAGTGATTTTTTGGGATTCATGTCCCTTACCTTGTCTTTATGAGGGCTATTTATAGCGGGACTTTCAGTGTAAGTTTGCATGTCTTTTTAGGACAGGTGTCAACCCATGGTTGGGTGAGGCAAACAGATGATTCCCTCTTGTTTTGGCGCAATGACAAGAATACCCTTTAGGAGATGGGGGCTATTAGGGGTCTACCCTGGTGCCACGTGTTGCATGACGATTGGGGTTGTTTTGCATACCCCATCACAAAAGACAATGATTTATGGTTTGTTTCACCTCCAGGCTTCAACTGAGCTCGTGCAGACATAAGCCTTTCGGCCCTTTCCCTTTCCTGTGAAGGACTGTGTTGGGAAAGTTGCATTGTTTCCTATCTACAGTGGGAAACTAATGTTAGATTTTTTGTAATTTAAATTTAATAAATCTAATTTTGTTTTTTATTTTACTATTAATATTACTTAGGAAAGTTAGATGAGTGTGATAGATGGGTGTGATATGTTATGAGATATTTGGGGATTGAGAGATTTTAGGGACATGAAATGCCCTACTCCTTAAATTTCTGCAAGAACTCTCTCCACTCTCCCTTTATCTCTTAAAGCTAACCGTCTTCTTCATCCTCACTATCTCTCCTCCCAAAACAACCAGTTCCCATGGAAAACCCCTGCATCATATTTTAAACTTGAGTTTTCACATTTAATCATCCTTTTGTAATATTTTATCTTTGCAATATGAGCGATGAGGGGGCCTATCAGGTGGCATGTTGTCTCTAGGGAGCATGGTTTCAAATTTCGGTTTCGGAATGTGTTTCGGTCCTCAACCAAACCGATAGTTCTGGTGAAATCCGACGAAATCATTTAAAATAATATTTCGGGAAAATATTAAATACTTAACAAAATCGAGATTTTTGGGTTGAAATTCCTTCAATTTTGGACGAAAATTCGGGGAAAACGAAATTTCAACTTTTCGGTCGAAATTTTGTAACGTTTCTAGTAGGGTTGCAACTCGGGTCGGGCAGGTCGGGTTTCGAAGAACCCTACCCTACCCGAGAAACTATCTCGGGTCGGGTTTTTTTTTTGGAAAACCCACGATTCATAAACCCGGCCCTACCCATGATGGTTTCTCGGGTTCGGTCGGGCCGGGTCGGGTTTTCCCACATTATCGTGTTGTTTTAGCTTTATTTGAAGAATGCACAAGCATTATAAAATAGAAGTATGTGTTTACTGCCTAACACATAATTATGGCATTAGTTGTTGATGATGAATTTATATGCTTCTAAAAACAGATGGGAAGATGTTGAAAATATGAGAGATATGTTTGCTAATGGAGAGCTGGGTAAATAAATTTACACCTAAAACTAAATGGGCTTCATTGGAGAGGAGGAGACCTTACAGTGGTATAGAACTAAAAGCAGAGAACAATGCATAGATTACTGTATGATACGAACTGAAAGAAATATTAATCTATTTTTTTGAGGGGTAAGAAATATTATCTAATCTACTATGGAAAAAGTGGAAATGCTTGGATACAGAAGAGGATGTGGTGGAGAAGAATACAACAAGAATAAGTTAATCACATCACACAAAATTGAAGGGAAATCCATGCTCGGCTTCTTCAGTGAGAGGATGCCAGTAACACATTCCAACAAATACCTTAACTGGTACAGCATTACTAAACATAGCTTCTTACAACATTTCCTCAACTCTTTAGCCCAGATGCACATCCGTTGGTAGAATCAAACACTCATGATATTCTGTAAACATTAGCTTGTTAAAGCTTCTCTGGCAAGGACCCACTATCACTCTTGTGGCCATGGACTTGTCACGAGAACATGAATTGGAACAAAAATTGCAGACGTTCAAGGAGAATGTTAAGATCACAGTGATCCTTCTATAAATGGTAGACATGAGCAAAATATTTTGCAAATGTACTAGACACTCGATTACACACAACCATGAAATACAGCTAGCCTACAATGAAGTACATACACTAAAAACAAAAGAGAGTTATTAGGAGTGATGCAGTCAATATGAAAGACAATCAAGATAAATGGTTAGTGGATTTTGGGCTTGAGTTTGAACTTCGGGTCTGTATGGGATGGTGATTAGAGTTGACGATAATGGGAAATAGAACGGAATAAAACAGAGAAAGACCTGGAACGTGGAACCCCCGCCCCACCCCACCCCGCAATTATCTCAACCCTTTGTTTTGTTTTGGCCGATTCACTCTGTTGCTGCGATTTTTGTCAAAGAAGAAACCCTTCAAGACGGAGTTCCTTCCTTGATCAGGAATCAGAGAGAACTAGGGATCATTGGAATTGGTTATGGTTTGTTTTGCGTCGCCGATCGTTGAGCTCCGTTCTGCCTATCGTGAGAAATCACCGTTGAAAGCTTTCTTAAATGCCACGAGCTAGGGTTTGTCTTTGTGAGAATCAAGAGAGAAAGGGAGGTCAGAGAAACTTCAGAAGCTAGAAAGGCAAGAAAGGGGGGAAAGTCGGGCGCGTGAATAGATTTTCACGTATCTTTATATTAAAAAAAACTATGGAATAAGAAATAAGGCGGGTTTCTCGGGTTTTCGGGTTTTTTAACGCTAAACCCGACCCTACCCGAAATTCACTCGGGTTTTCAAATCTCAAACCCGGCCCTACCCGAGACCCGCCTCTTGGAACCCGACCCAGGGGTTTTTCGGGCCAGGCCGATGCAGGTCGGGTAAAACCCGACCCAAGTTGCAATCCTAGTTTCTAGTATTGGGGATTTCAGTTTCGGTCTAAAACCATGATAAGGGAGCACGCTTTCCTGCGTGCCTTAATCCCTGAACATGGGCTATTTCTAAACTTTTTCTCATGATTAATTTTTATAATTTTGATATATTATTATCGATTATATAATAAACACGGGCACCCTTTCCCTCTTTCTTTTTATTTTGCAAGGGCTCCTGTGAGTCTAGCACTCCTCTAATAGAGTAATACTTATAGAAAATTCCTATTAGATTATTAGACATAGGGCGATTATGAGAGAAAGAAAGATTTCTCTTTGATTTTGTCTCGGGTTTCTCTTCGGTTTGCTCTAGTGATTTTTCTCACAGTTTCTCTTGTGAACAGGTTGGTTGAGAAAATAAGGAAAGAGTTAACAGCTTACGTGTTTTCATTTAATCCCTTTCTTGTCCTTGTAATTTTGTTTTCTCATATCATGTTCTCACTTGTAGACATAGGCATCTTGGCCAAACAACATAAATTCTCAATATGCATCTTGTGTTATGTGTTTATTTTTTCTTTTTCTTTTGCTTGTGCATAGGGGTGTCAATGGACCCAGACGGTCCGATGGATTGTCCGAATCCGAACGTTAATGAACAGGATCTAAACATATGAATATGATCCATGGGCATATTTAGGATCATCAAATCTGAGATCCGAAAAATTTTGGATTGTGTATGGGCACGCCACAGAGACCCATTGGATAGTCACGATTCAAAATTGTTCCAAATTTTGTTAATGCTAACCATTCCATGAAGGGTATTTTGGTCAAAACCTCTCTTATCACTTAATGAATCGGATGGGAATGCGATTTCACTCATTTTAGTCGTTTCATTTCATACTTTCACGAAGGAAAAGAGAGGGGTTTTGTTCTTTATGCATCATATTATTTGATAATAGTTATACATTATATTTGTGTATGTAATTTTGATTAATTTTATTGTTTACAAGCATTATATATACATAGATTAAACATAGATAAATTTTTAATTTAGTTGAAGAAAATGCATAGAGACACACTAATAGTGGACTGCCATTCTGTCTCTTTTTAAAAAAAAGTAATTGTTTACTTAGCTTAGTGGGACATAATAGGACACTCTGATGGACGGTCATAATTAAAATGGATCGTGATCATGACATGGAAAGTAGGATCCGAAGAACAATCCGACTCCGACCCGACCGATAAGGAATTTGAATGGATCGCGACTGTGACATAGGTGGATCCGACCCGAAGTGGATCCGTTGACACCCTAGTTATGCATAATTGGATCAGATTTGACTGGTGGATTTTCTCAACTGACCGAAACAAAAAACAGTTTTTATAATGAAATTAATATCAGCCCTCAGAAAAGTGAAAGGCTGATTTCTAGGTGGCGCACTTAGTCACAACCGAGGTAAGGAAGTAAAATAATCTCATGATTTATATGGTTGACGAACTTGCATACATTAATGAGACAGCATCAAAATCTCCTTCACTACACACAGATTCCATGAAGAACACCTTGATTGGATGATACTAAGCCCTTGATCTAACAGGTCTCTCATTTAGAGTTTTGCTAAGAAAAGCTAATACGTTGATTTTTCAGTCCTTTTTAATAGTCCTTTCTTTTATGCTTTGGGTGTCCTTACCACAGGACCAAGACTTAAGGGTGCAACTTGGCTCGAGTCCGGTTGAGATTTTGCAAGAAAATGAATTGTAATCAATCCAGACGGACCCATTCTATGGTAAAAGCTCAACTTGCATTCCCAAAAAAATCGACCGGAGTTGCACCATGACCAAGACCATTTGGGTCTCCTCGTGATGTCTTCTACAAGATCAATGATCTCGCATATGAGACCCAAAAAAAAAAATCAACCCTTAGCATCGATCCCACAGTGACTGCTAGTAGTCCTAGAAAGAATGAAAACGTATCTTACAGTGTCGATCCTTAATAGGAATAGCTTCTTTACAACTGACCCAAAAATTGATGATTAGTTGGGCTTCTTGTGAACAGCATCGATTTCTAATTTAAGATAGTCGACAATCTTTTGGAATTTGTCAAAATCATGTGCGACTTCGTGGACTGATGGTGCTTTAGTAGTTGAACAATCAGGCCACTGATATTGCCTTTGAATTGTTTGAAATTCGTTCCAAAACTCCTCAGCAACTCTTCTGTTTCCCAACATCACTTGAATTACTGCCTGTAAGCATATGTTTCCATACAAATGTAAGTGAAGAGCTCTATCAATAAACACACACACGCACACACAAGGAGACAGAGTAAAGAATCTATTTCATATTGCCAAATATCTCTCTTTATTTGTCAACTTCCCTATTGCTGCATTTGCGAATTGTAAGAGCCAATCAGATGAGTTTAAATTTATTTTACTCAGATAAATTTAAAATAAATTAGAGCCATCGCTTAGGCGGTCCTAACCAAGGAACCAGGATTCTTCCCTGTGAGCCTTCGATTCCCGCTTCGATTCCCGCTTTCGATTCCCGCTCTATCCACCTTGAGTAGGATTTTTCCTTGTGAGCTTTCGATTCCCACTTTCGATTCCCGTTTCGACTCCCGCTTTCGATTCCCGCTCTGGCAACCTTGGTCCTAACTATCAATTTCCAGGCAAAAGGGCAGTGACATAAATGATATTCACACTCCATTGTTTTGCTAATAGCATTTCTCACTTTTTAAAACACTAATTAAAGGGAGGTGCCAATATTGAAGTAAGTATGTAAATATTAATCAATTGCAGTATTCTTTTTATTCTTTTCATGAGAAAATGGAAATCCTTTCCCTGCCCATTCTAGGGTTTGGAAGACTCCAAACTACGAACATGTAATCACGGCAATCCATCCATACAAACAATCATGTGGTAGATAATCTTGTGTTTAGAACATAGAGAGGAAAAGGATTTTGATGGAAATAAATTCGTGTATAAGATTAATGCCCTGTTTGTTTTAGATTTTGAGAACCGATTGCGACCCCAAAACTGATTATTGGACTCAGAATTAAGGCCTTGTTCATTTTAGATTTTGACAAGCAGTTGTTAGTCCAAAACCAATTATTGGACACATAATCACGTTTAATTTCAGTCCAATAATAGGTTTTGGAGTCACAATCGGTTGTCAAAATCTAAAACAAACAGGGCCAAAATGTAAATTCGAGTCCAATAATCAGTTTTGCACTCGGTCGTTCTCAAAATCAAGAACAAACTGGGCCTAAATTAAAATAATCTTGTTTTCAAATAATTACTTGACTTTGGTGGCATCAAAGAGACTTAATAAACAACCAAGCAATAGCCTGACACCAAGTTGAACCCTTTGATCTTTGTCATCGGGGATCCTATTCTTCGATAACACATCATCCCAAATGGATGGTGTCATAGTAAAGGAATTCCCCTCAGAGTATCTTAAAATTTAAACTATATAATTATATACTTAATTTGGCTAAGGACTGTGATGTCACATAATCACTTCACTTATTAACAATTGCAATGCAATTCACCTTATAGAGAGGGCGCCGAGCATCGGAAATCGCTTCATCCTCAAGACATTTGCACTTCAGAGCGTTTATATAGTCTCCCTGCAGATATTAGGTTAAGTACAAACAAATAAGTAGAATAAACGAAGTTATGATCATTATTTTTAAGCTAACAATTACAATGTACATGAAATTAATCAATCAATTCGATTTACAAATTATGATAAAACATAGAGGAGCACCAAAGTAAAGGAAAAGAGAAGTAATGGAGGACCTTGTAGATAAGCACTTCTACTATCATCATTTCAAGCTCATAAGCTTCATGGTGGTGTCCTTTCTTTATGGCATTCTCCCGTGCCTCTTTTAGAATTCCCAACGCCTTTGCTTCCTTTCCGCTCATCTCTAGTTTGGCTACAACACTCTACTAAACACAATAGATTGGCAAGGTACTTAAAGGTTAGAGAGGGATTTGCCACCCATAAATTTAGGAGCTTCCACCCATATCAATATTTTTTCTTTTTTTCGCGAAGGGGGGGGGGAGTATTTATCCATGACAAACACTAATTGTTTGGATCTAGAGAAATAAAATTTGTGAAAAATTATTGCATAGAAAAGTATAAAATCTTGCAAGGAAGAAAGTTTTAAAAGTTTACGAGAGTTGGAATCTTCAAAGAAAACAGAACATTTTCAATTATAGGAAACAATTCCATGGAAAATCAGTTAACAAAATGCTGGAAAATTCATTTTTTTTGAACGATGATTATATTAATGAAAGTCCAAAGGCCCAATGACCGAGGTGGTCACATGGTAGATTATAAGCACATGAAACTGAGGAATGAAGTCTATTACATAAGTATCTCCAACCTAACCGAACTACCAAAATAAGGATACAATCCCAAAGCCCCTAATATAAACTCCCCTGGGATTACATGTCTTATCTCGTTCCTAATCTCCTCAATGATGTCTGTGGAACCCTAGAAACTCATTTTCTAGTGATTTTTCCCTACATTTCTTTTCCATGAATATTTGGGCTTGTTTTGAGGAGTATAGATTATGTTGGGTAGACCCATGGTTATATAATGTTTAAACATTTTATGAATATTTGGACTACTTTTGAGAAATGCAGATTATGATGGTTGGACCCCATGCCTATATACTTGATTGGATATAAGCAAAACCTGAAGTTGTTCGAAATCGAGTGGGTCCTCCTTGAGTAGATCCTTCAGCAGTGCCGCAGCACCATCGAGAGCTGATGGATTGACTCGAACATGTTGAGCATCCAATATCCTTTGCATGGCGACTTTGCCACCATGGACGGCCGATAGGGACAATGACCTATGAAATGTACGAGCGGTGGGACGCCTATTCTTCCTCTTCTTCCCTATGAGATTCTTGTACATAAGTGAGGTGAAGAAGCATGTGGAGATAAAAATTGTAGCGGCCACCATGCCCTCAAGGTGTGCCCCGGTGACACATTTGGTCTTAGTTGCCATCCAACTTAGCACGTGAGAAATGGGGTGGTCTGAATTATTCTTCTTAACTGGAGCTTGTTGACCCATGTGAAAATCAACGAATATGGTCAATAGAAAGCCAAATTATCAAGAAAGAAAGAAGAAAATGATCAATAACATTAGTTTTTTTTTTTTTTTTGAAGAACAAGAAGAGGGAGGAGATGAGGGGAGAGTAATGGTTTGAAAAATACAAGTATAGAATATTGATGTTGAAGGAGTTGCAAAGTTGATTGATTTATTTCTAGGCGAGTAAGGAACTTTTTATACATGGAGAATTGCTGAGATTCAAGGGAAGGTATGTGCACTTTGCGTAAAGAAGGTGAAGTAGAAAGAAAGAAGAGATGCCCTTACCCTTTTCTTTAATTGTGGGACCATCAATTGGCCTGACAACCTGCTTGATCAAGCTAGGCTTCCGAAATCGAAGTGGGACCAAATGGGTCTAAAATGTTCTGGATCCCATCTCTATCAAATATTCACGGCACATGTATATGGTGATCGGAGCTGTTGTGCAGCTAATCCACCACCAATCTGTACAATGGGCATTGATTCCATTCGAAAATTAGATCTTGTGGGCTTGATTAAGCCATGAAAAAGGAATGGTTGAAGCGCACTTGCTTTTAATATTGTTCAATCAAACCTAAAATCAATGGTCACATACTCTTCTTAGACACTAATAAAAAAAAAGTTGGTACAATGGAAATCCACAACTTTTTGAGTCTATGCGGCGCATCCAAAGAGACCCGAGCATCCAAGGATAGTCGACCTCAACGTGCATTGCGCAGAGTAATTTTGGCCCCAATTAGATGCCCCAATTAGATGGATCGATTATGTAGTGTTGTGATCATATAGCTCAACCAAAATACAAATGTAAAACCAAAATCAAAGACTTTTATATATCAAAACAACTTACAAGAAATATCTACACTTCTCTCCCTTGAAACTTTACCTTTCAAGCTTCTCTCTAAGCTTACAATCTCTACACTAATCTCTTCATACTAATAGACCCCTGGCACTCCTATAATCTATATACATTAAACACCTTGTTGAAGTCCCCATGAGTCCTTTAGTCATCGTAAGCAATATCATAGGAAATCTCTATTGACTTTTTGACAGTCTAGCGGCTAGCCTAGACATTTAAAACTTTTGAAACCATACAATGACTTGTACATTTTCCACACATGACTTTTCACAATTCCATAAACATTGATTTTGATTGACAATTTCCAACAAGCCAAGATTACTCACAATGTTTGTTTCAGTGACACGTAAGAACCATGGTTTTAAATTTCGCCCGAAACCTGAACGGTTGGGACTGAGCCAGAAATTTTTCGAAATCCGAAATTTCTACAAATTCAATTTTTTTTTAAACAAATTATTATTTTTGTGAAATTCCGACCTAAATTTAGTGAACATTAAAATATTACTTTTTTTGGCATAACGGATTTGGGCCGAAATTTCGATTTTAGCCGAGGCCAAAATTTAAACAGAAACCGAAATTTAAAACCATGGTAAGAACTGATCGGGGCCATCATTAATAATAAGTAGATCAACGTTATAGATTGGAGGAGCTAATTATAAATGAAGTCACCCCTAATACCATTGACATGATGTGATTATAAGGCTATTTGGATAATTGGCATTCCTCTTTCCTTCCCTAATTAACTCAAATTAAACTGTCCATTGGAGGTCCTACCTAACTTGTACACAGTTATTCAAATATTACAAAAAGATGGATGCCAAATTTACAGGAGCCGTTGCAGAAACCGGCCACAAGGGCACTAATAACTAGAAGCAAATGACGTGGATCCAATGGAGGATCCCTTGTAGCCTGTTTCTACAAGGGCTCCTGTGAGTTTAGTACCTTATCCCTCATAAATAGACATAAATGCAAAAAAAAACAAAGGGTATTTTTGTACATTGGCCCCTCCATTTGAATCTAGATGCTCCATCGGATTTTGTGGCTAAGGCCCTGTTCATTTTGGATTGTGGCAGCTGATTGAGGCAGCCGATTATGAGTATTGGACTCAAAATTAACATAATTTTAAGTCCAATAGTCACAATCGGCTGCAACAATCTCAAACAAACAAGGCGTAAGTCTGTCACTATCGGAAATAATCACGAACCTTCCAATGGACACTCTCGGAACCAGCTGTTGTGCCCAAGGCCTGTCCATTAAGGTTCTTATTATCATTTGGATCCATTGTTCCCTCTCGCTATACTTTGATCCTAAGACAAATCATGGTTGAATTACCTCCCTTCCAAATATAACCATGCTAATTAAGCTTGATCCATCGTCCATTTAGGTATTCCATAGCCTAAATAACCCTATAGGCACTACATCCTCTGTTTGAGTGGATTTGAGTACCGGAAGGAGTGGCCTGTGATAAGGACTACTCTAGTGAAAGCAGTCACAGAGTGGATTACTGGGCGAAAGGGTCAACCTGGAAAGGGCTACCTAGTGTAATTAGAGTGAAAGCGATCATAGAGTGGGACATCGACGGAAGGGATGCTCTAGGTTAGAAGGAGAACAGCTAAAGTGAGTTGTTAGAGTGGGGCCGCCAATGACATTGGCTGGGAAGCTTGGACGAATGCAACGTTCCAAAGTGATTTAAGGGCCTAGCCCAACACATTCCATCAACCCATTCTATCAGTCCTAGGGCTTTTGACGTATTGGTTATGTATCTATCAATAGCATTTGATCTGCAGCAACCGATGGCCGGAAGAAGAAGAAAATCAGTGAAATGTTCTATGTTTAATAGACCAATTAGATTGAGAAAAAAAATGCTTTTTTCCGGTATCATATTTCTTATCACTCACTCACAAAATATAATATGATGGAAGGAAGAATTTGAGTAGAGAGAATTTAAATTGTGAAGCCCAAGGACAAAAGTGTTATTTACTTCTTTTTCCTAGCATCTATTGCCTGTTTCAAGTCGTTCATCTCATTCTTAAACTGATCGAAATCCTTCCAAATTTCAGCCTCCTCAGGCGCTTCGTGTGGTGTTAGAGGATCCATAATCGGCTCTGTTTTTTTAAATGATTCCCACCAACCAGTGGCCTCCAACCACCTTTTCTCAGCCTCCAAAGCTGACAGTGTACATGAAGCAGCCTGTTAAAGAAAATATTAATTAGGTACAATTACACTATGCTTTGTCTATCTCTAAGCTACAAAAAGATAATGGAAAAGCTATACTTATTTAATAAAAAGAATTAATGAGATATAACAAGTTATATAGATGTAAATTGGTTTATTTGTCGGTAATGTATTGGTAGTTACATGAAAAACAATTAAATATATAAAACAAGAGGAATGCTAAACTGAAGGGCGCCCTTGCGACAACCCCGCTGCAAGGGCATCCCACTGGAGCCACGTCACCCTACTACATTTAATTATAACGGCATTGAAAATCATAAAGTTTTGCTACTGAGTTCTGACATGGCCCCATTCAGTTTTTTTTTTAAATAAAAATAGTACTAAAGTAAAATTTATTTTAAATTTGCAATATGTTCTGATGGTCCTTAGCAGATCCCCCACAAATTTGTTATCTCTTATATCTTATTGCTTAGTTCAGGAACCCGCATTATTCTTATGTTGATAATTTATACTCACTAATTTTTAATACTTAATACAAAAATCCAATGATATAGATGTAAGAGTGACCCAAAATGTTGTTCAAAGTACAAATATGTGAATATTAACACTTTTTCAAAGTACATAATCCATGTAAGCATGCTATAAAATGTTTTTCAGTTTCAGTGGAATCCACTGTTATAGTCATAAGTCGTCATAACAGCCTTGAACTCTAGCAGTGGCACCAACGGCTAATGTTTTTCTGTTTCTTTTTCCCAGGCAGAGAGACCCGATGACTTGCCTGGTAGTGGCAGTAGGGCGTTGCCGAGTTTTCTTCTTGCCAAGACATATGTCTAAAACCTAGTGCACCATAAATATGGAAGGGACAAGAAGAAAGAGTTGGACGAAGGAAGTGCCACATGGCAAGAGGTAAGGAGCAGGTCATGAACAACACCTATCTAATAATTAATATTCTCTAATACCTTATGTAAAATGCAGCTACCATCCATATTAATTATTAGGGCCACAACTGTATATCATGAATATAGGGCACTTTAAGATATATGGGGGTCGATTTATCACTGCCCTAAACATATCCTGATATATAGGTGATAAAGTAAGGGAGATGATTTCAGCACAACTATGTTTTGATACATGACGCTCATGTTTCTTGTCTTTTAGCATTTAACTGACACGTAAGTGCTTTTTAGGTACGTAAAAACCCTTTTACAGCTCTTTAAATATAAAAGACAAGAAACATGAGCGCCATGTATCAAAATATGTCTCTGTTGAAATCATTTCCCTAAATTAAATACCATTCTAACGGCATATCACAATGTGTTGCCCTGGGAAAAAGAAACAGAGATTCACCTGATATAAGGAAAGACGAGCATCAATCCCATTGTCATCAGGCCTTCCACCTCCCACTTGCGGAAGCTGCTTCAGACACTCCTGATCCATAGCTTCTTCATATGCTCCCTGAAAATTAACTCAAGTATGAAAATTAAATGAAAAGAATGTGCACATTTATTTCCTACGTACAAGTGGGGCCACTCGTTCGGTGATCCAAACCATTCACTTGTTGGGTCCTATTAGATTTGGCTATCACCGAAAAATCAAATCCATCCACCAAAAAAGATTTGGCTACAACCGAAAAATCCAATCTGCCCAACCAATTGGAAAATACTTTACAAACTAGGATGTACTGCGAAAATTCTGTGTCTTTCGTTACATCAATTTTTCAATAATCAACCTGTTTGACTGTCAAAAAATCCATCAAAAATCCACTTTCTACGTTTTTTCTTAACAAAGTAATGCAACCAAATGGACCCTGGGACTTGAGAAACTCTTTTATTTTTTAGGGGTGAGCATGAACTTCGAAGCCACTGTCCAAAAATTTTAGAATAAGAAGTAAGGCTGTGGAATATACACTGTAAATGAGCATTTCCACTAATAACGTGCCAAGCCCTTGACTCATCTCTGCATTTTTCATATTAACTTGGTATCCTTTTTTCAATACTGCTACTGCGTCGTCTATCTTTCCACTCATCATCAGCTGCAATGCCACTTTCTGCAAGCAAAGAAGAAGAATCAGAAGAATTAGAATAAAAAGAAGGGATTCTAAAGACGAAGAATCAGAAGAATTAGAATGAAAAGAAGGGATTTTACATTAGAGGGAGATATGTTAGATACCTTGTATGTGTGAATTTGTAATTCGTCTATAATTCGATTCACTCTATGGTTAGTCTCAGAGGCCCCAATCCAGTATCTGAATTCTTTCATTGCTTGGTCTAAACCTGCCATTGCGTTGTCTAGATTTCCCCCCATTGCTAGGCCCAATGCTTCCTGGTTCCACCACAAAGCATGCTAATTAGGATCCATGTGAGTGTCTTTATCAAAGAAAGGAGGCATTGTTTCTATCGCTATAACCTTTGTAAGTGTTCAACAAAGATGTGCACGGATATCTCTTGTGTTGGTTTTGGACCTTTGGTGATATGAAATCACCTCATTATTTCACAATGAAATTAGACCCTGATCGGGTGGGATTTTTGAGCCATGGCCCACCCGTATTGGGAGCTCTCCATTGTGGGGCCCACATGCCTGATCAAGACCCCAAGGCTGCTATTGTACACTCATATGCTAGGAGGAGAAGAAAGTTTGAGAAATACCTTGTACATGCTAATTTGTGCTGATATAAAGGTGTATATAACATACTCCCACCAATCCATTGCCCTTGGATTTTCTCTCTTTGCTTCCTCCAACGCATCCTGCTCAATGCATAACATAGTTATAAGGATCCACCAAACACCCATAGAAGTAGAAGAAGAAGAAGAAGAAGAAGAAGAAGAAAAGTATATTACCCCGAGGGTGCTTATTTCATCACTCATAGTGTACAAATATAGCTGAGCTTGTGGATTATCCGCATAACTCGCATCTGAATCTTTTATCTTCTGCAATGCGTCCTCTATATTTCCCCTAATTGCCATCTGTATAGCCTCGTCCTGTAATTAAAAACCATAATTTTGATAGATCAACCGTCCATATGTACGTATTTGCCCAATCATCACTCAGATCCAAGGATAGCTATCCCCAAGCCAAAAAGCCCAATTAGAAACGTTCACCATGGGGGAAATAAGCCATTTTATCCTTGGATAGGATTGCTCTCCTCCGTTCACGTCCCCTGTGGGTAGAATCCACAATACAAGAAGGGTAGCCAATCCTAGGGTTTATTCGAACTAAAATTATTCAAGCAAGGTAGCCAATCACGAGAACAACTTATTCAAGGACTTGTATGCCATGACTAATTTAAGCATCTCAATACTATGTCTCACAATATTATCTATATATAAAATAAAATCAACATACTAAAAATCATGTCATATACTAAGAGAGTGTCTAGAATAATAGTGAGAGTTGTTATATGTTCTTCAATAAAATTTTACTATGGGTATATATCTCCGGCAACCATGAATTTTTTTTTTATGAAATTTTTATCTATCTAGTTGTGAGTGTTGGAAAGTTGCCTTATTTCCCACCCACCGTAGGTGGCTTGGGTGGGGAAGGCAAGAGGCAAAGATAGAAACTCTCTTATTTGGGTTTATTGGAAACAACTAAAAAGAGAAAGTGACTTTCTTCTTTGATGTGTGGAAAAATCAAGAGAGGGAAAGAGAGAAAAAGAAAAAGATGAGAGAAGAGAGAGAGAGACAAATGGAGAAGAAGAAGAATAGAGGGTTTTCTATTTGAGTTTTCTTCTTGGGATATTCTCTTGGGTTTCTCTTGGGATTTTCTCTCGGGTTTTCTCTTGGGTACGATCTTAGGTTTGAGAAGCAAGGAAATGGTTGCGGGTTTGTGGGTTTGAGATTAATCCATTGTAATCTTTGTATATTGTTTTTTTTTTCATAGTGGAAGATCGTGTTTCTCGCCCGTGGAGTAGGTTTTGCCGCACCACGTAAAATCTTGGTGTTCATCTTGTGGCTTATTTATTACTTTTATCATTTCCATTTAATTTGTGCACGATCCGATTGGATTGCCTAGCGGATTTTCTCAACAGTGAGATGGGCGTGAAAGGGCAGGAGAGATAAGGATTTGAGAGGGCCGGGAGAGAGAAAGGCATTAAAGTGGGGTAAAAATGCGAAAAAATCCGTCTATGCAGCATATTTTTCTCTAATTTCTACAAACATCTAATGCTCCTCTCACTTCCTTCTCAAGTCTCTCCCTCTCTCGCCCCTCCTCTCACGACTGGCCCTACAAATATTTCATGGAATTTTATTTTTTTCATGCTTGCCAAAGATGCCCTATGATGCATGTACATATTTTACGCAATATGGGTAGCTATCTAAGTGGGAGCAACTTGTTTGGTGATCTATAACATTTATTTGTTAAGCCTTCCTATATATAGATGTGCCATACACCAATCTCTAGGAACATTGGATGACTCAAAGCCTCTAATTCTAGACGGTTATATAGAGAGGCCCAACGATCTTTGTTCATAAGGAAAGCATGCATAGATTGGAGGCTCGGAATAGCTTGATGGAATTGGATTTTGGTGCATGACCCATTTATAGTCCAATTCACTGAATGACAAATTGTTGACAATCGGTGACAGAAATAAATCCATCTTTATTTCCTTGAATTTCCGTTGCAAAAACCTTTAGCGAGATGAAATTTTTTCGTCGCTAATTATCTACAGATGGGATATGCTGGGGACCATAGCTGAAGGCATTTCGCAGATCGGCTGTTGCATGAGAATTAAATGAATAAGACAAAAGATGTTGGAAAGTGATGTCTTATTGATTTAATCCATATGAAGTAGCTGCTCTCTCATGCAACAGCAGCCGGTCCATGAAATGCCTTCTGCTATGGTCTCTAGCAGATCCCTCCACAGATTTTTACTTTATGGTGTATGTTGCCAAAACCTATATGTGCTAGTGACAATTGCAAAATACTCTTATGAGTGTCAATACCAATTTTCCTTTTAGAGAGAGAGAGAGGGTATACACATATCCGAAGGAGAGTATGTGCTTCTTGGTGAGTAGCCCGAGTAGGATTGAGATAATTCTTGGCATTGGATAAGCGTTTGCGCACTTCACTACCACTGAAATGAGACCAGGATGGTCGTTCATTAGGAGAAGGTTCGGAATCCTTCCTCTCTGGCATCTCCGACCACGATTTATCTCTCGAGCCGGGCGTTGACATAGCGATTGTTAACATTCTCCGACTTGAACACATGACCTTAGCCATCATAGCCACAGAGGAGGCTCCGGTTTTGTCACAACCAACATTACCCATTTTGTTCTTCTCATGTATTGAGAGCCAAGCAAATGGTCGAATTAAACACCCGAGCATGTGGGTCAGTCTCCACACACGTGTGTTGCCATAGGAAAATGTAAGAAATGGGGGTGATCGAAGTCTGAGATGAACTCTGATTGGGGTGGTTTTTTGGACGTAGGAAGTGAAAAGGGGCGATTTGAGACTATAGTGGTGGTGGTGGCCTAGAGAAAATGCAGCTTCCATGGCTCGCTCCAAAGGGTGGTGTTTTGTGTGGCAGTCCGGTTGTGAACACTACAAATAAAAGAAAGAGTTTGGCTTTTTTAGTTATGCAAGTAACGTACAAAACTGAAGAAGTGGGGATTCCTCTTGTCCTAACTCCAAAGCAAGCGAGGAATGTGATTTTTCATACTGGTAAAGCATTCATGTGTAACATGGCCCATCTACTATGGGACCCACGTCCGAAATGGTCAAGATTGTCCAACTGTAAATCCACGTGTATGGATGCTATGGGATATTGAGCATCTTAACTCACTGGAAAGGAGATCAAGGTACGAGGGCAACTAATATTTCTTTTTAAAGTTAATTCTTGATTTATTAATGGCACTGCACCTCTCACTTTACACCTTTCAAACTAACTTTAAAATATCATTATAATCTCCAAACTACACTCAATAACCAATTTCTCTTCAGGAGAGGCAGATATTTAACGTGGGGGTGTCAATGGACCCTGACTTGACTTTAATATTGGGCCCACTGGGACAGGTTAGGCCCAATTTTGAGTGTTTCAATGGAAAATTTAGCCCACTTGAATTTTACAAAGTCGCTTGGTACTTTTTCATGGGGAAATACTAAACGACAAGATGTTTGGCGCATCTTTATCAAAACATTGTTGCGCTGAAATCATTTCACTTTTTATATTGGGAAAAATACACTTAGACCCCTGTGTTTCTGACACATTCAACTTAACCCCTAAAGTTTAAAAAGTTACGAGTAGACCCCCTGTGGTTTCACCCCCTCCGTCAACTGTCCGTCAGGTTCCTCCGTCAACTGTCCGTCAGTTTCACCTGACGGAAAGACTTAAACTAACCATGGTTACTATTTTGAGGACAGAAATACCCTCATTGGCAGAGGGATTAGGGTTACGCCATTTCCCGCCGCTGTCGCTGCCCCTCCGGCCACCACCTTCGTCGTCACCTCCGGCCACCGCCGTCACCTCCACCAGAGACAATCGAACCCCACCCCATGGCTACATCAAACCCACATTTCAAGAAAAAAACTTTGATAAAAAACAAAACTAAAGCCCTAAAACATTAGGGTTTTTGTGCAAATCATTAAAATGATGTGAATGAAGACAAATAAAACTCATAAATGGAGAGTTTATGTTGATAAATCAACAAAGGTTGGAATCAAACCCTAGTTTTTAGTGTTCAAGTATGAAAAAACCTAATTTTCAGTTGGGGAAGATGAGGGCATTTTAGTCTTTTCCCCCACACCGTCAGCTCCGTCCAGTTAAAAAAACCCAATGAAACCACAGGGGGTCTACTTGTAACTTTTAAAACTTTAGGGGTTAAGTTGAATGTGTCAGAAACCACAGGGGGTCTACTTGTAACTTTTAAAACTTTAGGGGTTAAGTTGAATGTGTCAGAAACCACAGGAGGTCTAAGTGTATTTTTCCCTTTTATAGATGAGTTTTGAATTTGTGATGACCTGTGGTTAGCTAAGGCACGTTGCTCAATTCGATTTGGGTAAAAACCGAGCCTGACAAGGTTTTGCATTTAAGAACTATAAAGTGAAATGATATATTCACCACTTTTTCATACTTGGGCCTACCAATTGTAGTGTAGAAGGATAGCCATAAGCCCATAACTCATACATACTCTAGAGGGGGCTGGCCTAGGGAAGAAAAGGGGCCGTGCGCACATATCCCTTCCCTACTAAAAATTGGGCTCAACTTGTCCTATAGTATGGACCCCAATTTTAACATCATGTCAGGACCCAATAGTTTGGGACAAAGGCTTAGTTGAGTTGAGTTGAGCGTTGGGACCCAATAGTCCCTCATTGGTTGCCTACCCCATTCACACACCCCAAAAGTTGAATATTAGCCCCTCCCGGCCAGTCCAATGTTTCAATAATGGGCATTTTGCCACAAGAAATTATATGATTCCTGATCCGGCACCAACACTGGCAGGGCATCTGCCCTTGATATTTGATCCAATAGCAGCCTCTTAAAAAGTTGAAAAGTGGGCTGCCGTTGGATCAAATATCAAGAGTGGACGACCCGCTATTGTACGTGCCTCGGGCACGGGCACCCTATAAAATCTCGCCAAGAGAAATTTGGGATATGGATATTTCTGTATAAGAGATACAAGGCTTTTGTCATTTTTCATGACTTATGGCTATTTTTAGTCATTTTCTATGAGATTGGATACCTTGGTTATTTCTATTTAATGGATATTTTATTATTTTTAATGAGATGAGGGTATTTTGGTAATTTTTTGTAAGATATTGTTACTTGGTTATTTTGCATGGAGAAATTATATGACGAGATATGATCATGTTGTAAACTTCTATATTATGAGATTAGGGTAGTTTAAGTCTTTTCTTATGAGATAAGGATAATTCACGAGAAATTATATGGTGCAAGGCCTTACAACAATAAGGCCCGTGTACGGCGGAAGTACCAACCTTGATATTTGATCCGACAGCAGCTTCTCAAAAAGTGAGCTGTTGTTGGATCAAATATCAAGGGTGGTACCCCTACCGTATTGTTGTAAGGCCTTACACTCGGACAATTTTGTCATTTTTATATGAGATAGGGAATCTTGTAATTTTTCATAATAGGATCCTTCTGTTTTATTATTTTTCATCAGATAGGGGTGTTTTTATTTGGGTATCTATCACCATGTTGGTGACAAGTTGTCTTTCAACATCAGGCTACAAAAGTAGGTAGTCATTTGTATATTCTCAAAGAACAGGTGGTTATTTAAAAAATACTCAAGACCATGTGTGGTCTTTTTTTAGGCAAGTGATATGGGCACAAAAAAGTTCTGATAATAGACACTAAATTAACTTGTCCTACACACTTTAATCATCTATCAAAGGCTGCTGGCAGGTACATATGATAAGGTGAGTTGTGCATATTATCATAACATGGTTCTGCTTATATCATTTCCCTTTATTTTATTAATCCTTTTTAAGGAATTAAAAGTCTGTGTATGTTCAAAACTGATATCTGCACGACCATGTTTTAATAATGTAACATCTACTTGTTTTACTTTTATAACCATCAGTCAAAAGCTATTATAATTCCCAAAGAAGGAAAGCACCCGCTTGAACGTACTCGGAACTCTACTAGCCATAAATCGCCTTGTTAGCACTCCCTTCTTTAACGATGCTTAATCAATCGGCAAAATAATAGGTCAAATAGTCGGCCCTGCTTGCATTAGTTAAAGAAGAGCCATAACATAAATAGGTCGTGCCCAATAAATCATTTCCATTGGCGATCATAGCCCTTTGATCTCTGGAGGACATGGATACAATGAAAACCTCTATAAATGATTTTTAGGGCACAACCTATTTATGTTAAGGGACTTATGGCCCATCAAATTGACGGTTTGGATCATCCTGTGGTATAGGCCGTACAGTACTTTTAGAAAAAATAAGGGACGATAAGGGCTTACACCATATAAAATCTCGTTTTGAGAATATTAAACAAGACGCGGATAGAAAGAAGCCTAATGGTTTACCGACTATTAACCGGAAGTGGGGAAGTGGGGGATTATTTATTGTAAGAGGAAGTGGGGGATTATTTTGGCATTGTATAACCGTAGTTAAAGGAAGGGAATGCCAGCAAGGTGTTTTATGGCCAATAGAGTCCCGAGTAGCTTCAAGCGGCTTTTAACCGCTTGACGCTAGACTTCCTCATTCCGAAAAAGCTGTTACAATCCTCCCATTATTCTTGTAAAGATTTGGGATGGATTCATTCTAAGGAAGTTGGGATTGGCCATGTATCAAAATTTGCTCAAGAGGGGAACATTCTAACCATCCAAATTGTGGCTGTTAAATGAACGGTGAGAAAACAAAGAAGGAAATGTCTAGATTCATGTTCAGAAATTTGTTTCTGATATAAATGGATAGGTTGTAAGATGTGGGTGCTTATGAGAGAAGGTGGTTTTAGTGGTAAATGGATAGGTTGTAAGATGTGGGTGCTTATGAGTTATGAGAGAAGGTGGTCTTAGTGATAAAGAATGGTGGCAGTTCCATTCAGTGGATTTCCATTCCCCCCAACCATCACTCGTTTTGTTAACATGCTCAAGTTTTTTGCTTCAGTTTACATGAATTTCGAGAATTAACAGAACATGAAATTCTAAAGCAGCATCATGCTTTCAAGTTATTTTTTTGGAAAGATGACAAATTTCATTAATGTCCATAAAGCATTCGGGACCAGTAGTCCATCCTGCGATACAAAATATTAGTTTGTACTGGGCTGGGCATACCTAGAGAAAAGTGGAAAAAAGAAACATGAACCTATCAATCCTTTCCTCAATTCTACTATATATGATTCTGGAGCAACCCCTGGCTCTATATTGGCTCTAACTCATTCCTCTAGTCCCTGATCTAATCCTTCTTGTTAACATATAGATAAATAAATCAGCATTCAGAAGACCAGTCTCTCACCATTCCAATTTCTTTTATCAGTACTCCACGCGATTGTCAACTTCTACCATTCGTCAATGCAATCCTAATTTTTTAACGCTCCCGCATAAATACAAGGCTCCCGCATAAATACAAGGAACCAGTAATCCCCATCAAAATGCAATCATGAGGCCTATGACCAGACCCTAAGCAAAATTCTCTATTCCTTCAAACCTTACCAAAAAGACTGAACCACCGCTCTGCACCAAAAACCCAAGGAAACAGGCTAGGAAGAGGTTTATTTAGTCTCAGGATGAGGCTCACAACCTCAAACACATAGACCTCCTCTTGAAGACCCAAAGCCAAGATCTCCTCATCAGATAGGGTTTTATCATCTAAAGCTTTCTTCCTAGAGATCATTGCCTCCAAATTTTGAATCCCTACCGTCCTTTCCTCTTCCCACCGCAGGCGCCTTCATGCATTCAAGTTATTGCACCCATCATTTCATCAAATCCTGAAAAAACTTTGATCAAATAGTCTTACGTGAAAATAAACAAAATAGTGTTTATTTCGTTGCCTTCAAGGCTTCAACCCAATATCTATTGTTTCTATTCTTCAAGTGGTTTAAAACAATTTACTAGGATAAAAAAAAAAAATCAGAGACTATCAAGACAAGATATATTTTAGGCATAATCCCTATCATGTTTATAGGACAAATGAGAGCAAAGTATTAGTAAAGATGGTTAAACCCAACAACAATTTAAGGGAAAATGTATGAACAAGAATTGAAAATCTTTACATCAGTTTCTCCTCTCTTCTCAACCTATTTTGTTTCATCACTTTCCTCAAATTATCAGCATCTTCCCACCTTCCCACTGCCGAATAAATGTCAGAAAGGAGAATGTATCCTGAACTATTATCTGGTTCAATCTCCACAAGCTTTCTTGCACAAATTTCTCCCAGACCCACATTCCCATGCACTCTACAAGCACACAAAAATGCCTCCCAGACTCCCCCATCACTTCTCAAATCCATGCTTTCAAGAATCCCATATGCTTCCTCTAATCTCCCATCCTTTGCAATCAAATCCATCAAGGAAGCATAGTGTTCTTCTCTTGGCCTTATGTTGTGATCTCTTATCATTGAATTAAAGCATCTCAACCCTTCATCTAACATGCCTGAAGAACGACAAGCTGACAAGACCGCGGTGAATGTGACTGAATCAGGATGGAACCCTGCACTCTGCATCTCATCGAAAACTCGGAGTGCAGCGGGGCCCTCACGCAGCCGACCAAGTGATGATATCATGCCCGTCCATGAAACAAGATCTTTGAAATACAATTTGTCAAAGAGTTGTTTACATGAGCTTGTATCAGATGCACATTTGGTGTATAAATCGATCAAACCGCTTGTCACGAACGCATCGGAATCAAACTGTCTTTTGATCACATACCCATGAATTTGAATTCCAGTCTGGAGAAATCCCAATTGAGAAATTGCACATAGAATACAACTAATCGTCTTTTCGCTGGGTTCCACACCTGAATTCACCATATCCACAAACATGTCTATTGCACCTATAGCATCACCAGCATCAATAAGACCCTTAATCAGTATTGTCGATACCACGGCGCTTCTCTCGGTCGTCCCATAAACAATTCGGTTCGAGAATTCTGTTTTTTCAAGTTTTGTATACATGTTTACTAGTGAACCAATCATAATTTCATTAAATTCAAATCCCTTCCTGATCAAGTAGCCATGAACCTCAAGACCATGCTTAAGACATCGAGAATCGGTTATTACCGACAAGATTCCAACAAGAGCAAATTCGTCAGGCAATACGCCCTCCCAAATCATCCTTCTAAAAGTTTGAATTGCCATATCAAATTGCCCTTCTTGATAATTTTGTCGAATGATCATTGTCCAAGACACGACGTCTCGCTGAGGCATTTTTTCAAACACTTGGTGTGCAAGATCGGTTGCACCGCATTTTAAATACCCGTTGAAGAGGGCAGTGGTGGCAAAGTTGTTGGAATCTAATTGGAAGCGGAGAATGTCGTTGTGAATGAGTCTTAGGGTTTTAAGATCAGTTAAGAGAGAGCATGCTTTGAGGACATGGACAAAGGTTGTTGAATTAGGGGTGATTTGTTGATCTAGCATTTGGTTGTACAAAGAGATGGAGACTTTGTAGTCACCCTTTTCCAGGTGGTGTTTGATTTTGGTGTTCCAAAGTTTGGTTTGGGGGGATTGGAGTGTGGTGTGTTGAACTCTTTTTGTGGTGTGATGTAGGCGTAGTTTTAGTGAGTGAGTGGTTTTTGAAGTGATGGGTTTGTGCGGGAAAATGAGGGATAATTTGGGGAGGTGAAGGAATTTTGATGGGATTGGAGTGGAGGAGGGGTGATAATGAGAGGGTTGAGGGAGATGGAGATGATGCATTTTTTCCATTTGAGAGAGAGAGAGAGAGAGAGAGAGAGAGAGGTCCTTAGTCCGAAGATCATATAGAGAGGAATGATTGATCGGAACCGTTCACTCAAAAGGCGTTACTTAGATATCGGATTGTCCAAAAATGGCACAAATCAGCCAATCCTAAGTCCTAACACGTAATGGGCTCTTCTCGCCGGGGAACAGAAATCATTGGATAAAGGGTCTTGGGATTGTCACCTTGACCATCTCTTGGGTTAGGGCTCTACCCAATTTCCGTCTTGTCTCAGCATATCTACGGTGAGGATGGTCTGAAATATGCACAAGTAGTGACCAGAGGTTTATGCATGGGAGCCTCCTAGTCAGGGCTATTTCGACGCGTCAAGTTTAGGGAACCCCGGGCCAGTTGGACAGGTGGACTTTTGCGAGGTGACAATGAAAAACTTTATGGGCATTTTTTGGCCCCATTGAGATTGCAGATTCCAACGAGGCCGAGATTAAAACAATTTATCAAGGGATTAGAATGATTGGGCCTAACATGATGGATCAAGTTATAGCAAAGGAATACATTATGAACATGATAAAAGGGGTTTAAGGGCAATCGTTCTTATCCTTGAGGTTTGAGCAGTGGATTGATGAGATCTTAGATCGGGTGGTTGGACCATTAAGGCGGTCAACTAATAGTGAGGCCGATAGACTAGCCACAGAGAGAGTATCAAGGGCGGTTTTGGAAACTTCGGATTTCCTTCCTCCTTGATATTTACTGGTCTTGTATTCTTTCATTTGTTCTTTATTGTTGCCTACTTGATCATCTCGATCTCCGTGGTATCCCCGGTTTTCTTTTCCTAATTGAATATAATCTTTGCCATTAAAAAAGGGGATTTCCTAGGGATGATCACAAAAGGCATTTTGCAGACGGGCTGTTTCATTAGAAAGCAGCCACATAGGCTCACTTTTCTACAGATTTTGTCGGTATTCATTTAATTCATCTAATGTGGCTGCGCTATCATGCAACAGCTGGTTCGTGAAATGCCTTTTGTGATGGTCCCTAGCAAATACCTAAAAAAAAACCAAATGTGTTCCTAGGATTGGTTAATGCTGCTTGGATAATTTTATCTCGATTCCCCTAGTATTTTATCCGAGGTTGATCCTAACCCTCCGATCTATAGAGGGTTAGGATCAACCCTCTAACATTCAGATCGGACGGTTAGTATCGACCTATGGAAATGTTTTTTGGGGCACAACCTATTTAGGCTGTGGCCCATCTAATGGACGGTTTGGATCATCCTATTGTGCGGTCCGTACCGTACTTTTAATAAAGTGAGGAGTGCCCTCATCAAAATACTGTAGTGCTGATAACATTTCCCAAAATATATATCATTGTTTGTTGGAACTGGATGATGGCCATGACTTTTGGGCCATGGGAGATCCAAAGCAAGGCTTACCATCAGTCGAAGGTAGAGGCAATGGATCGGGAACATCTGGGATGAGGTGTAGCCAAATAGCAAATATCAGATGATCCTAGCTCTTTGATGAATGAATTCTGCAAACTAGCTAGCCACAACTTCGTGGGCTGGGCACATGATGATTCTTTTGTTATTGTGGCATTAATTTACCAATTAAACTATCACCTGCTTCTATTTAATATCCCAACATTACAATTCCATTTTCGTCTACATTCCTGCGAGGATATAATATAGGTTGTGAACAGTAGGCAACTTTCTCACGTTGCAGAGGGGTGAAAATATCATCTCCCTAAAACAATTAAGGGAATGCTCATATCATTTCCCTTGAATTGAAACTCTAATTTGGGAATGTTGATAAAGCCTACTACCAAACTTTTGAAGACTAGGCGGCCTTCATTGACTATATATAGTCACAGTTTGAGTTGGTTTCAGGTCCCACCCACTTGGCTCGATTAGTTTTGGCTTCCATCACAACCATAATCTTGGCAGCTGGATCCAACGATCCAGACCACGCATTTGTAGACCCCATCAAGGCATCATTGATCTGCCAACATCTGAAAATCCCACCTATTTGTGGACTTCAAACCGACAGGGATAAACCAATATAATCCTCAAGCACGAGGCCCACCCGATCGGACGGTTAGAAACGACCAATTGGTGAGATTTTTGGTTATAGCTAATCTAAAATGAACCCCACTTGATGGACAGTCCAGATCATCAGACCCACTAGCCACATCTAATGGTCATGGAAGATGGACCCATTAATAATAAATCTTAAAATATTAGTTTGTGTTGTCTTATCTGTTGACTCATGGATCTATTAATTTAATTTTTTATTTCACTTGTGTGGACGTAGCTCCTAACTGATTGAGTATGGGTTAGATCCACACAATCAAAACAAAGGTCTATCACAAAGCATGGCTATGAATTCCATGTCCATGTATATGGTGGGCCCACCATGACTCCAAAAGTTCCATGTATATGGTGGGTCCACCATGCCTCCAAAGTCGTCCATTGACTACAAAAAAAAAATTCCTTCTTAGACTAATAGCCATGAAAACGACAACCAATAACATTGATTCCTTTTCAATCTATTTCATTCAATTGGAATCTGATTATGAACTAACATTTATCGAGAAAAATATTTAGTACAAACCTCACCACATCAACGAGCATTCTTTGAGAAAATGACGAGTCAAATATCTCAGGATGAAAGAAAATACAACAGAAAGTAAAAAGAGAAAAACCTTTCTATGCATCTACATATATCGCGGGATTTGCTAAGTGGGCTCCCTTTTTAGCAGATTTTGTCTGATTAATTTAATTCATCTGAGGTGGTTGTTGTCTCTTGCAAAAGTGAGCTGCCACACCGCATTGTGTGATATTCACGGCTCACTTTTGCAGGAGACTGATGCCACAATGGCTCACTTTTTAGCAGATTTTGTCTTATTCATTTAATTCATCTGAGGTAGAAGTTCACTTTTGCAAAAGTAAGCCGTAAAATGGCTTTGTACAAAATCGCCTTGCAAATCTCTATATATAATCATCAGGAATGCTAAAGCACTGTTTGTTTAAGATTATGTCAACCGATTGTGAGTGGCAATCCAATTATTGGAGTCAAAACTACGTTCGAATTTGAGTCTAAAAATCGGTTTAGCACTCACAATCGATTTTCATAATCTTAAACAAGAGAAATTATATGCTGACCGCCTTTACGTGTAAAGGCCGGAGAGAGGGGGGAAAAAATCACAGCCATGATTTTTATCCAACAAAAAGTCAAAAAAGGGGGGGCTCATGTTGATCAAAAATTAAGGGTGGGTGTTTTTTTCTCTCTCTCCGCCCTCTACACTTGACGGTCGGCCACCATATAAAAACTCTCTTAAGCAACCAGGGCCTAAACTGGAAGTGCCCTTGCAGAATCCTAACGAAAGGGCACGTCCTCCGTGGACACACCCTACACCCACACACCCACATATATGAGATATATATAAATATAAATGTGATTTGCTAGCGTACATCTCAAAAGGCATTTCGCGGATGGTCTGTTACATCTAACATCAGCCACCTCGTGAATGAAGAGAAATCTGCTGAAAAGTAAGCCTATGTGGCTGCTGTCAGATGCAACAGACCATCCGTGAAATGCCTTTTGCGGTGCACGCTAGCAAATCCCAATATAAATATATAGGCTACCGGCACAAATATATTTTGATAACAAGACGAAGCCTCCGTGTCATAGACCGGTGAGAGCTTTTTGAGAATTGTAACCAGCTTTCCGAAGTATACAAGACAAGGTGATTTCACCTCCTATAAAAACATGATTGTGTCGATATCAGTAGCTTCTGTATATAATTATTTTCTTGTCCTTTTTTACCAACTTTTCAAGCGATTCTCTATTTTGCCGAACAGATTTATTTATATGCGAAAACAACTGGCACTTTGGTTGCATGCGTGATGCGATGTGCACCACTAATACAGGGAGTGATAAATCGACTCCCCAAATTGATAAATCGTATCTTTCTCTCTCCTCTAGGTTAGATAGAGGAAGAGGAGAGATAGACACATGGGGAGTCGATTTATCACTGCCCCTAATATATTGTCAAATTGTTTTCTCGTTGTTTACAAGCTCCCCGAGTTAATCATCAACTCTGCCCGACTACTCTATTTAAACATGGCTGAGTTCTCCTTTGAGTCCAAGTTTTACCCAACAGAGTCAATCAAGAACTCCTTCGACTCGCTCAAATTATTGAAAATTTGATTGACACTAGTTATTGCCTTACCCCCAACTAGTTTGGGACAAAGGCTTTGTTGAGTTGAGTTGAGTTGAGTAGTCATTGCCTTACCCACATTAATGAAAAATTGATTGCTTCAATCATTTACTACCGTAAGTGGAATAAGTTTTACGTAGGCTAAGTTCTCGTCTTTAAACAATGGTAATTCGGCAATGAATAATGTTTGCATGTAATGATATTTCCTGATTCAATTAATATTAATATTACTTTTGGGGATTTGCTAGGGACCATGCAGAAGGCATTTCACGGATGGGTTGTTGCATGTGAGAGCAGCCACTCAGGCTCAGATTTTGTCTTATTCATTAGCCTGTGTAGCTGCTCTTACAAGCAGCAGCCCATCCGCGAAATGCCTTATGCGATGGTACCTAGCGTTGGTACCAGCGTAAAACAAAAGAAGTCTGGAAGTTAGTACTTGGGCCTATTATTATAAAAAAAAAGTCATTGTATTTCTCAAGATCAATGGAATCTTCACCGTTTTCAGAACAAGATGCCCATTCACATTGCAAAACAATTGCAATTTTTCACCACAACCCCATCCTTGTGCCAATCTTCTAGTAAATAACGACAAGCCTGACCCACCAGCTTTTGAATTAGCTGCTAATTTTGTCTGAATCACTAATATCAGGTCAACTTCAGCTCCTTGGCTATTTGGATTCTCTGAAACCAACCCTCCATAAAATAAGATCCACACCTTCTCACTATATTCACTCCACAAAGAAGAAAAGAAGCAAAACAGATAGCTTTGAGGTTTTGTACTCATGGGTTCAATGGAAGGGCCAGTTGATGAGGTTCAAGCAAAAAGCTATTGGAGATTCAGCAAAGAAGATTTCTTACCAGAGGAATCCTTCCAAACATGGGGCACCTACAAATATGCACTTTCTCAAACATATCACCGATTCAAGGACCGACTCCTAAGCCGATCCGACGATGAAAAAGAGATCGGAGAGCTCCGAAAACGAAGCGAGAACGATATGAAACGCTGCCTCACTTGGTGGGACCTCATCTGGTTCGGATTCGGCTCTGTAATCGGAGCTGGAATTTTCGTCCTCACCGGCCAAGAAGCCCACAACCACGCCGGCGCAGCCATAGTACTCTCTTATGTTGCTTCGGGCGTTTCTGCAATGTTATCAGTCTTTTGCTACACTGAATTCGCAGTAGAAATTCCGGTCGCAGGTGGGTCTTTCGCTTATCTGCGAGTTGAATTAGGAGACTTTGCAGCCTTCATTGCGGCCGCAAATCTACTGTTGGAGAGTGTCGTTGGTGGGGCGGCAGTTGCAAGATCGTGGACTTCGTACTTCGCGACCCTTATTAATCGTCACCCAAACAACTTGAGAATACATACCAATCTCGCGAAAGACTTCAATCTCTTAGACCCAATTGCTGTAGTAGTTCTAGTGATGGCTTCCACCCTTGCCATGATCAGTACACGAAAAACGTCAATCCTCAATTGGATTGCATCCGTCGTAAACAGTGTGGTCATAGTGTTTGTGATAATTGCAGGTTTTGCTCATGCCAACACCTCCAATTTAACCCCATTCTTTCCATATGGAGCTCAAGGGGTCTTCCAAGCTGCTGCCATAGTGTATTTCGCGTATGGTGGATTTGATAACATCGCTACACTGGCCGAAGAAACGAGAAATCCTTCGAGAGATATACCGTTGGGTCTACTCGGATCTATGTCTATAATTACAGTAATATATTGTTTGATGGCTCTGTCTCTAGCTATGATGCAGAAGTATACTGAAATTGATGTGAATGCAGCTTATTCTCTAGCATTTCAGAGTGTTGGGATGAAGTGGGCTAAGTATCTTGTTGCTCTTGGTGCTCTCAAGGGGATGACTACTGTCCTATTGGTGGGCGCGCTCGGGCAGGCTCGATATACTACTCATATAGCCAGAGCTCATATGATCCCCCCGTTTTTCGCTCTTGTACACCCCAAAACAGGAACACCCATATATGCTACTCTCCTTGTAACCATTTCTAGTGCCTTTATAGCCTTCTTCTCCGGTCTAGATGTCTTGGCGAGTTTGTTATCAGTCAGTACACTCTTTATCTTCATGATGTTGGGGGTTGCACTCCTGGTGAGGAGATACTATGTGAGAGGAGTTACTTCTCAATTAAACCTCTTGAAATTGATCATTTTCCTAATGATCATTATAGCTTCCTCGTTGGGTACTTCGGCTTATTGGGGGTTGAGGCCGAATGGTTGGATCGGTTACACGATAACTATTCCCATCTGGGTTTTGGGGACAATGGGTATTTGGATCTTTTGCCCTCAGCAACGGACGCCAAAGGTCTGGGGTGTTCCTCTGGTTCCATGGCTTCCCTCCTTATCAATTGCCATGAATTTATTCCTCATGGGGTCCCTTGGTTCTAAGGCTTTCATAAGATTTGGGATCTGCACAATGATCATGTTGATTTACTATGCGTTCTTTGGTGTCCACGCGACATATGATGTAGCCCACCAGAAGCAAAAGCCTGATCCCATGAATGTCATGGACCAAGCCAATACGGTAAAAGCAGAGCCTTAATACTAAAATTATTTCTGTACTGATCTCTTCTTGGGTGCCTGCAATGGATTTCTGTAATAAGAGAATTAAATCTCGAGGATACGAGTTAGGGCTTTCACAATCCAAACACTCATGGATGATTTATGTACTGAAGATTTGATACTCTCATGATGGTAATAGTAGAGACAGAATTTGGCAATTTATCATGCTCTGCATCAAGTTTTAAATTTCGGTTTTGGTTTCGGCCATCAGCAAAACGGAAATATTTCAGTTTTAATACGATAATTCGGCCAAAATCTTGGAAAATCACAGAACCATTTCGGTACGAAATCGTGGCCGAAATCCAGATAAGATTCTTCGCCACTGGTTTTTCTTTTTCTTTTTTGTCTTTTTTTTTTCACAAGTATCTTAAAAGATTCTCATTGTTCTTTGTTTTTCTATGAATGGAGTTGATTTTTGTCGGGGTTTATGTCGAAAGAAATTTTGCTTTTTTTTTTCATCTCAGAAGTTGCATATTTCGCATATTTCGACTGAAAGATTAACGAAATCCTGATATTTCAACCGAAATAACCTGAAATTTCGAGTGTAGTCTAGTACTTTTCCAAAATCAAACGGATTTCGTTTCAGTGGCAGCTGAAATCGAAATATTTCGGCTGAAATTTTAAACCATGCTATGCATATTGCACTTACTTGAAGAGAGTAAGCAGTTTAACTTTGGGAAATCTAATATGCACTTAAACCGTTTGTAAGTTATTAGGAATAAAGGCTACTACCCTTCTATTTTCAAGCTCTAAGCAGATGTGAATTGCAAACGGTGAACTGAGAGAAGTTAACCACAAATCAAGCAACAACGAGCCACCACCACTGCATTGAATTTATGAAGCCTGTTCGTTTTGGAACTTTGGGAATTGATTTTGGGTCCAAAACTGATTATTGGACTCAAAATCAATTCCCAAAAACCAAAACGAATAGGGCCTTGATCAATGCTGATATTTGCAAACATTCTGTTTTGTAAGTCTTACATAAGAATCTTCTTCTTGTATTATTATTTTATTTTTTATTTTTTATTTTTTTGACAGCCATCACTATGATTAAAAAAGAGATTACAAGTTCACATAAGAGGCAAAAACTGCCCAAGAAATGAGTCTAAGTTGGCAAAAAGAACAGCAAGTTGGTACTTTTAGGAATAAGAGAAAAAGAAAAAGACAGCATTCACCCCATGTACCTTATCTCATCAATAGTGATAGATGCGTTAATCTTGAATTAAGAACTAAATCTGTTTAATATTTTTTGTTTCAGCTTAGGACTTATAAAATGAATTAGAGAGTGATATATATAAATTTAAGTTTAGGATCAGAAGCAGAGATATTGAAACGAATCTCTTATAGACAAGCAAATGACAGCATTAAACCAATACCATTTTATAACATTGAAAAGAATACAAGAATCTACTTGAAGACAATGACCATATCCACCTGAACTCTAGAGAGAAAGCTGATCTTAAAACAGAGATAAAGAACTAATAACAGCAGGAAGAAATTTCCTCTTAATTAACCTAACATTTTTACATCTCAATCAGTGTATAAAAACGCAGATGTGACGCGAAACGTGGCCAAGAAAAATCCTTGTCGACTCGGCGCGGACGCGGGTTAGAATGCAGTTGACGCAGTCTAACTTGAAATAGTCAAAGAAGTTTTTATTAACTCTGTAGGGCAAAACACGGAATGCAGTACAATGCGGAAAGCAGCCAAGAAAAATCCTTATTGACTCGGGCGAGTTCCTTGTCATGTCAAAGAGTTTTTTAAATACTGATCTCAATAAGTGAACTTGATGTACTGTTTTTCTTCTTACCCCTACTTTTATCTAGCGACTGACTAGAACTCTTCTATAGTCAAAAGGGTCCTCAAAATTGTCAATGAATTAAGGCCTCAAACTAAAATAAAAACAGGTCCACATTAAGGAACAAAAGTCTTCCAAATCGAACAATTAAATATTGTTTGGTTGCTGGGTTTTTTTTGGTTCCTGGGATTTATGTGGGAGAAAAAAAATCCCAGGAGATTGGTGGGAAAAAAAAAAGTCCTAGAAGTATCCCGGTAAAATAAAAAACCCATGTTTGGTTGACCGGACTATGGTGGGAAAAAAAAAAAACTTTGTTTGGTTGCTTTAACTGTTGGGAAGAATTTTTTTTTTCTCAAGCTTATTTTTTATTCCTGGGTTTATTTTTGTTCTTGGGATTATTTTGGGATGAGATGAAAAGGCAATCATTACAAAAGTGGGATTTAAAAATTCACCACACAAGCAATCAATATAAGAGTGGGATTAAAAAAAACCTAGTGCTAAAAGGCAACCAACCATGGGATGAGACCAAAATTTTACTAAAACTGCCTGGGACAAACGGAGTTGGGGCATGGAGGATTTAGAAATGGCCCACCAACTCGCGAAAGCATAAGTGGGGACCACTTTTCAATGATCTAAACCTTCTATTTGTCCTTGCAGAAGATAGGCCATGCACCAAAAATCTTCCCTAACAGGAAATCCTAGCCATCCATATTGTAGGGTGTTAAATGGACGGTTTAAAAAAAATCCAAAAAACTAGAACATAGCAAATAGTAGGTTTAGGATTGTCCAATAATAATGATTTTTTGTTCAGCGGTTTTCAATGAAAAAAAAAAACATTGGAAGCGAGTTAGTCAAAATCTTGAAAATTCATTTTCATTGAATCGAATCCGGACCTGCCGACTACGGAAGAAAGAAAATTATTTTGAAATTTATAACTTAATATGCTCGTACCTGCCAAAACCGGAATAAAAAGATTAGTTTTTATATGATGAAAGGCCTTATACTCCATTATTTTTCAAAAAGTACCGTGTACGACCCACACCATAGGATGATCCAAACCGTCCATAAGATGGGACATAACCCAAATAGGTTGTACGCCAAAAATCATTTCCATAGGTTGGTCCTAACCATCCGATCTATAGAGGGTTAGGACTAATGTGTAGTCCCTCTATAGATCGGAGGGTTAGGATCAACCTGTAGAAATGATTTTTGGGGCACAACCTATTTATGGTGTGGCCCATCTAATGGACGGTTTGAATCATCCTATAGTGTGGACCGTACGGTACTCTATACCAATAATCTGACCGTCCACGTGTCCGGTACCCCGGACAATGAAGGTGCAGCACGCACCCACTGTTTCCTCATAACAGTTAATTCACAGCATCAACAACTCCTTAATTTTCGAATCCCATTAAATTAAGACTCCTCTCAAGGAATCTACAAAATCCCAAACCAAATTTCTCCACGGATTTTTAGAAATCTTCTCTCTCTATCTATAACTCTCCCTCCCAAAAAAATCTACCAAATAGAAATAGGTCTAAGAGAGATTTATATAGAGTTTTATCTTTTTTAAGAAGATTAGTACAAAAGTGGAAGGAAAGCCAACTCATAATCTTGCTGGCTACAGCTTCATATTGAAGAGTCCCATGAAAAAGATGAGAAGAGATTTTATAAAGTAAGAGAAAACCCAGTTCACATATCCCAGTCCACATAAGAAAAAGTAGAAGAGAAAAGAAGACTTCTTCCCTATTGGAGATGGAAGATAATGAAATTCAAGCAAGAAGCTATTGGAGATGGAGCAAAGAAGACTTCTTCCCTGAACAGTCATTCCAAAACTGGCCTAGCTATAGAACAGCTCTCTCTCAGACATGTTCTCGACTCAAGGACCGCGTCCTCGACCGGTCCGACGAGTCGAACGAGCTCGACGTTCTCCGAAAACAAAGCGAAAACAGCATGAAGAGATGTCTCACATGGTGGGATCTAAGTTGGCTCGGCTTCGGCTCCGTTGTAGGGACCGGAATTTTCGTCCTCACCGGCCTAGAAGCTCATGACAATGCTGGTCCCGCCATCGTCTTATCATACGCCATCTCTGGCCTTTCGGCATTGCTCTCTGTCTTCTGTTACACTGAATTTGCAGTGGAAATCCCGGTCGCTGGCGGATCATTCTCTTACTTGAGAGTAGAATTAGGAGACTTTATCGCGTTTATTACTGCTGGAAATATACTGTTGGAGAGTCTAGTTGGAGCAGCAGGATTGGCGAGATCTTGGACTTCCTATTTCGCGACGTTGATCAATCGTGATCCGGACTGTCTTCGAATCCATGTTGATAAGATCGCGAAAGGCTACAATCTCTTGGACCCAATTGCGGTATTAGTACTTGTAACATGTTCAACAATTGCCGTGTTTGGTACAAAAAAGACGTCGCTTATCAATTGGATTGGATCTGTGGTAAGTTCAGTGGTGATATTGTTCATCATAGTTGCAGGATTTGTTCATGCCGATACAGCGAATTTAAAACCTTTCGTTCCTTATGGGGCCAAAGGGGTGTTTGAAGCAGCCGCGGTGGTGTACTGGGCTTACACTGGTTTCGACATGGTCGCTACAATGGCAGAAGAGACGAAGAATCCCTCGAAGGATATTCCACTGGGTCTTGTTGGGTCAATGTCGATAATCACCGTGGTGTATTGTGTGATGGCTCTGTCACTCAGTATGATGCAGAAGTACACAGATATGGATGTTAATGCGGCCTACTCTGTAGCATTCACGAGTGTGGGGATGAATTGGGCGAAGTATCTTGTGGCTCTAGGTGCTCTCAAGGGGATGACTACTGGACTACTGGTGGGGGCGCTGGGGCAGGGGCGGTACACCACTCAGATTGCTCGGGCTCATATGATCCCCCCTTGGTTTGCTCTCGTGCACCCTAAGACGGGAACACCAATCTATGCCACACTCTTGGTAACCATTTCTAGTTCCTGCATAGCCTTATTCTCCAGTTTGGATGTCTTAGCGAGCGTTTCTTCGATAAGTACACTTTTTATATTCATGCTCATAGCGGTCGCATTGCTTGTGAGGAGATACTATGTGAAAGATGCCACTCCTAAGTCTAGTCTCTACAAATTTCTCGCATTTCTATCTGTGATTATAGGTTCTTCGATCGGTACATCAGCTTATTGGAGTTTGAGCCCTAAAGGATGGATTGGTTATGCAATAACTGTTCCATTATGGTTTCTGGGGACATTGGGGTTGGCAGTTTTTCTTCCTCAGCAGCGGATGCCAAAGGGCTGGGGTGTTCCTCTGGTTCCTTGGTTGCCATCTTTGTCGATCGGAACTAATTTGTTTCTCATGGGATCCCTTGGTTATGATGCTTTCGTGAGGTTTGGAATCTGCACAGTGGTGATGCTGGTTTACTATGTGTTCTTTGGTGTCCATGCAACGTACGATGTGGCCCATCAGAACAAATCAGAAATTATCAAGGGCGAGATAGCAATATAGAAATAACATGGGGCCTTGATGTATATACAATTTCAGATATCTTATGTGTTCTTCATCCTTGATGGTTTAGGTCCAAAGGATTGCTTATTCTATAACTAAACTCATATGTATCAGCAGAAACAAGAGAGAGGTATTCTAAGGACTATGAATGTGTAGACCATATGCTTCCATTGAAAAATGTGTATCCGAGAGTCAGTAAGGACACTAGCATATGGCATTGGTTTCTACTATTTGTAGGGAATTTGTGTGAATTATGTTGACAGGTTTGATGTCAGAAAACTATGATTTTCATGTGATAAGAGTAGAATATCATCATATTATTTTCAGTAGGAAAAGGTTTCTGAGCTCGAGCTCAGAAACCATATCTCCCATAGTTGTTTGATTGATCCAACCCATTCATTTTATAGGTTATGATTAGGATTATGGTTTATGGTTATCAGGTTATGGTTAGGATTGTAGGTTATCGTTAGGTTTATGATTTGTGGAGGTTTAAAATGGATGGCTATAAGATGTTCTTCTATAGATTGAATGGTTAGGATTATGGTATGGAGATGGTTTGTTAGGAACCCCCTATCTATATGAGGTCCTATAGAATGAATGGGTTGGATGAGTCAAACAACTATGAGAGATAGTGTATTATGAGCTCGAGCTCAGAAACCTCGCCCTCTATTTCCAGTGACAATGTTGAGAACTCATATTTTATCGATCAAGCACACCCAAGTACCAACCCATCTTATTCTCCTAAAAACTTGAATGATTCGAGTTTTGGTGTTTATCTTCTTGTGTCTCCCATCTACTCTGATAAAGAAGCCCCCAATTGCTGTAGGAATAGCCCCTTACTAATATAGGGCTTACCTAATAGGGCTTCAGATCCCAAATCTCACAAATGAGTATGACTGGTTAAGCCCAGGTTTTGAATTTGAAATATCTGGCACGATATAGGAGGCAATTATAATGTTGAATAGAGACATTGGCATATTCCTAAGCTCAATTCTCAGAAAACTGAAATGAAAATTTGAAAAAATTTAAGAGTCATCCAGCTCAACCCTTCAGGCCCATCTGTTTTTTTTTTTTCAGAGAAAAGCCTAAGCAGAAACAACAAAATGGTTTTCAGTTTCTACCATCTTCAAGTATTATGAGAGGTGGGCGAGTTCACCTTGAAATCCTGTCATTTGAAACCTATTTATTTTGCCTACCTAAAACCACAGAGTTACATTATTTAAGCATGTTCTAAAACTATACAGTTTCATGATCTAAGCATATTCTTTTCTAAGGTATTCCCTGGGACCCAAATCCCATTGTTGAAATCAAATCCAGCATACTCTTCCCAAACTGTTTCCATCATTTGGTGGACATCATAAATCCAAGTTTCACTCAGAAAACGTTCAGCGTTGAGTGCTTACAATATACGCATCCGCATAGGGGTAATGCTTTTCTTTATTCTTTGTATAAAAAAAGGTTGTTTTTTCTTGCCTGAATTGATTATATTATAGAACCCCACCGTCATTTTTAACATCCAAAAAAAACATAAAATTCTGACCTTTAATCCTCAAGTTCACAACGTATTGGAGACATCTCTCAGGATTCCTTTGATGATTTAGACGCTCATCAAAAGACCAGATGGACAGAATGCGGGTCTTCTTCTTCTGGCTGTTTCCCTAAGTTAGACAAAAATTCTTATCCATCAACTGAACTCTCCAAATTGGTTTCTTGTCATACCCTACAATAGATTTTATATTTCTTTTTGTCCAACACAGATATTTCGACATCTGTTTTCTGCATTTACTCAAATTACAATAAAAAGAAGAAAAAAAAAAGGAATTTCTTTCTCTCTGCCATCTTGATTTGTTTGAAATAATTCTGATGTTGATTTGCTCAAACATGTCTGCATGATCATGTTTTCCATGAAACCTCTATTTATTCCTTTCAATTTCTCGCTTTGCTTTTCCTATTTACACAACGTTTCATACAAATGAGTTCATGTGTATCATGGCTCTTTGGCCTCCATTTTCCTTCACGCATTGCCCCTGTTAAATCTTTCCCCCTTCCTTATGTCTCACATCCCTTTTATGTCCTCTTTCATATCGTTGATTCATCTCATCAGGTTTAGTGGAAAAGATTTGAGGATTTAATTTCTCTTCATGCAAATTTATTCTTTACAAGCAAAGTAATTCTTAGATATTCCTATGGTATTTCTTGCCCTGTGACCTTATCAAAGGCTTTGCCAAAAAGTAGGAAGAGAAAAATGGTATCCCATTCACATTATTTTGACACACTCAGAACCACATCTTGACATAACCTGTGAATCCTTGTTTCATTGTGATCTATGGTTATGTATTTTGCACCTTTTTAGGGACAGTGAAAGTATTCATCCTTTTTTTTTTAATGGTAGTGAAAGTATTCATCCTTCAAATCAAGCAAAGGTTCTACGTCCTATGGATATCTGACCATGATTCAACCTTCCCTTTCAAAGTACTTCCCATGACCATCTTCTACACTGTTGTAACTTGAGACTGTTTGAGACAATGGCAGCTACAGTTCATCGCACTAATAGTGTTAATGGTTGTGTATTAGGACAATAAAGTGATAAACAAAGAAGAAAGGAGAAAAGTGGAGAAAGAAGAGAAGAGACTCATGAGGTGAGAGACAAATCACCCTCACTCACAATTACATACTAAAAAAAGTGACGGACATATATGCCCAGCATTACAAACATAATCCAACACTCCCCCTAAAGCTGGAGAATATATATCATATAGTCTCAACTTGGTATAAATAGTATCCACACACCTGCGACTCGATGAATTAGAAAACAAATCAGCTAACTGATCCCCTGACTCCACAAATGGAGTAGATATGTCTCCACTCATACCATTCTCCCGCGCGACATGGCAGTCCAGTTTAATATGCTTAGTGTGTTCATGAAATACTGGATTGGAGGCTAGATGCACAGCAGCTTGATTGTCAAAAAAAATAAAAATAAATAACTTTCTTAAGAAACTTGACATGAAAGACAAAGTCCTATGGTAAATTCTTTAACCAAGTGAAATCACAAGAAGTATGAGGTATAGCCCGTTACTCTGCTTCTGCACTTGAATGAGCCACACACTTTGTTTCTTACTCTTACATGTCACTAGGTTGCCGCTGAGAAAGGTGCAATAGCCAATAGTGGACCATCGGTCAGAAGGTGAGCCTGTCAAATCAGCACCAATATACCCATTGACCTGTAAGTGATCATTTGCCTTATACAAAACTACACCTTGGAGCTCCCTTGAGATGACTCATAACCCGCACTGGAGCTTCCCAATGACGAGCTATAGGTGACTCCATAAATTGACTATAGTGCTAGCGGCAAAAAAGATATCTGATCTGATAGTGGTCAAGTAATTTAACTTCCCTACAAGACGATATCTACTTGGATCATCCAGTAACCCTCCTTGACCAATAGTAAGCTTAGTATTTAGATCCATGAGTCCAAGTCACCAGGTTGCAACAAGAAAGGTGCAATATCCAGTAGCAGACCTTCGATCAGAAGCTCTAAGCCTGCCAAATTGGCATTGATAAATTCAATGACTTGTAAATGCTCAGAAGGTCTAGGTAACTCCATAAACTGACTACAGTGCTGACTGCAAATGAGATATCTGATCTGATGATTATCAAGTAATTTAACTTCCCTACAAGACGATGATATCTACTTGGATCATGATCCAGCAACCCTCCTTGATCAATTGTAAGCTAAGTATTTGGATTCATCGGAGTATCAAGTCAACTAGTTTTGCGCCCAATAATCGTGTCTTTACATACTTCCTCTGCAAATTAATCCCAATGTTAGACCTTGCAACTTCAATGCCAAGAAAGAGTGTAACTTTCTTAGGTCTTTGGTGTTGAACTTGTGCTGAATAAATATCTTCAACTTCTAAATTCCTATAACATTGCTTCTCGTAATAGCAATGTCATCAACATACACAACTTGACTAAGCATACACCACTAGAATAATCTTCTCGAACTTTCAGTCGGAAAAAGAGAGAATTATCAGCACGGCACCGCTTCAAGACAGACTCTTACAAATTACTGAATTTACCAAACTAGGCACATATAGACTGCTTAAGACCATATATAGAGCAACAAACTCAGGAGGTTTCTCCATATACACTATTGAAAATCACCGCTTCATGCCAAATTCTAACACATTACTGAATTTACCAAGCTAGGCACACGAAGACTGCTTAAGGCCTATATAGCCTTCTTTAACAGACATGCATATCCAGACTCTCTCTTAGCAACCTCTCAGCAGAACCATCCAGATTAAACTTGGCAGTTCATTAACTATGAAACATTTAATTACTCAAATGCATCAACAGAATCATTTGATCCTTTTCCAGGGGATGCGGAGCAAGGAGTCTAAAGAAAAGCCATAGAATTCATTTCGAGATGTGGACCGGTATATACAGAACTAAAAGCTTGTGTCAGATGCATTAGCCGAGTAAGCCACATCTTCATCCTAGATGGCTAACATAGATCAATCGACACCCAATAAATGACTTCCTAGAAGAACGAGGAACAAGATCCCTAGTACCGCAGATATAGTGGCCTGCATCTCAACTTCTATTGTTGTCCTCCACCCAGGATCAAATAGAGCTGCACATATTGAGGAATCAACAAAGAAGATTGTGCAAAAGTAAAACAATGAAGAGAGGAGGACAAAGAGACATGTGAAACAACCTTATAAATAGTCTGAGCAATAGAGTAAATGATATTACATGTAAGCAGAGAGTAAAAACTACATAGAACTAGACACCATTCAAACGTTTATAGAACCAAAAAACACAACTTTCAATATCAAATGACATGCGTAAGGGAAGGCATGCTGGGGGAGTTCGTTTTCATCTTTGTATCTAGCATCTTTTCTGCTCTAACCTTTCACTCGTAACATAATGTCACTTGTTAACTCTTGATAGATCTCCCCTAGAGTTATTTCTGACATTGTATGCTTCTATCATGGCCTTTACTTCGTCCATAGTTGGCAATTCAGGCCAACCTTACTTTACTTGTGATATTCATTTGCTTGACAATTTCATCTTAAAAGTTTCCAATAGATGAGCCGTGATGATGAGGCCGACACTTCGAAGGATCTAAAAGGAAAGATGATTCTTGGGTTACATCTGTCTGACAATGGTCGGGATGAAGGGGGCGCGGGAGTTTGTTTTCCCACAGATGACTGTATGATGGCCGCCTAATTTGCTCCGGCATCGGTGATATTTCCAGTGACTTGCTCGGTCAGGGGAGCTTCACTTAACCCTTCTTTTTCGTTTTTTCTTCCGATTCTCCCGACCACTTTCTTCGTCCTTTCGATATTCAAATGACAGGCATAAGGGGAGGCATGCTGTGGGAGTTTGTTTTCATCTTTGCATCATGCATTTTTCTGCTCTAACCTACCGCTCGTAACAGATTTAACAAGCTTGACCATCCCCCATTGCCCGCTGCAATGCCAACTGAAAGGTGGCCCAAGCGGCAATGCCACTTGTTAACTCTTGAGAGATCTCCCCAAGAGTTATTCTTGACAATTTATACATCTATTAGGGCCTCATACTTCATCCACAGGCAATTCGGGACAACATTAATTTACTTCTGAAATTCATTTGCCAGACAATTTCATCTTTGAAGTTTCCAATAGATGAGCCGCGACGATGAGGCTGTCCTTTGAAGGATCAGAAAGGAACGAAGCTTCTTGGGTTCCATTTGTCTGAAAGTGATCGGGATGAAGTGGCCAGGAGTTCGTCTTCCCATGAACAATCGTCTGAGGCCCGCCTAATTCAATCAAGCGTCGGTCATATTTCTTGGGACTTGCTCGGTCGGGTGAGCTTCACTTAACCCTTCTTCTTTTTGTCTTTCTTCCGATTCTCCCAACCATTTTCTTCATTCTTCCAAGAGTCAAATGATTGGCATACGCGGAGGCACGCTGGGGGAGTTTGTTTTTATATTTGCATCGTCCATCTTTTCTACCCTAACCTTTCACTTGTAACAGATTTCAGCAACCAGCCCCATTGCCTGCGGCAATGCCAACTGAAAGGTGGTAATCGTGATCACGAGCCATGTCTTGCGGCGAGCATGGCTTGGCATTCTCGTCCTCATGAAGATAAGGAACTATAGGGCTGGGATGCAGATCTTGATGTAGAGTTTGAGTGTGTTGTCGCCAATCACTGTCGTCGATATGGGATTGCTCGCGCTCAATGGGATTGAACAGTGCCAATTGATCTGCTATTTGATTAATGGTGGCCTGGAGAGTGTTGAACATCTCCACCATCACGGTCTCTCGATTTTCTCATTCTCCGTGGGAAGACATGGAACGTAGCAGGTCTTTGATACCACTTGGCATAGCCGAAAGTACAAAGAACAAGTCGGCGGTTGACGTTGTCAACCTTCAATCGAATAGACCTTCGAATACACGAAGGGTTGTTCTTTGCAAGGAAGCAGGATTCTTCCCTGGGAGCCTTCGATTCCCGCTTCGATTCCCGTTTCGTTTCCCGCTCTGGCAACCTTTAGTAGGATTCTTCCCTGGGAGCCTTCGATTCCCGCTTTCGATTCCCGCTCTGGCAACCTTGACTTCTTTGAATCCACAAAGAACTAGAATAACAAGCCTCCCTTAGAGAACCTGAAAAAATTCTATTGTACAAGCAAAACTAGAAATCGTGCAAACATCCCTTGCACGTAGGATTTTATAAAGTCACCTTTCCTAAAAGAAAAAAACTCCTTCTGTAAATAAAACTCTTCTTTCTAAAACTAGTTGAAGCCAATTCCTAAATTAGACTCAACTACCCCCTAAACATTTAACAATTAGCTAACAAGTAGCAAATTACCTGATGAAACTTGAACTCTTTTTAACAAAATAGAAACATGATGTAAAGAGGCGTGCTACTTCCCCTTGGACTCGGTTAGCCCAATGTCCTCCTCCTAACACATGACTACTAAATTCATATACCTTGGATTCTAATTCTAAATTTAATAAAAATTAAATACAAGATGACTTAGTTTCTTTTTTTCCTTGAAGTCTTAATATGGGAAGGAGATGTGGTCGTTTAACCACATCAGTCCCCTCCAATTGAAGAGAACCCAACCTCGAGTTCAGCGGTGATGTCATCATAGCATCTCCAACGTCAAAGACCATGACACGTCGACCCTTGGCTTTTTCGGCATCATACTTAGCATTAGACTTGACGAGCTTCTTTTTTACACCATTGTGTATCTGCTTCTTCCTCTTCTTTGATTTGACAAGGGATTCTTTTAGCTCCAAACATGATTGCCCCTCCACCTGAAAAGCATTAGGGTCCTCTACTTTTGATGTGCACATAACACGACGCATCACCTAGGATTTCCCAGAAGCACAAATGGTAGGGATGAGTTCTTCTTTTGTATTTTCCACCTCTTTATCCTCCTCTACATCACACTTCTTCGGATCATCATCTTCTTGCTTGTCACCAATGACTAGATTTGTAGTACACCTGCCACCTTGAGGGCACTGATTGGATTTGTGACCCAATTGGTTGCACTTGTAGCACATAATTCGCTGCTCGAACTGTGACTCATATGGATCACTCCATGTAACGAAAGTCGATGCCAAAGTAGACGGGGCATCTCCACATCTTCTTCCTCATGTCGGAAACACATAGGCAGATTTGTTTTCTCCAGCATGAGGAGTGAGAACCTCCTTCTCTTTTGCTGTCGGAATCGTCGTCTGCAGTATCTCTACCACGGCTTTACTCATGTAAAAAGCCATCTGGGCTGGACGGTTGCGCATGATCTCAAGTTATTCTACCAGCTCAAATAATGTCCAAACGAGGTGAAGAGTTACCTGATCATAGATTTCTTGATGAAGAGCGTCGATGTAGCGTGCTATGCATTGTGTCTCGGTCTCCGAAATATCTATCCTAAACAATAGCCTGTAGAACTCCTCTATGTATCCGCACTGAACTACTTCCTTGCCGACAATTTTGGTACTACCGGAAAAGAATCTGATGATAATCGGTGGGTAGAAACCTCTCACGAAGGACTTGACACATCCGTGCCCATGTCCAGATTGGTTGCTTTCCTCTTCTTGTATGAGAGAGTTGGAGTTGCTCCCACCGTACGAAAGCTCCTCCTTTAAGCTTGATAGCCACGAGCTTTGTTTTCATATCCTCGACTACTTCCATGTAGTCAAAGAATCTCTCAACTGCGACAAGCTCAACTCAACAAAGCCTTTATCCCAAACTAGTTGGGGTTGGCTAAATGAATCCTTTAGAAGAAAAACAATCATGAAGAAGGTAAAAGGAATCTACCCGCCTCTAATCCTGGTTCTAGTTGGGTTATTCTACGTGGATCATTTTCTTCCATTCTATCCTATCCAAGGTCAAGTTCTCTATTATGTTCCTAGCTATCAAGTCTTTCCTCAATGTTTCTACCCAAGTTGTTTTCGGTCTGCCCTTACCCTCTTCTCACCGGAGCATCTAAAGGCCTACGTTGGATATGTTCAACTACGACAAGCTAAGTAAGGAAATCTTTGATGTGCAGTTGGCCATTGAACTCAAGCAAATCCACCTTAAGATGGCAATCACGATTAAGCGACCACGGGCATGCCTCGGATGGATGCAGTTTTCGAATTCCTCCTCGCTAGAATACTCGCCCTCTTAAAGATAAGGAACTCTAGGGCCGGGACATGGAACTCGATATAGAGCTTAAACGTGGCGTCGCCGATCATCGTCGTTGATATGGGGTTGCTCGCGCTCAATGGGATCGAACTGTGCCAATTGCTCCGCTATTTGATTAACGGTATCCTGGAGAGTGTTGAACATCCCCACCGTCACGGTTTCTTGATTTTCTCATTCTCTGTGGGAAGCCATGGAAGGTCGCAGTGCTAAAATACCACCCGGCGTAGCTGGAAGCACGAAGAACAAGTCGGAAGTTAACACCTTCGACCTCCGATCGAATAGATCTTCGAGTCCACGAAGGGTTGTCCTTTGAATCCACAAAGAGCTAGAATAACAAGCCTCCCTTAGAGAACCTGAAAAAAATTCTATTGTAAAAACAAAACTAGAAATCGTGCAAACATCCCTTGCACGTAGGGTTTTATAAAGTCTCCTTTCCAAAAAAAAAAACAAAAAACAATCTCCTTCTCTAAGTAAGACTCAACTTTCTAACAAGTAGCAAATTACCTAAACAAATTGAACTCTTTTTAACAAAATAGAAACATGATGTAAAGAGACATGCTACTTTCCCTTGAACTTGGTTATCCCAAAGTCCTCCTAATACATAACTTCTAATTTTCTAAACCAACATGGATTCTAATTCTAAACTTAATTAAAATTAAAAACAAGATGACTTAGTTTCTTTTTCCCTTGAAGTCCTAATATGGGAAGGAGATGCTGTCATTTTACCACGTCAAAAACTGTTATACACCACCACAACAACCTTCCACTGAGCTATGTGTCAGTTTGCATGTTTTCGTATGTTGACACTAGCTCATCAAGAAAGAACACAGCTCAACTGGCACCTGTGAACACTATAGTAGCAAAATTTACCTAAAATGCGATTGGCAAAGATGAGCATTTTCTCAACATGAGGGTCACGACGGAAAAAAATGAAATGCCTGGGAGATAAAAGTTAACGCTATAATTGTGCTGGTCCCCTCAGTGTTGAAGATTATGCCTTGAAAATTTATAGTTGTTAACAAAATTGCTTATAACAAACTATAGTTTAAAGGGATTAACCCCAAAATTCATGTTTGTGTTTTGCAACATTACATTCTGTACTAAAATCTAGTTTAAAGTTTAGACGCCTGGGCAGAGGAATTAGTGGGCAGAGTTCAAATATTCTGAAGTTTAATGTAATAGAAAGGAACAGTAAATGGAGATAGCTAACTTTCATCCCTAAACCTAATTTAGTCTAAATTATACAAATGGTGAAAACATTAAACAATACAAAACAAAACTTCATGCAATTATGGGAAAAAAAATAAGCAAATGCCCTTCTAGTTGTTATCTTCTCATAAACAGCTGAAAATTTTACAATTTGACGGAAACCTTACTATCCTAATAATTAAAAAAATCTTTATTAACAACCCATTCTCAATATCCTAATAATCTTTCAAAATGCAACATCTGGAAAAGTCAGGATTCAAAAGGAAATTCAGTAATTTCAATTAAATTGCGACAAAAGCAAATGCCTTCTCCACAAACCCTTCTCAATGTTCTAAAGATTTAGGGGGAAAACAATGACTTCAAGAGAATACCGATATTTAAGAAAATGAAATAAGATCCGATCTCAAAAGGCACCGAAAAGTCAGAATTCCCGCCTTCCATCTTCTCGTTCAAGCACCCATATGAATCCACGAATTAAAATATGCTAGTGAATCTTATTACCCTAAAAGGGGTGGCCAGGGGAAGAAAATGGGCGAATATATCAGGTCCTTTATTTTATCATTGTCTACGACTGGGGCTCCGAAGATGGACGGTTTGGATCATCTTATGGAAGAAATTTTTTGGTACACAACCTATTTACGTTGTAACCCAATAGATGGACGGTTTGGATCATCTTATGATGTGGGTAGATACTTTTTGAAGGAGGGAAGTGATATATCCACCCCTCTTGATTACTTGGGACACCAAGCAGCAGTGTATCGATGACTGCAGAGGAGCTTATGTACTTCACGTCAAAAGGATTCAATGGAGCTGATTGTCACGCACACTATTGCTGGGTGTCCAAGTAATCAAAAGTGGCGGATTTATCAATTCCCTTTTAAAAATTACAGGATTATATGGCTCCACATCATATAATATCTTGAAAGAAAGAGGTAGGGAACTAATATTAGCATGCGTTTCGATATTTTCAGCTCGGTCGTTGATTGAGTGCGTCGCCCATAAATCAACCTTTCACTTTTTTGTGAAGGGTTGAGACCAATCGCAATAAAATGTGTTTCTTAATCTCAGCCCTTGAGAAAAAAAAAAAAGGGGGGGGGGGGGAGTTGAAATATCCGCTCCTTTTGAGTACTAAGGACAACCAGGAGCAGCAGTGTACGTGGCAATCAGCCCCATTGAATCCTTCTGATGTAAAGTACATCGGCCCCTCCGCAGTCATCGATACACTATTGTTGGGTGTCCCAAGTAATAAAAAAGGGGCAGATTAAATCACTTCCCAAAAAAAATGGAAGGCTATTTTCTAGGCAAGGCACATATTCGCGACAGAGGTTGAGTTTAAAGGGCAAGACAAAGGAATGTGAATATCAGCTTAATTAAAAAGGAGAAATGATAGTCAATTCCCTCTTTTGATAATGGCACTCCCTCTTTATTTTAGAGGCCATAATGTTGCGTGCGTTTATTTGAAAGCCAACTATAGGACTCAATGGTTGTTGTATGTCGGTTACTCAAACGACTGTTAGAACCCACTCATTCACAGCCTGCCAGGTGTCCTCGCTAACGGCTAGGTGGTAGGCACGGAGACAGGTCACTGGCCAAAAGCTGGAATTCAAACTTTCGAGATAACTCCTTTTTCCCAACGGCTACATTTTATGTTTCCCACAAAAAACATCTATAAAAACCCCCCAAAGCCCACAGCCCAATTCAACTTCAAAAGATCTCAAGACATCTCTTCTCCTCTCAAAAGTACCCCACTTTTCTAACTTTTTTATTTCCTGTGTTAGAAAACCATCTCCACATTATCTATGGAAGCACTCAGGTTCTTTGTGAAAGCTGCTCTTCTTCTTGTTCTTGTTTTTGTTGTTGGGGTCTCTGCCCAAGAAGGCGACATCGCTCCATCGCCAATGATGTCAATTGGATCGAGTTCATCTCTATCTGTTCTGGGTGTTCTTTTAACCTGTCTCATGTCTTTCCTTGCCCTTCTTTCTCATTGAGGTCTATATTTTCTATTGGAGATTGGGGAATATGAGCAGATATTATGATATGGTTTGATGTGTTTTTATTTATTGAATTTATTTGAGAGAGGGAGTTTATTCTTCTTCCCTTGTTGATGGGAAGTTGGAATTGGATTTTATCGAGTATGTGGGTGAGATTTATTCTTTAGTATATGTTTTATTATTTATTTCTTGTACATGGATTTGGATTAAATAAATGATTATTTCTAGTAGTTTAAAATATTCTCTCGATCAATGTGAATGGTGGGCTACATTTAAATGAAGTTTCTTTCAGGCCCTGTTTGTTTTGGAGTTTGAGAACGTTTATTTTTTTAGTACAATAATCAGTGGGCAGTGATAAATCGACTCCTCATATGGATAAATCGACTCCCCATGTGTCCATCTCTTGCCTCTTTCTCTCTCTAAACTGGAGGGGAGAGAGAAAGACACATGAGGAGTCAATTTATCAATTTGGGGAGTCGATTTATCACTCCCCTAATCAGTTTTGGATTCACAATGGGTTAGTAAAAAGAGTAGTCATAAATTCACTAGGGGGGTGTCCTGGTTAAGAAAAAGGGGGTCAACATATCATTTGCCAAAAACAAGGTAAATACTATATATCCTTCCTCCCTAGAGGTATCAATGGAGAGCCAGACGTACAGATGCACCATCTGAATCCGGAATTAAACGTGTAGGATCTAGACATATTACTAAGATCCATTGACTCATTTCAGATCTTATCAATGTTTATTGTTTAGTCCAATAATCACTTTTGAATTCACAATCAGTAGAGCCGCTTTTTCTTCTTTTTAAGGGGCTGCTGTTGGATCAAATATCACGGGCGGTGACTATTCATTTACTAACCAACTGTTCCAAAACTGATTATTGGACTAAAAAATAAAATGTTGATAAGATTGCAAATGTGTCCAAGAGAGAGAGAGAGAGAGAGAGAGAGAGAGAGAGAGAGAGAGAGAGATGATACAATGTATCTCATTGGAACCTGTAGAGCAACGGAGGTACTTTAATGAGTGGTCAATTCATCAACATTTTAGGATTCAAAGTATGTCGAACGAGAAATTCATGTTGCAAAAGAAAGTGCGGCTAGAGAGAGACCAGATTCCCTATCCATGTTTTTCTTCCATCGTGCAACTCTTTTATATTTGCTAGTGCTGTCTATAATGATTGATGAATCAAGAACTTTCAATTGGAATTTAGGAGAGGAATGATACACTGTATCTCATTTGCACCTATGTGACAAAGATCCAAGGAGGTCAAGTTACATCTATATGGACCATCTGTTAAATAGGCCCACCATCAATTGGCTCTAGATTGGCTAGAGGGGGAGAATCTTTTGAACGAGCACCCTTTTCCTTTTGGGATCGAAATGTTCATTGTGCGGCATGCACATTGTCATGTGTGTGTGTGCTCAGGGATTGAGTCTGTAAATCTTGTTAGACATCACAAGTCCCACCTATTGCTACAAGCCATTTGATCTATAAGACCACAATTAGGGTTCTTCCTAGAGAAGTGAAAGTGTAGATTTTTGTAGGTCTTAATCTTAAGGATGGTATGCTTTGGCTTGATTGTCCGCAAGATCAACAATCCAAATTACACATACATGTCTACGTTTATCGTAAGGATCCAATGGCTTGATTGTCACATTTGACTGATCTGAACCTCCATCTAATAAACCTGGATTTTCATGGGATCCTAACTTATGATGATGTGTACTTTTAGCTGAATCTGAACCGTTTCATATGTATAGTTTTTTATCTTCCGTGTCCAGCAAAAAAGATCAAACATTGTTTGATATGTCGATGGAATGGTGCATGCGTTGATTTTTGGTTTCACATTTTTTTCATGTCACAATTGGACGGTTGATATGACTTCTAGATGCTCATTATTTGATCTTATAATTAGAAGGTTGAATTGATTTTTGAACCTATTAAATAGAATGTTTTTACGAACCAAAGGTAGGACCCACTGAGTGCTCTATATCTCATGCCAAAGAGTTCACCACAACAACTTTTCTAGTCAAGTACATTGCATATTATCTTGTATATTACGGTGCGCATAATTCAACTTATTATGGAAAAAGTTACATGGGCCTAATTCTATTGCATGACTTCTCGAACCCTAGCACATGTATGTATTTCCACATGTTGTGAACGAGTGCATTCTATTTTGAGAGACTCACGTGTTTCCTCTTTAGAAGTTAATCCTTTCATATAAGTTACCTTTCATATAAAACTTAACAGGACCTTTCAAGTACCATGTTCAAAGACTGCAATTCTATTGATAGGTTTCACAGTTCTATCGTCACTGCTCGATATATTTCATTGACTTGTCTCAGCCCTAATTAAGTCAGATCGCATTCCTAACAAATATAGGACCCAATAAGCTAAGAGAATTTTTATAAATTACAACAATCACATTATGTATATTAGAGTACGGTAAGAGAGAATTGGATTGCTGACAATAAAATATTCTCGCAAGGACCACATAAAAGGTGATAAGACATTAACAATGGATGCATTCAACCAATCTATGAGAATTTAGTCATGTTTTTGCCATGTAACAAAAGAAAATTTGTGGTGGACATGAAAATAAACCATTGACATATCCATACAAATCATGAACACGGAGAATATAAAGATATTGGTGGCTTCAGCGAAGATAATTACAGCAAATATTTAAGTTTAATGTTAAGTAGGTGATGGATGTTGGTGAAAGGGATAAGAAAAAAGTAAAAGAAGTAGCATAAAAGTAGGGTAGTCTGTTGAAGAAAGAAAGGATCGAGAAGTAAACAAGATGAGAAGAGTGTGTGTAGGGGTGGCAATCCAACCGAAACCAAGTTTCGGTTTGGTTTTACCAAACCGATTCAAATTTTGGTTTGGTTTCGGTTTGGTAGAACCAAACCGATTCAAATTTCAAACCGAACCGAAACCGAACCGTTGCCCCCCGATTTCCAATGATTATGAGTAAGGGTTGGCGAAATTGGCTGAACCGGACCGAAACTGAAGCGAAAATTCAAATTTCGGTTTGATTTCGGTTCGGTAGAACCAAACTGATTCAAATTTCAGTTTGGTTCGGTTTGGGGGTCAAACCAAACCGTTGCCACCCCTAAGTGTGTGAAAAGAAAAAGACGGTGAGTCAAATTTAGACTGACTTAATTTCAATGCAAATATCATTTCCTCTCAAAGAAACTAGTAAAGTATAAGCTCAATGTTTGTCAAATATCTTGATTCACCTCATTTAACATAGCATTGAAAGCAAGTGTACCTCACTGACTAATAATGTTTCCATATGTCGGCTTAGAGATAAAACCCAAGCATCAAAATGGAGGTTGAAAATGAAAGATGTATGCTTAGAGATAAAAACCAAAGCCAAAAGCTGAAACCCTATTGGATGTAAGAGAAGGGAAAGGTGATCTTATCTCTAAAGCACACGCGGAAAAGTTGGTGCAGCCGACGCGGAACATATGCTGCCTATATTTTTCTCAAATGTTACATCAGTTTGTTGAAGAAACCATTCCTCATCCACGTGTATAATTTAATAGGACAATAGAAAGAGAAAGGATTCCTTTTAAGTCGATCGTCCTACTTACGTGGGATGGGCCGATAAATGAATGATTGTGTTTGCAAACCCCATCCTCATCTTTGATAAAAACGTGTCTTCTTCCAAAGACTACACGTCGTAGTGAAAAAAAAAAAGAGAAAAAAAATATCTAGGTAACATGTTTTTTAAGGGTACAACTGGGGTCCTCTTTTGGTAGTTAGGGTTGAGCTTTTCTCTAAAAATTGGATCCGGTTCAGGCTTATTCCTATTTACTTTTTTGGCAAAATCTCAACCCGGCCCCACCCAAGCTGCACCCATTGTTTTTTAGAGCTGCTTGTTGATTAGGGTTTTTATACGGTGAGCCTATTTTAAAAATTAAAGTGGAGCCCAGCTTGTTCAAAGATCCAAACCGTTCATTTGTTGGGCCTCAATGCGAACGGTTAACCCTCCATTCTAAGGTTTCTTCTATATGGTACGTCCTTATATCAATCACGGTTATGATCATCTCTTGGGCATGCAGCCTATTTATCTTGTGTAACCCAACAAATAAATGGTTTGGATCTTTGAACGAGGTGGACCCACTACATTTTTAAAAATACACATACAGGGCACCATTTAAAAACTCAATTATGTCCATAACCTATTTAACTAATACACCCCCAAATTCCCACAGAGATTACTAAAAATCTTATCCTGTAATTAACAATTTTTTTTATAGTTTTAAGTTTTCTAACAATTGTACATAAACATGTGAGGTCACAAATAATCCTAATTAACTATCAATTTTGGGTCCCACGAAATCCTGACCCTTGATACCCTCAATCTTAATGACCCATATGGTCCTGGACCAACGCCAAATCGGACATCCCAACAGTAGGCCGGATAAAGGGCCTACAAAAACCAATGGTCAGAGTCCCGAAGAAGGTTTTGATATATCAAAGGGTTATGATCATTTGATCAGGGCCATCAGATAAACGGACCTAATCACATCCACGTGGCACACTTAGCCCTAAAACGTGGCAATCAGATAAACCGACTTACCGACCTAATCACACTCACTTTAACAGAAATACGGGCTCAAGTACCGATGAATCAAACGTAAAGAAAATCCATGGCCAACCTGGAGGGCATTACTCTGCCACGCATTCAACAGTGCACCGACAAGGAAAAGAAAGGAATGGGAAAAGACCACGTCATCTATTAAACACCTCAAATTATTTAATGCCACCCCCTCAACCATCCACATGTCCAAGCCAATCATTGGCACGTGGCAACTCTTTTTCACACGTGTATCGATTGTAATGAGCTGTGTATTGAATACTACTAGTCTGCTTCCCCGTCCCACCCCATTTCGTTTGACCAAACTCTACTGAGTCTTGATACAAACCCTTTATCTCTCTCTTTATTGACCAATCTCTCTGTCTTGAATCTCTTGATACAAACCCCTTTGACAGATCTTTCATTCATTTCACATTGCTAGAAACTCGAGAGACTGAAAGAAAAGCACTTACGTCAGCATGAAGTACTAACCATTTCTCGGTATATAAAACGCCCCTAGTTTTCACTGACTCACTTAATGAATGAAATATCTCTATTGCTGTGTTTGGTTCTTTTTTTTTTGAGAAATATAGCGATGAATGTAATTCTACTAATTCGTTGAAGGGTGTTTGGTAGGGAATTTAGCGAAATTGGAGAGTCAATACTACTGTTTTTTTTATGAGGGCACACCTCACTTTATTAAAAGTACGGTACGGCCCGCACCATAGGATGATCCAAACTGTCCATTAGATGGGCCATAGCCTAAATAGGTTATGCCCCAAAAATCATTTCCATAGGCTGATCGTAACCCTCCAATCTGAATGTTAGGATCAACCCTCTAACATTCAGACAGGAGGGTTAGAATCAGCCTATGGAAATAATTTTGGGGCATAACCTATTTAGGCTATGGCCCATCTAATGGACGGTTTGGATCATCCTATGGTGCGGGCCATACCGTACTTTTAATAAAGTGAGGAGTGCCCTCATCAAAAAACAGTAGTGCTGATAACATTTCCCAAAAAAAAATCTTAAAAAATATGGCAAAAAACCTCCTTCACATCTCCTAACGCAACCAAACAACGTCTGGGAGATTTGCTCTCAATCTTCCCGTTGCCTGATTTCCTTTAGATTTGCTTTTAATCTCCCTTTGACTTCTTCTTCTTCAAATCCTCCCAACATCTACCAGCATCCAAACAGAGCATATATGTTCTTTTCAATAAGTATCCATTGTTTGTAAAAGTCCTTGGGACTAGAAATTGGTCTTTGCCTCTTGCGTCCACTTGTTTTATCGCTTTTATTTATATATTTTTCTTGCTTTTTTTTCATTTCTTTGGTGAAGGGGATAAACTAAATATAAATGTAGAATAAAGAGTGGGCCCATTCTTCATTGATCCAAGTTGTATATTTGTTGGGCCCACTATGGACACCACAAAAGTATCCCCTTCAATAGTCTTAAATGAGTGTTAATTAAATTTTGATGGGAGTTACTTAAACTTCTATTAACTTCCCATTTGAAAGTTTATAATGAGGCAGATGAATAATCTCAACTAGTTTTTATAAATGAAAAATGTGTTACATATGTTTGCCCAATCACAAGTATCTCATGTACATGCATCTCATTGTATTTTTATTTTATTTTTAGTATTTTTGATAGGTAAGCTTGGGGTTTGGAGAGGCCCCTACTAGTTTGTAAATGAATAAAATAAGGCTTTTATACCTATTATATGTGTATATAATTATTGGCTTCCAATTATTGGTAATAGTTTTCACAAGATATTAGCATGCGCAGCGCGGCGCCAACATGATTCGTGCAAAAAAAATATACCTGTGCTTTTATCATCAATGTTTATATGATGCCCAATACTTCAATCTTGGATCCCACATAGGACACACGTGTAGTCCTCCCATAGAGACAACCTACATGATCTTGGTTCCATACCACAGGGACCCGATTTATAAGATCAATACCTACAAAAATCTATGGTTTAGAATTTCTTTGCAGGCCACTAATGGTATCCGATTGCTCAAGGTCGACCTAGGATCATGCTGGACCCAGCTCAAACGAGCTGGACTAGTGGTTGCCCACCATATCAAAGAATCTGATTATGTACACTCGACGTGCATAGCACCAAAGCAATTACTATTTTTCCCTTTTTATTTACAAGTATTTAAATCATATTGTAGCATAGGACATATCTATACATATAAATATATGGATTCCTTAGTTTAATTGTTTGTTATATAAGATATTTAACGTCTACAGAAGATTTATATTGTACGATTTTAACTAGCCTCAATCTCCTTTATAAAGAATCCAATGTATCTACATAGACAAACATTTTTCTTTATATAAATGTTTGTTATATAAGGTATTTAATAATTATAGAGAGATTGCATTTATAAGATTTTAATTGAATACATAAATAGAGATCCATAGACAGGGGTGGAGCCACATATAGAGTGGGGTTGCCCCCCCCTCAATGACTTACAAAAGCCTTAAAAAATTGTTTTCTATAAAAAAGTTAGTTAGTCCGGCCCCCCAATGACCAATGCAAGCAAAGTGTAAATTAGTCCGGTCCCCAAGTGTAAATTCCTGGCTCCGCCCCTGTCTGTAGACAAATATAAATTTATATTATGTGTTATTTAATTAAAGGGAATATGACTAAAAAATGGCTTTCTACTGAATATGAAATTTCAGGATAGGTGTTTTCTAAATTACCAATCAAAAGTGTATATGACGAAAATGCCAATGAATCTCTCTCTCTCTCTCTCTCTCTCTCTCTCTCTCTCTCTCTCTCTCTCAAATCACCTTTCTTCTCTCTCTATCAAATCACCTTTCTCCTCTCTCTCTCTCTCAAATCACCTTTCTCCTCTCTCTCTATCAAATCACCTTTCTCCTCTCTATCTCTCTCTCTCAAATCACCTTTCTTGCAATCATTACCTTTACACTACAAATCCCAAAACCCACTTTCTTCCTCTTCTTTCTTCCTCTTCTTTCTCCCACCTATGTTTCAAAAACCCTTAAACCTCCATTGTTGAAACCGAAATCCACCATTTGTAAGATAAACCACTATTTCACTACGATAAACCATCATTGAACGCCCACTAAATGAGTGTTTATAAGTAGTCTATATAACTTATGTGGTTTACTCAACCTAAACAACTACTGACGATTATAAACCACTAAATGAGTAGTAGTTTATAGTCCTGAGTAGTGGTTTAGAATCCTAGTAGTGGTTTATAATCATCAATAGTGGTGTATAATTGTCAGTAGTGGTTTATTTAGGCTTAACAGTGGTTTAGAATTTTTATAAGTGATTTATATAGGCTTAACAGCGGTTTAAAGTGTTTATAAGTGATTTATACAGGGTAAGAAGTGGTTTAGAGTATTTACAAGTGGTTTATATAGGGTAAACAATTGTTTAGAGTATTTATAAATGGTTTATATAGGGTACACAGTGGTTTAGAGTGCTTATAAGTGGTTTATATAAGCCCAACAGTGGTTTAGTATGTTTATAAGTGGTTTATATTGGGTAAGCAGTGGTTTAGAGTGTTTATAAGTCTTTAATATAGAGAAAGCAGTGGTTTAGAGTATTTATAAGTGGTTTATATAAGCCTAGCAGTAGTTTAGATTATTTATAAGTGGTTTATATAGGCTTAATAGTGGTTTAAAGTGTTTATAAGTGGTTTATAGGAGTCTAGCAATGGTTTATAGAAGTTTATCAGTGGTTTAGAATGTTTATAAGTGGTTTATATAGGCTTAGCAGTGGTTTAGACTATTTATAAGTGGTTTATATAGGCTTAGCAGTAGTTTGGAGTGTTTATAAGTGGTTTATTTAGGCTTAGCAATGGTTTAGAGTGTTTATAAGTGGCTTATATTGGCTTAACAGTGGTTTAGAGTGTTTGTAAGCAGTTTATATAGGATAAGCAGTGGTTTATAGTATTTATAAGTGGTTTATAATTTTCAATAATGGTTCATATTGCTTTGTCAGGACTTAGTAATGGAAAATTAGGGGTTTAAACCACTGATTTGTCACAAATTCAGCCTCTATAGAGCAATGACATGTCCATTCATTTTATTACAAGCCTATTAGGGTGTTGAGCAAATCACTATGGAGAATAAAACCCCTAATTTATCAATTAAACCACTGATTTCTCACAAATTATGGGTTTAAACCACTGATTTCTCACAAATTAAGGATTTAAACTACTAATTTCTCACAAATTAGTTGTTTAAACCATCAATAGTTAGTTAAAACACATAATTTATCAATTAAACGACTGATTGCTCACAGATTAGGTGTTTAAACAACTTATTTCTAACAGAAATTAGGTGTTTAAACCACTGATTTCTCAGAAATTAGGAGTTTACACTACTGATTTCTCACAAATTAGGGATTTAAACCACTGATTTATCACAAATTAACGTGAAGAACTTTCATTCAAGTTTGTAAATATGCCTTATAGTGGAAAGGGAAGGAAGAGGGCGACCTTTCCACGGAATGGAGGCTTTGTGTAATGGGATGGTGGTTTGTAGTGAAGCTTTTTGCAATTTCGGATTCAAATAATGTTTTTATGCAATTGTTGTTGCAAATGGAGGTGTTGTGCAATGGAAGGGAGGCTTTCGCATCTACAAAGGAGGTTTTGTGCAATGAAATGGAGCTTTTGGTATCTGAAAAATGGTGGATTTACGTTTCAACAACGGAGGTTTTAGAGCTTTTCAAACGTTGGTGGGAGGAAGAAGTGAGGAAAATGTGGGTTTTGGGATTTGTAGTGTAAGGTAACGATGGCAAAAAAGGTGATTTGATAGGGAGAGGGAGGGAGGGAGGGAGAGAGAGAGAGAAGGCATTTTCGTCATATGCACTCTTGATTCGTTATTTAGAAAACACCCCTCCTGAAATGTCATAATCACTATAAAGCCCTTTTTTTTAGTTATTTTCCCTTAATTAAATAGCTTGAGAATGGTTTAGTCTAAGGTATTTAATCGTATAAAGATATTTGAATTTATAAAGTTTTAGAGAAGCTAAGGGTGAGGGCACAAGCAAGAAAGCAACCCTAATTTTCTAAATATAAAGTGCAGATAATCTCAACCGATAAACCCCTTTGGCTCTTTTTTATGGTTCAAGTTATCAAAGTGCCCTCTAAAATTTGTGGCGACTTTAAAATAGTGTTCAGAAAAGTATACAGGGCCTAAGCAAATCCTAGTCAACTCGGTGTGATGTGATCGAGCATTCAATTGACGTGACCCAGTACTCGGTTGGTGCAGTCTTCTTGAGAGAGTTGAAGGAGTTCTGATTCACTTGGAAAGGAGAAACTAAAGATTCAGAAAAGGACTGAGCTACGGTAAAAGGGAGTAGACTCAGGTGAGTCGACTCAGACTCAGACAGTGGGGAGTTTGAGTAGAAACCACGCTTCTAGATACTAAATAGTCAAAGATGATCATGGTCATATTTTCATTGACTCAAAAACCTAGTTGGCAACCCGACCTCTTTGGTAATCAAACTCATTTCTTTTCTCTAAATTCTACTTAGTCAAACATACTCTGTTTGAAAATTCAGCAGGGGCTCCATTAAGAAAAATAATACATTAGGGAATCTTCTTGAATTGACAATCTTGCTTAAATGAATGAATAGTTTTTCTAACTCTTTAGATGGTGGGTTGGGAAAAGAAAATGAAGGAAAAAACATATCAAATTATCAATCAATCATTTTCAAGGAAAGTTCCATTTGATATTATTTCTTACTCTCTTCCAATTTTCATAATCCCCACTATTTTTTATCCAACGAGAGTATTAGTTTCCAACATAGAGAAGCCCAAATGCATTCCCTTTTATTGTTCTACCCTATAACCGCCTCCAAGTCTCCAACCCACCTCTATTTAAACACTCCATTCTCCTAAACCCTTGACCACATTCCTCCCTTTTCCTACAAGATTCCTCTGTTTTTCCCTTCAGTATACCTCTTTTTTTCTCTGTAGCTTTGTTCTTAAGAAACCATGGTGGTTCTGTGGAGACCTGCCTTAGAACAGATTTCTTTGATAAGAAATCACAAACCCACCTTCTGTTCTGGTATTCCTACCATTGACCTCTCAAAACCAGACTCAAAAACCCTTATTGTCAAGGCCTGTGAAGAGTTTGGATTCTTCAAGGTTATCAACCATGGTATTCCATCAGAATTCATGAATAGATTGGAATCTGAAGCAATGAAGTTCTTCTCCTTATCTACACCAGAAAAAGAAAACTCAGGCCCTTTTAGTCCATTTGGCTATGGAAATAAGAGAATTGGGTCTAATGGAGATATGGGTTGGGTTGAATATATCCTCCTCTCACTCAATGAAAAAATTGTTTCTAAAAAAGATTCGGACATTTATAGACAAGACCCAGAAAATTTTGGGTAAGACCCAGAGAAACCCACCTTTTTTTTTCTTGTAAAACTATCAATCCCAAATGCATTTTTCATAGCAAATCCATGAGTTCTATGGACACTGCTCTGTTTTTCTATGATATAAAATGATCCTCTTAACTTTTTTTTGAAGGGTGTGTTTTTTTTTGTTTTTTTTTTTGCAGCTCTTCTTTGAATGATTACATATTGGCCGTGAAGAACCTGGCTTGTGAAGTTCTTGAACTGTTAGCTGAAGAGTTAAACATTAGGCCAAGGAATATTTTCAGTAAGCTTTTGATGGATGAAGAGAGTGACTCTGTTTTCAGGCTCAATCACTACCCTCCATGTCCAGAGCTTCAAACTTTGAACTGTAATCTGACTGGATTTGGAGAACACACAGACCCACAAGTGATTTCAGTTCTAAGATCAAATGACACAACAGGCCTACAAATCTCTCTCAGAGACGGGAGTTGGGTTTCAGTTCCACCTGACCAGAGCTCCTTTTTTGTCCTTGTTGGTGATTCCTTGCAGGTAAAGTTTTGCAACTAGCTCGCTTTGAATTCTCCTGTTCTTAGTTTATAGTCAATATAAAAAGAGGAAAAGGGAAGAGTATCATAATTTGAAATCTGGTCTTTGAAATATGGGCTTTTTTTGTATACTATTTTATTTAGTACTTCCTCTTCAGGTTTCATTTTTCTGTGCTAAAACTTTTTGAAATATCTAGTATTCTTAGAGTGGTATACATGGAATTGACGGTTCTATTATTAGTATTTAGCTTTTCTTTCTCTGTTGAAAAATATCATTCGGTAGTTTTTTTTTTTTTTTTTTTTTTAAAAAAAAATTTAGAATGACTTGAAATATGCATGTAAAAAAGCCAGTAGATTTTACCTATTGCATATCACTTGTAAATTTTAATGGTTTTTTTTTTCTTTAATGGGTTTTTGTGGGTTTCTTTTATATTATCCCACCTTTGTTTCTCTGCAGGTTCTAACAAATGGGAGGTTCAGGAGTGTGAAACATAGGGTATTGGCCAACAGCTTGAAATCTAGGGTTTCTATGATCTATTTTGGAGCACCTGCTTTGAGAGAAAAGATAGTACCTTTGCCAATGCTCATGGCAGAAGGAGAGGAAAGCTTGTACAAGGAGTTCACTTGGTGTGAATACAAGAATACTGCGTATAAATCTAGGTTGGCTGACGATAAGCTTTGCTTCTTTGAAAAGTAGAGGTCAGTGATGAGTGCTGATGTACTAATTTCCTTTTTTAGAAATTAGGTGGCTCTGTCAAACTAGGTTGGAAAAGCTGACCAAATTAGCCCAAGATGGAAAGGAATAAGGTTTATGCTTTTATATCAGTGTAACTACCCTCCCGATAAAATGATAAATAGTGTTTTTTTCAACTTGAAATGCAATTTGGTGGATTATAGATGTTGCTCTGGTGTATGCAAGTTGGGACCATAACAAAAGATAATGTAAAAAATTCGAGGGGCAAAATTCAATTTGATCATGTGCGTACAGAGTAATAGAAAGATAATAAAGATGCAAAAACACAAAAACACAGGCTATTCATATTAAGGCAACTATGCAGCCACGTACGAGATTCAATCTTTCACTATAATAAAGAGATAATACAAGGATTACAACAAAACTAACTCAAAATCTACAAACTTTAACACTAATTCACTTATCTTCCACCGAGGTCTTACAGTAGTCTCCACGAGAAAAATAGTAAAGAGAAAAACCCCGACTTTTACTGCCTCGTAAAGTAGTGGTGTAAGAAGTCAACTGGGAGGAGACAAGTGTTGGAATTACCTGGAATTTGCCCTGTAGAGTAGTGGTAAGTAATGTTTCATTGCCGACCTCGTAGTGTAGAGGTAGCAGGTGTCATTACATATATAGAGAGCGAAGAGAGAGAGCGTCAATCCCAAGAAATCCAAGCAAAAAACCCCCTTTTCGTGGTTTTGGGTTCGACTTCTTTAGGACGAGACAAGGTGACACATCAGTAGATAAGCAATGATTAACCAGGAGACATGACATCCCTGGTAGTCTCTAGGGATTTCAAAGCTATATTGGCAACCAAACAATGTGCTCTGCTGACAGGGCACCTAAATTCCAAGCAAGACCCCTAAGCCATCCCGGCTTTTGCGCAACCAGACAGATAAGCGACAAACATCCATTTCCCTCTTGTCAAAAGAGACACTGTAGCTAATCACATGTTCAATAAGGTATTTCATACATTACATACAAACTAGTATTCAACTCTCTCTTCCCTAGTTCAACTAACATACAATAGAAGTTACCAATCCTATAGTTTTCAAGTACACATCTTAATGTCATTCAAGGTTCCGTGTCGAATAAAATTAGAGGGTGAATCTCCCTTAAAGTCAAACGTTCATTCTTGATTGGAAATATTACAACTAGAGGGTGAAACATCCCTCAAAGCCAACTATCCCTTTTACATTTTAGATGTTATAATTCGATGGTGAAATGCCACCTAAAAGAAATTGTTCATTCTAGAATCTAGGTAGAATACAAATTGGAGGGTGAAACGTCTTCGAAATCCAATTTTTGGATTTTTAACATCTGTAAAAAAAAAAAAATTTAAAATCCAAAGATAGCTGATCGGTCTGTTAACAATCCATCGTTCAACCCATGATCAATCATCATAAAGGTGTTCCCATCAATTGTCCTAAAATTTAGGATTTGGACTTGGCTTCTCCTTGAGCAAACTTTGAGTGCTCCTAATGTTGGATTTTACCAGGTAACTATTCTTCCTCATCGGGTTAATCCTTTGCTCATCTTTCAAACTTCTCTTCGATCTCCTTGAGCAATACGGCATCTAAAGCATTGATCATTTTGGTAACAAACTCGTAATATTAAGCTCTCTATTCTCAGTTCTAATTACTAATTATGGTAGCATGTTTGTAAATCATCCAACAAGTGGTTTCTTCATTGTTATCAATCCGAGATTAGGCCTAACAAATGTGTCCCATGTATAAAGTATGGTGAGGCACAATTTCTGGTAGTCACATGACGTTGTCCACATTTCCAAAAGAAAGGTCCAACTCCAACACACTAAAGAAGCCTCCTTGGCATGCCAAATCCAAGAAGTCCACATTCTTATTTTATGTTAGCAGAGGGCTGCTAGTTAAATACGTCCAATATGGGTATGCGTAGGAGTTTAGAGGTTTAATATCAACCGTTAGATCATGCCAATAGTTGGATTAGATGGAATATGCAGAGTAGGAAGTTAGTGGTTTTATAAATACCTATGTGCGAGGGATTTTGATTTGTTTCACTTCATGAAATAAAAATTTCCACCCTCCATGGATTTGATTCATTTGAAGGTTTATCCACTCGATGTAGATCAACTTCCGACTCGTTCTTCCCAATTCCGACTAAGCCATTACATAGGTCACATAATCAATATTTCCCAATTTTGAAATATTTATCTACATGCGAATCTCTATCTTGCGAGTATTGTGCCCCTTGAGGAAAAAAAAAAGTGTCACCCCTTGCAAGAAAAAGACATGAAGACATGCTTGTCTATGGGTTGTTCCAGAGGGCCCTCCAACAGTCCAACTATTGCCATATTTGATACGTAAGCTAGGGTTTGTCTGGGACCCCTTCCGGTTTATTTGATAAAGAGAAAGATGATATACAATACGTCTTACCTAACTCTTATAAAATGTCCATCAATATAGTGTTTATTAATGGCATATAAAACATGGAAGGCTGTTAGGAAGCTCTCTGGCACAGATGTGTCCTCCTAGTAACTCTCTATAATGAGCATTATTTTCTTTTATTCATTACTACTCTGAGTTTTCATACATGCACTTCAACAACAAAAATCTCTCTACTCTGTGGAGAGTAAAAAAGGAATGACAGATACAACCTTCCTGAGAGGTGTCATGGGCTCTGGTCAAGTTTTTGTCATGCACGTTTGGGTGTGTACCCAAACTACCTTATGGGTCAAAAGAAAATATAGATAAAAATAAAATAAAAGTGTTTTAACTTTGTAGTCCAAAGCAGCTTTGTAAATAACACAAGAAAGTTGAATTTTCATATGGAAATACAATAGTTTAAGTCCCTTTCTCTATCATGCGATCCATCATACTATACCTAAAGAGGAGAAATTAGTGAAAGACGATATTCTAATGCATTTCACTCTTAGATTTTCCAACTCTTTTTCTATGTAACATATTATATACAAGATTTTCTATAGTGAAGTCATGCACATGGAGTCCTGTATAATAAAAAACATGCGGCGGCGCCGCGGCGCCCATATTATTGACTGATCTAAATCATCTAAAAATTGGGTTCTAATTTAATTCGATAGAGGTTGGGCCCCAAAAACTCCATAGGATGATCTTAACACTTTTTTTTTGTAACATGAAAGTGACTTCATCAGACTATTAGCATATTATTATGACAAGTTTATATGCATGCTGTGTGCTCGTGGAGTCCAGTATTTTTTGAAAGTAGAGTGGGGACTACTTCATAGAATGATCCAAACCGTTCATTTGTTGGGCTGCAACATAAATAGCATAGGATGATACTAATGCTCCAATCTGAAGAGGGACTTCACATGGTCTATGGTGTAAAGCCTTTTTTTTAAGACGAATGGCCGGTTTGGATCATCCGTTGAAGTGGGTGTCGAACACCATATAAAATCTACTGTACTTTGGATAATGAAATGGCATTGGTGTCAACAAGAGCCCGATACGTCGCAAACATAGACATACATCATACTGTGACGAGACAAGGAAAGATGATACGATGACGAAGGAAGAAAATCGAAGAGTGTGGTCACAGAAACTTGTGTTGAATGACTAGTGCTCATTGATGGGTCAATCTGTAGAGGAAAGGAACCCACGTAAGTAAGAGAGATAGTGACAGAATAAGAGATGAATACAGCAAATTTGACAGCTATTATACGATACGGTGATTGAAGGGTGTTGAAAGGATATGTACATGAACAGCTAGATTGCGACCAAGACCACAGGTGATGGCAGAAAACGTGAACAGGTTTTATTACCGCTTGGCATTCTGTCATTCTAGCCTTCTACGGTTAACTTGCCTCTTCACGCATGACTTTATTATCCCACGTTACTTAGGCCTAGCAACAATGGGATTTTATTTTATTTTTGTGCAAAATTAATTCATCTAGTGGTGAGAGACTTGTAGGAGAGAGGAAGAAGAGATTTGAGAGAGCATGAATCAGGAGAGGGTGACTAGTGGTTAAAAACTTAAAAATAAAGAAATAAACTGACTATTTTGAGTGTTTTTTTTTCTTTGTTTTCAGTCTTTTCTCATGATAAAATCATAGAGTAGGGATCTTACTTACGACTTATGAGTGCGCCTTACATAGTCTGTCTCATATTCTATGGAAAAAAAATTCATGGTACCAAACATGACCTTAGGTTGAGTTTGGTTAGTCAACCCCTTAATTGGTTACCAATATAGCATTGAAATTCCTAAAGACTAGTAGGGATATCTCATAGTTAAATCATTGTATGTATGCTGATGTGTCACCCTTGTCTCCTCCCTATAAAATCCAAGTAAAAAACAAATAAATAAGTGGAAATTTGCTTGGATTTCTTGGGAAGGATGTTTTTCCCCCTCTTTCTCTTTCTTCCCTCTCTATATTGATAATAAGCGGAAATAAGTTGTTTTCGGTTTGCCCCTACGTACCTCTTTTTACTCCATCAATCAACTTGGCACGAGTCCCTTCTTCTCACTGGAGCATCCAAAGGCCTACGTTGGATATACCAAAACCATCTTAAGCGGGTTGACAACCTAACACTACTTATCATTATTCTACGAGGTAATGTTCAACTAAGTCCAATGCTTGTGGCCCTGTTGACTACTTACACCACTACTCTTCGAGGTAATTAATACCTGCAAGGTATTAAGCAGAAATATAATTGTGTAGGATTGTTTCTCAATTAAATACAATAAGCTGCAGAAACGACCAAATAAGGTCGATTATGAAAATATCAACCATTTGGGCCTGCGCAGGAAAAATATTTCCTGAGGAGAATTTTCTTTGGAAATTCTTTATTCCAATTATGAGAATGAACTGAAAAAGGAGAAAGAGAGAGAGAGAGAGAGAGAGAGAGAGAGAGAGAGAGCTTAGGTTTTAGATACTATTCTTCCCCTTAAAACTCGTTGTTAGGTCTTTGTTTATCTGTCTTTATCGTTAGAAGTCATCTTGCTCTTAAGATTCTCTTCTTTCCTTCTTAGAATTTCGAAGCTCCAACCAGTTGTTAAACTTTTAATCTCCAACCAAAAGTAGTTAGAACGCGATCTTTTGACTTTAGAGTAGAGAGCAGATCGTATCACGGCAGTGTCATGTCACGAACAAGTTGCAATTTGCTTTAGGGAATTGACATATTCACCAAGACTTAGGTACTTTCATCTATGTCGTTTTGAACTAGTTGATGGATTAACTATTAAAAGATGATGTGATTTATCAAAAGCTACCGACAACTAATAAAACACAGGTGTTGTTTATAAAAGTCAGGATTGCAATTATCAAGATTAGGGACTTCTACAAGTTAAACTGTACTAGATTAACATATAGTTATCCCTAAAAGCTATATATGTAGAGCTGACCACATGATGAACAGCCACATTGAAATGTAATTTAGCCACTTGTAACTCTGAATAGGGGTATCTAAATGATGTTTCTTACAAATTGCATTTTAAAACTGGTGTCTATTTCCCGTCATCATCCCTGCAAACCCCCATAAACAGCTTGGATACTATACAATATGATTGCATGAATCCAAATCCAAAAAGAAAAAGGACTAGGACATTGCTCAAACCAGTCGACAAAAAGGAAAAATAAAAAAGAAAGAAAACACAGAAACCAAGTTTCGCTCCCAATTTCTTTGTGAAGCAACAACTAGTTAATGGACAGTGCGTTACTTGCTGCCATTTCTATAAACACACTTAGAGACAAGATAAGATGCTCTAGCATCAACCAGCAACATAGAGAAGCATTGATTATAAACTTAAAACAAGAAAAAGCTCTAATTACTAAAGTCAGGGGAGACTAATGGGGGCATTTAGCGGTACCCTTGCAATGGGTCAGCAGTTTTCCCAGACCTTGCATCTGTCCATGCTTTTGCAATCGTCCGCTTCATGTCTTCGTCTCCGTCTTCATACATGTTCTGCAAAATAAAATCCCACCATTCATTTAGCTTGGGCCCGAAATGTAGAAATCTTGGATCAATGGATGGATGATTGAGAGGCACACCGCACAAACTACAGCAAAGACCACGAGGCCACCCATATGCAATCAAAACAGCTGGTATGAGGATGGCCCGCTGTATGATTTGAGATGCAGACAGTGGATTGTGCTGTGTGTCTCTCACTAAGGCCCTGTTCGTTTCAGATTATGACAACCGGTCGTCAGCCCTAAACCCATTTTTAGACTCAAATTTAAATGTAATTTAGAGTCCAATAATAGGTTTTGGAGTGACAATCAGTTGTCAAAATCTGAAACAAACAGGACCTAAATTGTTTATCTTTGTGAATAGATTGTCAAGTAAAGGAAAGATGAAGACTCACCTTCATCAAACCCATGATTCCTGCCATAGGATCTTTTTCTTTATCGAGATTTGGCTTCAGCTACAAAAATCATAGAACAGGCCATGAGATAACAAAAAACAAGGAAAAATGGCAATAACACTCACTAATGAATCAAAAGCAATAATAAACTAAGTTTTCCAGCTTCCAAAAATCTCCTCTATATATTTTCGCTAGCCTCAGAGTGAACTAAACTGGCTGATCATCTGAAACAAAATACATCTAGAGTGAGCTAGAAATCCCAGTAAGTAACCACCAACCTTAACTAGTCGGATTAAACATGTGCGATAAAAACATTTCAGACCAGAGACCTTCAAAATATATTATAAAAAATATTTTTCTTTTGCAAAACAACGAGTTCAATTAAATCTTTAAACGGTTTTGCAATCTCCATTTACATAAAACAATTCATAAATTTAAAATACTTTTGAAAATCAACAACATTTGCAACTACGAGCACACTTATCTACAACGTGTAATACCACCCAAGAGGCGGGGGGTTCAGAACGGAAGCCACATATTTCCCCGTGGCGGAAGGGGCAGAGCCAGGAATTTACATGGGGGGGGAGGGGGGGGGGGGGGGAGGGGTGCATCCTCCCCTGCATGGCAGGCTTCACAAATCTACAACGTGTTACAGAAAACATGATCATCCTGCCAATGTCTAACCCCTAGTTCGCACGGTCAGACTGGGAATCTGAAACAAATACATTACAGAGCATATCCATAGTTCAATAAAACTATTCAGATGTATCATCATGACTTCGCAAACCTACAACGTGTTACAGAAAACATGATGATCCTGCCAATGTATAACCCCTAGTTGGCACGGTCAGTCATAGTCACTATGACTGGGAATCTGAAACAAATACATTACAGAGCATATCCATAATTCAATAAAACTATTCAGATGTATCATCATGCATGATATGTCCACATTCCAGAGTCAGTACTTTGAGCATAGAAATCAAAGCAAGTTCCAGTGATGCACGTCAAATAACTATTTTGCATACTTGATCCTAATAATTGATTTAAAACAACTCCATTTATCAAATAAGATACAACAGAAGTTTCCCTTCTCAAAGTTAATTAAATATCAAATAAGATTCAATAAAAAAATCACTAGTCGCCAATATTCAATAGTAGAATAGCTTTTTTTTTAAATGATTGCCAATTTTATTGATAGCGGAGAAGAACGAGGTGATCGTACAAAGAGGGGGACGAAACAATACAAAAAAGGACAATCTACTAACAAAAGAAAAGTCAAGGCAGAAGAGGGTCAAAAACCGCTAAAGCTTCCTTAGAGACGTCATCTCTAGCAAGACTATCTGCCACCTTGTTGGCAAAGCGACGCACATGCAGAAACACTACTGGAAAAGATCTCACCCAATAAAACATCTCATCAAACAACCTGTCAAATCTCCAAGGCGGCTGGCTTTTGAGAGCCATTGAGCTAACGAATTACATTCAACGAGTAACCTTCTCCACCACATTCATAAGCAGATCACCACAAGCTTTAGACCTTGGTAAACTGCGTGAACCTCTGCTGCCGTAGCGTCTGCCACTCCTATGGGGCCTGCAATATCCCATACTACCCCCAAGGTCATTTCTCAGGACGCCCCCAACCCCAACCAGGCCGGGATTTCCCAAACTAGAGCCATCAAAGTTGAGCTTTAGAAAAATGGGCAGAGGGGGATCCAATTCTTGAACAATTTTTTGCTTGAACTCCACACTACAACAAACTTCACTCCACCTTTCCCATAGGTCATAGGCTGATACAAATCTAAAACGAGGAAGGGATTTGACCCGGGAGATCGTCAAGACAATCAGTTTGACCTAAAGGAAAGCAATGCCTTTGGAGACCCCTTTAAATATTTTAACATTTCTTTCCTTCCATAGCACCCATATAGTAGCTAGGAAACATACATTCCACAGTGCCACCGTCCATTCCAGTAAGAGGTCAATGAGTTCTACAGGGAAACCCCAAGTGATGCCAAATCTACATTATACTTTACTGATTTACTCCAAATCTCCCAAGCGGTTTTGCAATAAATAAGTAAATGATCAACAGTTTTCCCCCGCCTCTAGGCAAAGAGCACAGTGATCTATAATGAGAATCTCCCTTTTACGAAGAAAATCTACCGTCTGAATCCTCTCCCGTAACTCCGCCCATCCAAAGGTGCACACTCTAGGAGGATCTTTGATTATCCACACTCAAGCTATCTTGGAGAACACCAGGCAAGTCACTGAATAGTAGAATAGTTTTTCTAAACTATTTTAATATAAGCGCATATTAGAATAACTTTTCTAAACTATTTTCATATAAACGCTACTTTTTAGAAAATGACATGTTGAAATACACAAGAGAAGGTGAGAAATCACTTGCCTAACAAAGCCCCTTCTAAAATTCGACTTTTCAAGATGAAGATCCTTCCAAAGCGAAAAGATAGAGGTTTAGGTAAGGTAATGTGAAAAGGTTGGGCTTCAAGAAGGCAAGGAAAAAAGAGGCAAAAGGATTGTTGGTTTGGGAAGTTGGGGTTTAAGTGCAGAATTTCCGCACTTTTTGGTAGCGAGCACGGGCCTCTCTTTGCGAAAAGTTAATAGTAACCTAACATGTTTTGCAGATTCTGGAGGGCCACGCTTTGGTTCTAAAGATCGAAGGAGCGGCAAGGAAATTGTTGAACTATGGGTAATTCAGCATATTGATTAAAGAACTTTGGCGTGGAAATGAACTAAGTTGTCGGCCATTCGTAGAGTGTGATGATCAGAGGCGTAGACCGCTGAATCTCTGGCCTTAAAAACAATTTGCAGGGCGGCGGCTTGATGACTGAAATCTTATTGACAGTAGGAAAAATACAACAAGAAGGTGGCTAGAAGTTCAGTGAATCTAAATGTTTGATAATGTGGACTAGTGGCTAATCAAGGCCTTCCAAATTCAGGGATTTCTGCTGCTGAAGGATTTTCATGCACATCATGATTCAGATTCAAAGGATGCTAGACCTCTGACTTCCTCATCGATTTATAGTAGGTCTCCTATTTCATTTAAAATCACATTTCACAGTCAACTGCCTTGTTTAAAAAACAGAGTTTTTATAAGGAGCCAACCCCCAAGTCCCGTGTGGATGGTACCGCCCTTGATATTTGATCCGACAACAGCCCACTTTTTAAGAGGCTGCTGCTGGATCAAATATCAAGGGTAATACTGCCCACACGGGATTTCACGGTCGGCCACCATAAAAATAAATAAAAAATTCCAAGGCCAACGAAAACTAAGGCTATAGCCTTTTTTATATATTATCAAGGCTATAGCCTTTCTCGTCCAACACCACTAAACCCAAAGAAAACGAAAATAAGTCAAGAGCCTTATTCGACTTAACCCTAAAACATATTCTCTAAACTTCCTACGTGTGTGTGCATGAGGGTCAAGTGTTGAATCGTCCACCCCTTATCTGAGGCACAATCTTAGGACGAAAAATTTTTCTCACCCACATCATCCCAGCAAACAGGAGATCTACACTTTCTCCCGTACATAGCCTCATATGGAGTCATCATCCCAGCAAATTTGCAAATCAGAATACTCTTTTTGCCAAAAAAAAACCACTAATAAGAGGAAGAGTAATAGTTCAAAGCATTTACCTTCAGCCATAACAGGTTCGAATGTAGGAGTTTCCATCATGATCCTTCATGTGACTTCTATCGGAGGCAAACCAACCAAGGAAAGTGGAAGTTGTAATACACTTTCGTTATTACCGAAAAGGGATGCACGAAACATGTTGGATTGAAATTTTTCTTTATATAAGAGGTGAAGAGTGGAGCAGAGCTGGCAGAGAAGAGAGACCACCCTGAAATCTGAAAGACATACTCCCCTTTCCAACTGAACAAGCGAGGCAATGGAATCGAGAGACTGGGATGCAACGGCCAATGGCGGCAATGCCTAGGAACTGGTCGATACGAAAAAGCAATTCTTCCTCTCCCTCCACTCCCTTCTCCCCCATTCTAATGACGTCCCAAAAGAGCCATTGCCTGTCCTTGACGAGATTATCAAATTCATCCTTTTGATAGAGGCCCAACTCCGATCTCTCCAGGCCCAAAGAGACACTCTTCTCCCTCCATCTCCCAACAGCAATATTGCCTCTTCTTCCTCCCCTGCCATACTTGTTTCTGATCCTAACTCCACCTCTTCTTCCTAACCCGTCGTCCTCATCTCTGATAGTGACCCGGCTTCTTCCAACTCCGGCGACTACGCAACTTGTTGATAGTTGGTTGGATCATTGTGCTCTGTGTATGGAGGTTGGGGAGTCGGTTGATTATCTATTCTCCCACTGTAGAGTAACTAGAGAGATTTGGGGATGCATCCTCAAACGATTTGGCGTAGTTTGGGTCTTTCCATCCTGGTTCTCTGACATGTTTGATAGTTGGTTTCACTTGCCTTGGCCAATTAGAGGAAGAATCGTCTAGAAGTTGCCCTTGTTGGCGAAAATTTGGATCATATGGAAGGAGAGAAATGGTCAGTGAAAGGCCCATCCTTTGCTTTCTCGCAAATTATCTCTAGTGAAATCTTGGGCTGGGATTCTACCAAGCTTTAGATTTGTTTCCACTCAGACCTATTGCAAGAGTATTGTGTAGTATTGTAATAGTGGGGACAGGAGGGATCCACCGGCGCCCCGGTGGAATCCACCTTATTGGGAAAGTTGCCTTATTTCCCACAAGTTGTGGGAAGGCGGAAACGGAAAAAGGAAAGAAGCTTTTTATAGGTTTTGGTTTTGGTAAAAATCTATAATATTAAACGAGGTATTTTCTCTTGTGTGAGGTGCGGCAAACATAAGAGAGAGAGAGAGTCTTGGGTTCCTCTCGGGGTTTCTTCTCGGGGTTTTCTCTTGTGCTTTGTCTGGTTGCTTGAATTTAGTTGGGAGATTAGTAGAAGAAGAAGTCAAAGGGAAGCAGACAAGCATGGAAGATGGGGAGAAGGATAGTAGAAGATTGGTAAGTAGTGTTTGGTTGCGTGGCAATCCCCGAGAAGGTTAGCGGAAGATGTAGGGGTGTCATTACCATGGAAGCAGGATTCGTTCTCAGCAGTGGGGAATCGCGAATCCCCGGTTCACAGTTCAGACTCGTGATTCGCGACGGTTCCCTAAATTAAGGGAATCGTGATTCCAAAACGCCGGAAACGCGATTTCAGTATTTTTAAAAAGAGTTATTAATTTTGTGGAAACGCGATTTTTTTTAAATGGAATCGTGATTCTTGTTTCGAAAAAACGCGAATCATAAATTCTTGGAATCGTATTCCTAATGTAGGGAATCGTGATTCCCCATATTTTCCAGTTTTAGATCTAATTTTTTTTAGAATTACATTTTTTACCAACTAATTCTCAAAACCCTTTAGGGTTATTTCTGTCTTTTCAATTTTAAACCCTAAAGCCGCGTATAAAGAAGATATTAGTTTTTTTTTTCACTTTCCTCCATCTTCGCTGTTCTTCCGACTCCAAGTCTCCGACTTTCGAGTTCCGATTTTGACGGTTTTATTTTATTTTAAACCCTAACAGAGGAAGAGGGAGAAGAGAAGAAGAGGGAGAAGAGGGAGAAGAGAAGAAGAAGAAGAAGAAGAAGAAGAGGGAGAAGAGAAGAGAAGAACTTGTAAGTTAAAGTGTTAAACCCTAAGTTCCTCTGTTACTTGAATTTCTGAGAATGGCTATTTCAAGTTGCAAGTTGCAACCAATTTGGATAATCCAAAATCTGTTTTTTTTTTTTTGTTGTGTTTTCTCTATTTTTTTCTAGGGTTGAAACAAATGGTACTCAAACTCCAACTCCGTCTCGTCTGTCGTAATCACCCTAAGGTCAGAGACTTCCTTCACAGGTTTTCTTTTCTCTTTTCTTTCCATGTTTGGATTTCCTTCAACAATTTATGGGAACGTTATATGATTATGGTTAATTTAGAAGGATATCAAAAATTAGGAACTTTCATAAATGTTTTTCCTTTCCAAAGTCCAAACTTTTCCAGAAATTTCTTGCAATCCAACAATCCAAACATGTCCTTATTCACATTTTTTCATGTCTTGTTTGATTCCATTTCTTGCCTTTTTTTCTTTTAGTTTTTCTTCTTCCTTTCTAGGGTTTCACTTTGCTGGACATCAAATTTCAATTCGGATGCAATTTGGGTCTTTTTCTGATTCCAGTTTATTTGTGTACTGCAATCTGAAAAGGCCCAAATTGCAACTTTGATGTAATTGTTAGCACTAAGCAAACCCTTTAAAAAATGCCTTCATTTTCCCTAAGTTGCAGATTTCGGGTAGAACCATAGAAAACAATATAACTGATTTTGTTTTTATTTTCTTTTTAGTTGTAAGTTGCAGAATTCGTTGTAAGTGGCAGATTTGTCTTGGTTTTTCTATTTTTTCTTATGTTGATTCCCACATATTTCCATATTATTGTCTGCTTGTTTAGTTGGTGCTTAAAAGTATTAGCTGCTTTAAATATAGCATACCCTTTATTTGATTTTGCTCGGTGCTTTTGTTTATACTTTATATTTTGTTAGGACTTAGGACCTAGGAGCAAATACCTTCGTTATCATAAGTCATAACTAGCAGATTTTATCATTTTAGTACATCTGACAAGTAACTTTTATCATTTGTTATTCAATAGTAGTACGAGCCTACGCGGAAAACTGTTATCATCTAAATGGAAAACTGTTATATTTGGAGAAGCATGTTTATGTTTAATGGTGTAATACTGAATGCTTAGATTTTCATGTATTTTCCTTAAATTTTATCATTTTTTAATTTTTTATCGCTCCCCGGCGACTCCCAGGCGAACCCACGATTCCCGCTCCCAACCATCGCCGGAGCCTTCAATTCCCGCTTTTGATTCCCGAATCGAATCTCACTTTCGAATCCCAAATCGAATCCCGCTTTCGATTCCCGCCCTGGCAACCTTGGCCATTACCAAAATAGAGTGGAAAAGAGAGAAAAGGAAGAGAGAGAGAGAGAGAGATAGAGAGAGAAGATTCTTCTCCTAATCTTCCCCAAATTTCACCAAAATGGTGAAAGATGAGGAGAAGATTAGAGGAGGGAACATTGCCGCCACATATGAAAAAAGGTAATAATGATGTTGGTCAAAGAGAGTTTGGGCAACCAAACATGCTTTGGGCAGATCTTCGGGAGATCATCGGCGTTTCAAACGCCGATGATCTCCCACATTTGAGCAACCAAACAAAGCATTGGGGTTTTTTCTTGGGTTTTCTTTTGGGGTTTTCTCTCAGGTTAGTCTTGGTGTACGGTCTTAGTTGAGAGAAGCAAGGAAAGGGTTGCAGGTTTGTGAGTTTGGGTTTAATCCATTGTAATCCTTGTAATCCATCGTAATCCTTATATTTTTTATGATATGGCAAGAGTTCTCAAGAATTCCATAGCACTCAAACCACTTCTCAATAAAATAAAATATGGGCTTCAAAACAAGGGAGTTATAATTCTCAAAGTGAGTTCACTACTAACGAATCAAAAGCAATTATAAACGAAGTTTTTTAGGTTCCAACAACTCTCGCCTATATATTTTCGCCAGCCTCAGAGTGAACTAAACCTGCTAATCATATGAAACAAAATGGAAAACGCTTCTAAAATGGGTTCCTATTTAGAAAATAAAGACCACGATAAAATTGGCCGATGATTTCATCAATTTCAAAGTGATTTTTGGTTTTCATTGGGATACGTGCCTCTTCCTTTGTCTTATGGCGTACGTGTCACGAGATTGACTCCCGTCTTTTTTTCAAATGTGATTCCTGTTTTGCTAGAAACCCTCAAACAAAATAAATATAGAGTAAGCTAGACAGTCCAATATGTACCCACCAACCTTAACTAGCGGATCAAGCATGTGTGATAAAAACATTTCAAAACAGAGACCTTCAGAATATAATATAAAAATATTTTCCTTCTGTATAACAATGAGGTTCTCAATTAAATCTTTGCACAGTTTTGCCATCTCCATTTGCATAAAACAATTCATAAATTTAAAAATACTTTTGAAAATCTACAGCCTATTCAAGTACGGCAACACTTATCACTGTGTCAGACTGAGAACAAAAGCCACATACCACCCCAGTGGCGGGGTTCATAACTAGAGGCACATACTTCCCATGTAACGAGGTTAACAGACATACCACATGAAACAGAATAAATAATCATGCTACCAGTGTTTAACACCCCAATTAACAGGTTCCAGATCATAGTCAGGCTGAGAGTCTAAAAAAATAACGAAAGAAAATATCCAGAATTTATAAAACAATTCAACGGTATCACCATGTGCATTTCGTTTACAATCCAGAGTAACTACTTTGAGCATAGAAATCAAAGCAATTTCTACTGCTACACGTCAAATACCTATTCCTACATACTTAATATAAATATTTGATTTAAAATAATTTCATTTATCAAATAAGATTCAATAGCAATTTCCCTTCTCAAAGTTATTTGAATATCAGATGAGATCCAATAGCAAAATCAATTGTAACTAAGATTCCATAGTAGAATAACTTTTCTAAATTATTTTAATATAAACACTACTTTTTAGAAAATAACATGTTGAAATACAATAGAGAAGGTGGGAGATCACTTACCTCACAAGGCCGCTTTGAAAATTCCCTTTTCCAAAATCAAAATTGAGACCCCAAGGAAAGAACATGAAGATATTTCAAAAGCAAAAGGATGAAGGTATATAGGTAAAATAATGTGAAAAGGTTGGGCTTCAAGAAGGCATGCAAAAGAGAGTCAAAAGGGGCTATCAGTTTGGGAAGTAGGGGTTCTAAAGTGCAGAATTTTCGCACTTTCTGGTAGCGAGCATGTGCCTCCCTTTGGGTCCATTTGAATGCAACAAAATATGCTCCCTTTGGGCTCGTTTGAATGCCACAAAAGGCTAGAATGGAAAGTAATCCCCAATGGTCAATTTTTTTCTGTTTCTGCCTGTGAAATCATTGCTTGGTTTATATGGAAAGTAGGGAAAATCCTTGTCGATGGGTTGTCGGCTGACGTGGCACCATATATTTCGACTAGTATTTCTCCTATTTTTAAGCAGAAAAGGTGAGAAAGAGAAACTCTCTCTCTCTCTCTCTCTCTCTCTCTCTCTCTCTCTCTCTCTCTCTCTCTCTCTCTCTCTCTCTCTCTCTCTCATACACACGTTTTAACCGGTGATTGTTCATATTTTCTTTCCCTTTCATGTCTGCCAAACAGTCATTGGAATCGGAAATTTTTCCGATTCCCAGTATTGACAGTCCTTTCCTTCTCATGTCGGTGACGTCGCACTTTCCATTTCTGAATCCTTTGCCGCCATCCGAATGGAACCTTTGCGAAAAGTTAACAATAAAACTTGCGGGTTTTGAGGGCAACGATTTGGCTCTGATGATCGAAAGAGTAGATCGGCGAGGAACCAGCTGAAATATGTGTAATGCAGCAAGTTGGTTGAAAGGCTTTGGTGTGGAAATGAACTAAACCGTCAGTTATTCGCAAAGTGTGATGACCAGTGGCGTAGATTGCTGAATTTCTAAGCATAAAAACAATTTGCAGGGCAACATTTGATGAACGAAATTGTATTGGCAGTAGGAACAAGACAGCAGGAAGGTGGTTGGAAGTTCAATGTAAACAAATTTTTCAAAAGGTGGACAGGTGGCTGATCAAGGTCTTCCAAATTCAGGGATTTCTGCTGCTCAAGGGTTTTCATGCACAACACGATTGAGATTCAAAGGATGTTGGACCTCTTGCTTGCTCGTTGATTTGGAGCAGAGGTCACCAATTTCATTTAAAATCACATTTCAAAGGCAACTTCCTGTTAAAAAACCAATCTAAATCCAACGAAAATCAAGAAAGGCTATAGCCTTCCGCGCCCAACACCACTAAACTAGAAGAAAACGAAAAGAAGGCAAGAGACTTATTCCACTTATTCAGCTAAACCGACTTAACCCTAAAACATATTCTTTAAACTTCCTGAAACTTCTCCATCAGGGCCAGGTATTATAGACAATGTTGTGAATTAACACCCACAGCATCACTTTTTAAATTGGGCAGTTTTCCATGATTTATATATAAGTGTAGTTCATTGCTCTTCCTTAAAGAATACACAAAGAAATAAAAAGTAATAAACATAAAAATGGTTCCTCTCCTTGACCTATGTCTAGTTCATGATAATCAGAACAAAAAAAGATGAATAAGAAAAGAATACAGAGAAGAGTGCGCCACAATTACCTTATCTTCTTTGAAGTGCAGGTCTAGCCAGTTCCCTTTTGAAGCCTTGAACAATGTGATGATAACCTTATTGGGCTTAACCACCACCTTAGATTTCTCAGGTACAATCTCCTTGTTCAATTTTGGTATAGCACACCGATAATTCTTCCCTTGGACATCATGGAATTTCACATCAACCGACATCGCCTTGAAAACCGTCTCTACCTTATCCTGATCCACACCTTCTAAGGACACATAAATCTGAAGAAAAAACCTAAATCAGTCTGTCATTCAATACCAATTAACAACAGATATGACCCCTTTAGAAAGCAGAATAGTTTCAATTACCAACCAAACCATAACATAATAATAATGTAGCATTATTGAAGAAAAATCACCCCAAACAAATGGGAGTGGAGATTTAATCAATACAAATCAGAGAAAATCTTCTACTCAAGCCTTTCCTACATATGCTTAGTAGTAATAAAACGAAATTCAAGATTGAGAGAGGAGCTGAACCTTATGAATCAACGGAAACTTTTTGGAGACTAAAAACAAAATTCAACATTGAGAATATTGTCAAATGGGCTGAAAATTAATCAAACCCACAAGAACCATAATAATTCCCAGATCAGAAATTGCAGAGAAAAGACTTACCCTGTTTTCCCTAACATTCACCCTCACCCCAATCTACCATAATAAGCTTTCAAAGAAATTGATTAAACTATGCAAAACAGTAGTGGTTGGCTATACAAGACTAAAACATTTTACTAGTGAAATTAATAGAACAAAATGGATACATCATTAATGTCGACCATGAAAAATCAACATACCTTGATTTTGTCGTTATCTTGATCCCAACTGAATGATCCAAGAGTGACATAATTCCGTGCCGGGTTACTAGGCACCTTCGTTCCAATAACCAGATTAGAAGCTTGCGCAATCGGTGCCGCAACACTAGCTTTCAACAACTAAAGAGATTGAGATTCAGCAAAGTGAGCAAATAAATTACAAAACCATCCTTACTGAACTTAATAGAGTAATGACCAAAATAACAAGGGCAAGATATTCAATATCCTATCACTCTATCAGTGGAAAAAGTAAAGAAGAAGTGGAAATGCAGAAAACGGAAAAATAAAAGGTAGATGATTGAATTCAAAGTGTAAAAGAAACAAGATTTAGGGTTTCAGAACTGACCGGTAGAAGAATTAGATGGATATGAAAACGAAATCTCAAGGGTTTATAATTTAGGGGAAAATGTGCTAAATTTCAAATGATAAAAAAAAAAAAAAAAAAGTACCTTGTCCAAGTTTTGAATCTCGGAGGAGAGAAGAGAAAGGGTTCGAGGCCTTTTGGCGATTGTTTGGAGGTGACGAAGCTCCTCCAAATCCAGACACAGATCTTCTGCCATTTCTCTCTAGGGTTTCTTTCTCTTCTGCACCCTTTTGTACAGATTCTTTTACAGGAAGTTTCTAGAGGCTCTTCGTTCTGAATTTCTCATGTATATCGCAAAAACTTCTAGAGCTAAAATACTAGAAATGCCCCTAAAATCTCTGATATACAATGGCCGTTAGTCCCAAGTGTTTTGGGTATTATGGTCAATTGCTTAATCAAATGCTATATGACCATTCGCCATCCCTTACAATATAATATGCATTTATGTTATGATCTTGTCCATTGATCGTGTGGGCCAGACATGAATATGTAGGGCAGTCGTGGGTCCGACAGAAAGACGCATCATACTAACCGTTCTCCCTATATCCTACAAAGAATGATTATCATTTCTGCGATAGGGACCTTGAGGAACTATAAGGGCTTATGGGGGGCCGACAAAATAATAGCTTTATTGGACAGTTGGACCACAAGAGAAAAGTGAGGATCAAGGGCCCATAAATCATGGGGCTAAGCCTTATATAAGCAATACATTTGGCTCATGATTATGATTTATGATGATCAAAACTAGGGCTGCAACTCGAGCCGGGTTTTACCCGACCCGCATCGACCCGACCCGAAAATAGCCTGGGTTGGGTTTAGGTTTCATGGGTTTCGGGTCGAGCCGGGTTGAGCATTCAAAAGCCTGCATGAATCCCGGGTCGAGCTGGGTTTGAAGGGGCCCGACCCGAGTTACATAAGTTATAATATGTACATTTTTTTCTATTGTTAGTTAAAAGTTAAAAGTAAAAACCCACGCACCCATTGTTACTGTATGTGAGTGTAATTTCTACTTCTATGAGTTGAGTTGATTCAGCATTGTGTGATTGTAATTACAACATTGTTTGATTACAACATTGTTTGATTCAAGTGTGATGTGAGTGTAATTACATCATTGTTTGATTCAAGTGTAATGTGAGTGTAATTTCTGCTTCTATGAGTTGAGTTGCCTTGCCAGACAAGAATTTTCCTAAAAAAATTGTGTCAACGTGAAAAAACCCGAACCGACCCGAGATTTATCATGGATAGGGCCAGGCTTGGGAATCGTGGGTTTTCCGAAAAAAAACCCGACCCGAGATATTTCTCGGGTAGGGTTGGGTTCTCCAAAACCCGACCTGCCAGACTCGAGTTGCAGCCCTAATCAAAACTATTGATCAGGTGGGTACACCACATGATGAGACTGGAATCTCCAATCGCTGACTACAAAGATTTCATTCGTTGATTATTCGAAGCTTCAAACAATGGAAAGAAGTTCTAAAGAAAAGTACTTTTTTTTATCAAGAGATGAAGATCTCAAACGTCACTAGAAGTCTTGTAGTGGCCTACAAAATGAACGGCCCTGATCATTTTGAACACATATTACGTGAATGTCCCTACAGGCAGGTTGAAAAATGGAGGAATGTATTTCCCCTAGGGGTGCACCTAGGATCGGTTTTTGGGAATTCGAGATGTGCTTTTATCATAAAATCGGGTCGGTTTTTCTTTAGCAAAAGCTCAACCTGACTCTACCCGTGACACGCCCGGGGTGGGGATCGTGTTGGGCAGGATTTTGGGCCTTATAAGGGGTGTTTGGATACGCTGATTTTAGAATCCAAGTTTAATTTGAAAATGGTGCAAAAGAGGGTTCATGATCAAGCTCTTGTCTGATGTCCGGACAGCGTTTCTTGAATTTTAAGTAAGAAATCCAGGTTTTAGAAAGCTCTCCCGCATCCCGAGATTTCTAAAAGCTGGAAACATGGGACGATCAGCCACTCTCTTGCCGATGGAAAGAAGGGCAAAAAATCAGAAAACGACGGCTGGTTCGCTTCTCCCCATGTCTCTGATCTACAATTTTGAAGAACTCCCAGATTCTAGAATCAGCGTATCCAAACGGCCACTCAGGTCTTGGATAGGGTAAAGAAATGGCCAAACATTGCAGAATAATGAGAATTTCCCATGTCAACTCCACATCGCTTTGAAAATATCGTTGTTCCCCGTATTTATGTCTAAGCTTTTAGATTAGGGCATTGCAGGGTCGATTTTGCCAAATGTGATTCCTCCGACTCTTTCATTCTTTTCATCTCCTTCCCAAATACTCTCCAAAATCCCTTCCGTCAAGTGTTGCCGAACCTCATCCTAAGGCTGGCTAAAGTTATTAAAAATTTAGATTTGATTACAAATCAACCCACGGTAGTTTAGTTGTGACGCCTCCTGATTAAAGAGCAATAAAGAAAAACTATCTCAAATAGAAAACTAACACCATGTGTTTGCAGACCTTGGAAGGTTATGCATCAATCTCCCCCTCCACCACATGAAGGGGTCTCTGCATCAAAACTATGTGTTCTACATGTTTAATTCATAAATTCACCCGAGTATAGATAATAAAGAATACGCAGTCAATTAAATCAAAATATCCTGAGGACACCTGAAAGCAAACTTAGAAATAGAGATTTTATACAGTGCTGTAGGGTGTGGAGTCAAGTGTTGGACTTCCAACCCTTGATATTTGATCCCACAGCCGCCCACTTTTTAAGGGAAGGTCGTTGGATCAAATATCAAGGGTGGTACTTTTGTCATGCTGACTACATTGGACTTCACGGTCGGGCACCAAATAATTTCTCAAAAACATGATGTTATGCAGCGGATTTAAAGTAGAGAACGGCCACCCTGGCGGAAAACCTTGAATCCACAAGAAAGAAGAACTTGTATTCATCTCTATTCAACAAAGAAAAGTTCTCCCATATACATGCACACATCCATTATTGAGTATTCAACTACATATATGAGACTCCCAACTTATGTAATTTAACTATAAGTAGGGCTCCTAACAAGAATTCTAATTCCGCATCTACTAACTTAGTTCAGGACTCTTACCCAACTGGAGACCCAGAGAAATATAAATAAATAAAAAGGAGTAATGCTAGCGAAACCGAGAGAAAGACTGAGCAGGGGACCGAACAAATGGGTGCTCTCCACAACATCCGTGACTTGAGATTTCTAAGAAGAAATAATAGTTTGAAATCCAAATTTGAACTAGAGTTTAAGCAAAACTAATGACCCAACACATATTTAGGATACTTGTGTAAGAACAAGAACCGATTACAATCTAAAATATGATGCTTGATATTAGTTTTTTGAAAATCAATTTACATTTTACATAACAGTTGAAAACCAACTGAAACTAATTTAAAGTACTTAAATAACTTAAACATGCATAGAAATATATAGAATAATAAGAAAAACTTATCAAAAAATATTACAAACTCAGGCTCTTGCGTAAAACAAGAAACACTTTCTCTTACCGTTCAGTTATCATGAGTTTGTTCGTATTACACACAAGTCGACCTAATTAGAAACATCAGGTTCAAACAGGAAAACACTTCCACCTAGCCCCTGTAGCAATTTACCTATTTTTGCCCCTTCTTTTTCCATAAATCCCCAAACATCCTAATCCCTCCTCCCTTCCTCTTCCCACCACCAAAACCATCATCATAGCCGTCCGCTATCGGCGATCCAAAGCTAGCATAGCCGTCCGATTCAAATCCCCCCATATTCTTGTCCATGGACCCACACCTCTCCCTCACTCTCCTCCCATTCCCATCAACTCCTCCAGCCAACACGGCTGCAGCCGCGTCAGCCGCCTTCCTCCACTGCTCAGTCTGCACTTTCAGCCTTCTCATCTCAGCCTCCATAACCAGCTTGGCTCCCTCGGAGGCTTCTAGCTCCTCCTTAAGCCGAGCCGCCCCAGTCTTGGCTTCGTCCAGCTCATCCCTTGTTTGGCTCAGCTTCAAAGCGGCTTCCTCTTCTTTAACCCCAGCCATAGACGCCTCGGCTCTTGCCTCTAAAACCTCCCTTTTCAGCTCATCATTCTCAGTCTGAAACCTCTCCACCACTTTCTCTTTCTCTTCCAACTTGGCCTTTAGCTCAAGTACTTCGTCATTCTCCGGCTCGGCTACCAGCTCTGAGCATTCGTCATTCGGCTTCGTTTCAAAGTCTCCTGGCTCGGGAATGTGGCTCGGCTCCACCTCCAGCTCAACTGGGATTGCCACCGCCGGGACTTCAAAGACGTCGGTTTCTGGCGAGTTTTCGTCGATTATGTTCTCTTCCGGTGGGGGATAGTTGGTTTCTTCTTTCGCATCTGGTTCGTTAATTTCTTGAGGATCTACGGCTGGGATTTGATTCTTGATAATCTCCAGTTCTTCCTGAGCGTCTCTCTTGGCAGCTTCAGCTGAAGCTAACTGTTCTTTTAACTTTTTGAGCTCTTCTTGTGTTTGATTCAGCTGGGATTGGAGGTCGGTAATGCGAGGGCTACGTTTCTTCTGATAAAAAAATCGATTAAAAGATCAGATTATGGTCCTCAACTCAACAAAGCCTTTGTCCCAAACTAGTTTGGGTCGGCTAAATGAATCCTTTAGAAAAATTTAATGAAGAATGTGAAAGGAATGTATCCGGGTATAATCCTGGCTCTAGTTGAGTTCTTCTCCGTGGATCATTTTCTTCCCTTCTATCCTATATCCTGGAATCAGATTATGGTACTTGAAATAGAAAAAAAAAAAAACATTTGGTAGAATTTGAAATCATAAACTATATATGCATTAATGCAAATACCTCTGGTAACGGGCCACGGGGAGATCGCCTATCACCGAGCTTAGGGCTCCGATCAACAATGGGCCGATTAGTAGGATGCAGCCCGTCAGATTCGGAGCTTGGGGTCCTCAACTGAAGAGGAGTCCGAGGAGATTGTCTTTGAGGCATCTCGGAACCTCTGTATGACATACAAAAATTTGAAATTTCAGATTCCCTGTAAATTGAGGAATAACCAAATAGAGAAATAGATCGAAAGAACAGCCAGGAAGTGGGATTTTACCTTGATCTCTGTGGGCAGACTTTAACACTTTTTGACATCAAATCACGGTAAGAGGGGGCGCATTATCCTACAGTGGGGAGAAAAAATCATCGGCCAAAGGAAACGTTAGCAAAAGATAAACAATATAACGAGAGCTGCTACAAAACATGGAATACAATATCGACAAGCGTGAAAAAAGAACAGATAAAGCGCTACGAAGACTATCTTTGACTTCGAAACAAAGTGACCAAAATACCCCAGCACCAGTGGTAAATTTTCGAAATAACTAGAAATCCGACAGGCCAATGGAGGTCTGGTCGTAATTAGACATGTACGGCAGAAACAATAGGGAATAGAAACGATGCCATTTTTGGAAATTAAAACCTTAAGTAGGGGTACTTTAGCCTTTTGGTCAATCGTTTTGAATTCAAAAGCGCATTCCCCGGTTTCAAAAGTTTTTCCATGACAATAATCCTTGGGAAGTGAAATTTACGCCCTCTTGATCACCAGCGACACCCAGCATCAGTCTATCAAAGACAAAATGAGGCTCATGTACTTGATGTTAGAAAAATCCAGTGGCTTTGATTGCAAAGTACACTGGCAATGGGTGTCCGTAAATATCATTTTAAACAAGACAAATTTGATTAGCTGATCCAAACCGTCCAATAGGTGCATTATGTTCATATCGGCTAGATACCTTTCAGCTTCTAGATGATTTTTTCACCCCCCCCCCCCCCCAAAAGGATAACGCGCCCCACTTTAACGTGAATTGGGGGCAAACTTCTTCAACGCTTTTTGGGGCGCATTATCCTCCAGGGGGTGAAAAAATATCACCCTTGAAAAAAAATGGGAGTAAAGGACTCACAGTTTCAACTACACAGCCACGAGTCAATTGCTTTTCTCCCAATAACTCAAAACCCGACTAGGGGAAGCACATGGGGGCTACCACCAAAGAGGGGTTTTAAATGATCCACGAGCTTTTTTATCCGCTAAGACTGACATCTTTAATAAAGGTCCTTCTGTCTGAAAGATTTTTAAAAGTAAAGCCATTTATTAGCCCTTTTTTTTTTATACTTGGGACAGCCCCTTTTTTAAGTTTTTGAGTTTTGAGTTTTGACTGCAAGGTAAGACAAGATTTTCAGCTCATTTTGCCGTTGGAGGCTCGTAGCTCCCCTTTCGTTCTAGTTTAGCCTGTAACCTACTCTAAGATGCGCGTTTTATAACACAACGATCTGCGAGTAAATGCAAGGGTATACATGTCATTTCGGACGACATGGCGATTTCGAACATGTTTTTTGACAGACATTCTTTCCAAAAAAGAGAGAAAATGCAAATCAGAGAAAATAAACGAAGACAGGTAGAGATAAATAAATAAACGATCCTTACATAAAAAAATCTAGCCTTGGATTTCTTTAGGTTTAACATAGAAAATAAAAAAAGAGATGATAAAATGTTAAAACTGATGATTATCTAACTGATATCTCACGAAAACAGCTAAACTAAGAACGATTGAAACAAAAATCTAGCCTCCTAAACAGAGATCTACAATCCGAAACCACTGACATAGTCTAATATGAACTATAAGCATGAATAGGACAAATTTTAAGCTTGATTTTTTTATTTTTTGCTGAGAAATTAAAGAGATCTATGATTGAAAGCTCTAAAATCTAGCCTCTTAAAGAGATCTATGATCTGAAAACAACTGATATAGTCGAATATGAAGTATAACTACGAAAATCGCTCACATTTTAAAATTAATGTGTTTTGCTGAGAAAATAAAGAGAGATGGCTCCTGAACAAGATTGAAAGCTCTCTAATCACAGATCTTCAAACAGAACTTCATGAATCTCAGATCAAAAGAAGTATATAAAGAGCCGAACTCTAAAAACTAGCTTCTTAAGCGAAAAAAATGAGAAGGCACATTCGAAAATAATCTTACGAAGATGAACATCATGATCTGAGTAAAACAAAAGGGAAAGATAAAGACGAAACTCACAGATATTACTATGTCTCTGTAACAAGAAACTTAAATCGCCTTCTTAGATCAGATCTGGAAATCTCTCGTAGATCTCGGTTCTCGAGGATTTGAAAGCATCTGAGAAAAATAAAACCAGAGGAGGGAAATAGAGGAAAGAAAGTTCAAAAGCAGGAGAGCAAAGAGAGATTTATACAGTGGTTTTCAGAGTGAGAGATTTTCTCCTTTTTGAATTATAAGCTGGAATTGACACGCCATTGGAATCCGCAGAAGAAGACAAATGGAAAATTTTGAAGTCAGTTCCCTTAAAAACCCGAGCTTTTATCTTTTTTGTTGTCTTTTACCTTTTTAGCCCTCCGATAAAGTAATACAAAAGGAGAAGTGGGGGCTTTGCTGCTTTAACTCATAAATGCACCCTCGTAACTTTCTGCATTGTATGCCTAAAATACCCTTTCTCAACCTCCATGCAGAGCACGAAAAGCACCCCTACTTTCTGCGTTGTATTCCTAAAATACCCTTTTTAGGAAGAAATTATGTATTAATAGGGGTTTCCAGATCTAAGTGGTGGGCCCCATTTTTTTACGTAAAACGTTTGCATTTGATGTGTAAAAGATCCAGGACGTTCATGCAGCGCACTTCAACTCTTCAGCAGAACCCTAAGAATGACTAATAGATCAAGGGTTATGATCATCCAGTAATGATGAAACCAATGGTACCGATCATATCAAGATGGCACACATGAGTCCAAAAAATTAGAAAGAAGCTCTTAAATTTACAGTATTTCTTTAGACTAATTTTTAGCTTTATCTTATAAATGTAAATTTCTCTATAACTATTAAATACCTCTCATTTTTAAGCTAACGAGGTTAACAGTTGTAGATAAATTTACCTGTATTATATTTTTTTATCTATGAGTAGTGTATTATATATATGAGAAATTATACGATGCCCGACCGTCAAAATGTAAAGGGCGGAAGGAGACAAAACTTGCTGCCTTGGTTTTTGAACCAAGGAAAAGTAAAATATTGTACTTTCTCTTGGATTAAAAATCAAGGGAGAGAGGGTTTGTCTCTCTCCGCCCTTTATTTTGATGGTCGGGCATCATATAATTTCTCTATATATTAATAGGTATAAAGAAATAGACATTTAAAAGCAATTACATACTTAAAGGATACTACATTTATAAGGTTTTAAACAACCTCAGGAGTCACCCTAGTTTTGAATTTTCTTTAGATGTTTTGCATTTTCTTCTTTATATTTGAATTTAATCCATTTGTAGGCCCTTCATTAGATTCCATTAGACCCTCCCATGAGACAGACATAATAAGAATTATGTGTGGTAATTAGATAACAAATGCTATAATTATAAAGACATCGTAGAAAGAATCTTTCTCCTCTACTCTCTCTCTGACATAGTTGTCGATTCTGTTTCGTTCGATGCTTCATTTTGGTCAAACAGGATGTTTCGGTGTTTCGGCTATTTCTGTGTTTCATTTCGGAATAGATGCTATGACCAGAGAAAACATTTTAAAAGTTAATTTTTTTACAAAAAAGAATCTAAAAATAAAAGAATATATTTCATTACTTGAAAATAATAAATTTATAGCAAAACATCAATAAACGCCAGGGTAAACAGTCAAAAAGCAAACGAGAGCTTATACAGTTGTAGACAAAGAAAAGAAAATGAGGTTTTAGATGAGTTTATATAGGTTTTTTATTTGGGGAGACAAAAGACTAAATATCCTTCAAACGGCTATAAAAAGCTTTAAAAATTGACTTAAACTAAGGGTAAAATAGTAAAAAAAATTAGCTGTTGGAGGGCAGTCCTATACTTCTAAAAAAAATAGTGTGTTCCATTTATCTTTTGGGTAAATCTGTTTCGGAACAGATCGGAACAATTAAATCTAACCCATGAAACAGTTCCACTTGTTATTATACCATAGAGATATTGAGAGAGTTGTTGACGATCGTTTAGTTGCATCATAGAGATCGGGAACTGATCTCGTGAAGATAGGACATTTCGTTTTCTTTTCCTAAATCAGTTAATCTAATAGGCCGTTTGGATACGTGGATTTTAGAATCCAAGTTTTTACTTTGAAAACAGTGTAAAAGAGGGTTCATGATCAAGCTGTTGTATGCTGTCCTGACAGTTTCTTAGATTTTAAGTGAGAAATTCAGTTTTTAAAAATCTCTACTGCATCCTGAGATTTCAAACACCTGGAAATATGGGAGGATCTGGTACTCTCTTGCTGACGAAAAGAAGGGCGAGAAGTCAAAAACGTAAACGACTGCTGGTCCGCTTCTTCTCTTGTCTCTTAGCTACAATTTCGAAGAAATCTACCTGTCCAAACAGCCCCTAAGGGAACTGATCCATTGCTTTGCTTTGATGTTGGATTCACATGACATGTGTTGATTGGTGGGTGGGGGCGCATAGTAATGATCCTAGTTTAGGGTAGGTTGATTGTATATATGATGGTCGGGGTGACATATAAGTTAGCTTTTCCCCACAGTTGCCTTCTTCACATGCAATGTCTTAAGCTTAGCAACTCCCTTTCACATGCATTGTCATGGCCTTCATGCTTTTCATTCAACTTTGCTGAAAAAGATGCCCATTAATGAATCTACTTATTCAACTAGATGAGGTCTCATATCTTCTTGACTATTTCTAGTATAGTTTTTCTGGGCATAAATAAAATTCTTGAATCTTGATTAGGTATCCTCATATCTTCTTGACTATTTCAAGTATGGTTTTCTTTTGGCCATAAATAAAAATTTTGAATCTTGATTAGGTATTGTTAAGTTATGGAAAATTGAAGTGGGACTTCATGCCCTGGGATTTAGGATTCTTAATCCATAGGGAGAGTTAAAGAAGAGTTCCAGGAAAGGAAACCCAGCTTAATCCTTAGGAAATTGCATGATACTCTTACTAGGTTTGGGATTTTGGTAAAAGAGCATGCCTAAAATTTCTCTCTCTCTCTCTCTCTCATGTGACTTATGGTGGGGACGTCTCTTTCCCTCATGTGAATTACTGTAGGGACCCCGAAATGACGTTAGACCTCACAACAAGAACCCACTAGACATGTCTAACTTTAAGCGGTGCTTTACTCACCTTTGTGTGAAAAAGCCAGTGATGAGGTTTCACGAGAGTTCTATGGTATTCTCAGATTTTTAGGCTCATTGATTGAGTTAACGAACTCAAGGTCGAGATACAAAGCCTAAGTCAATTGAGTCATAGGTTCAACCCCTAGGTGCAATAAATCACCCAGCATATTAGATGCCTCTCCCCTATCTCCAAATTCTAAAATGGATTAAATTTTCTAAAAGGCTGTTTGGATGCATAGCATTTTTTGCATGGAATATCGATTTTATAAGGTTTGGTAAGCTCGTATGCATGCAATTTTTCACTAAAACTAAAATTTTCCGCTAACATGAAAAATTGCAAACCTATCAAACCTTGGATTTTATTTTTTAGAGAATGTATTTTTCATGGAATCTTTTTCCATAACTTTTCCCTAGATCTTTTGCAAGGGGAAGTTAATGTACGAAAAGTGGAAACTTTTCCCACGAAATTCACTCCACTTCACTCCCATTTCAATCACTTTCGTTAAGGGTGTCAATTTTGGCTCGAGCTCGGCTCGAATCCTTAACGAGGCGAGGCGACCCGGCTGGTCAGGCTCGTTAAGGCTAGTTAAAGATTTAATATATTTAAATATATATATTATATATTAATATATACACTAAAATGGTTTTCGAGGGGGTGAAAGGAGGCAAAATATGTCACTTCTTTTTTGGAACCCCATTTGTTACTTGGACCACCATCCCGTGGTGTAAAAAGAGTAGTAAAATTACACTAGATAGGACTGTCCAGGGAAGATGAGGGGTGTAAATATAACCCGAGCTCGGTAAGGCTCGCGAGCCTAGCCTAGCCGAGCCGAGCCGAGTTCGAGCCTGGTTCGAGCCCAAGCCAAGCTTTTGAGCTTAACGAGCCGAGCCGAGCCGAGCTGGGCCAAGCTCAGCTCGGCTCGTTTACACCCCTAACTTTAGTTCTTGAGACAGTAACCAAGTAACCAAGTAACCAAACAGAGTCCAAGGGTCTTTCTAAAACCAAGGGTTACGTTCTCTTTTCCAATTTATAGTAAGAAATTCATAATTTCTACAAAGGTAAATTTTGTTAGAAAGGGCAAATTGGTGATTTAAATGGGCATTTTCTTTCAATAACATATTCATGGAATATTGATAGGCTCTAGATATTTGCACGACTGTGTTCGTAACGGGGCAAAATCACCTTGTCTTTTATGTTTTTTAATTGGCTGCTGAGAGCTTTTTGGGAATTGTAAAAACCTTTGACGCTTGGTTAGATATGGTTAAATAATAAGGGTTTTGCTAACCAATCGGCCCTTAGGGCACTATTTAGCAAAACCCCTTGTCAAAACATGGGTCGGGGGGGTGGGGGGATATCACTCCCCTAAATATTTTGTATAAGATTTAATTACTAATTATTGATAAAGCTAGTCTAAACATACCCCATCATTTATCAGTCATCTCTTACACAACTTACCATTAGAAGAATTTTACTCCGTCGGTCACATCATACTAATAATCTTCTCGTAGATTCATTGTTAATAAAATTCTTCTAAATACTTTAATTTTACATATACAATTTCACTCTCCAGTTCGCAATAAATAACAGACTTTTTATTAGATTTTTATTTTAGACTTGCAATTAATAATATTCAAATTATATCACTACCATAAGGGAGTTGATAGCCACTTTGGCGGAAAGCGATTTCACGACCGGCTTTTGCATGTGATGACAACCACACATGTTGACTTGTTCGCAGATTTTGTCTTACTCATTTAATTCATCTGACATGGGTCTCATCACATGCAAAAACCAGGCGCGAAATGGATTTCCGAGAAAGTGGCTAGCAAATCCCCTACAAAAAATATTCGCAGATTTTGTCTTACTCATTTAATTCATCTGACATGGGTCTCATCACATGCAAAAACCAGGCGCGAAATGGATTTCCGAGAAAGTGGCTAGCAAATCCCCTACAAAAAATATATAAATTCATTCATTTATATATCTCATCAATTTTAACATCACTACCATCCACTCTAAAAAAAATTCTCACTCTAACAAGGAACATGATAAATACTAGCTACCATCTGCCAAATGCAAAACAACAGTTACCAAATTTCACCTCTTCACCAGAAGAATCATATTATAAGCAAAAAATATCAGCAAATCTATCCCTGCACAATCTCTAAAAACTTGCTCAACTCAACTCAACAAAGCCTTTGTCCCAAGCTAGTTGGGGTCGGCTAAATGAATCTTTTAGAAGAAAAAAAATTCATGAAGACGGTAATATCTAAAAACTTGCAATTAATAATATTCAAATTATATCACAACCAAAAGCATATACATTTATTCATTAATATTCTTCATCAATTTTAATATCTCTATCATCCACTCTAAAAAATTATCACTCTAACAAGAAAGATGATCAGTAACACCATCTACAAAATGCAAAACATCAATTACCAATTAATAATATCACCAAATTTATGTCTCCACAAAGCCCCACAGAATATCAATTCTAGCTATCTCAAAATTATCTCTCATAATATTACCAAAGTTCAACAACCAATAACAAGATACAACAATCGTAACACTAATCATAACTCACACTTTCATCTCTCACTTATAAAATCTTTCTTCACTAATCATAACTATTATGTTGTCTTCTATAACTTCAGGCATCTATCTATAGACTGGAATGACTCTAAGCACTAAAAGAAAAACCAGTTTAGGCAATGAAAAATATAAACTCCCCCTAGACTATTTTTAGAGAGAGAGAGAGAGAGTTTATCCGCCGCTGTGACTAAATATTTGCAAAATAAAAAAATCTTTCAGGTTATCTAAAAGATGTATCATTAGCCCAACGATGGTTTGATTTAATGCTCACTAAAAGTATTTCATTAGATGTTTTTTTTTTTTGCTTTAACATTTTTTGATGAAAAAATTAGGTATTTTTATATATTTTTTATCAAAGAATAAACCCATTTCCGTCTTCAAAGGAAAATAGTATTAATTGCAGTTAGAAATATCTCCTCACCACAATTTTTCTACCAAAATTATGGTATTTTTGTTTTTGGTTTTATACCAAAAAATACTCGCACCGAGGAGCATCACTATTCACTAAAGGCCTTTGATCCAAGGTTATCTACAGAAAAAGAAAATAAACTTACCTAAAAAATAATAATAAGTGGCGCCATTCAAATAATAATAATAGTAATAATAAGAGTAAAGGGCCTGCGCTCGGGGTGGGGCCACATGGGGGGGATCCAAAGCATTCATTTGATGGGCCCTTTCATGGATAGGGTGTCCACCAAAAATCAGCTCCATTGGATCAACTTAGGGTGTCCATTTGTGAGGTGGAAATGGGCAGATTAGTGGACAAACAACATCTATCCATTTTCACCCCTACAAATGGACACCCTATGGTGATCCAATTAAGCTGATTTTGGTACACACCCCATCCATGATGGGGCCTTCCAAATGAATGCTTAGGATCATTTCCCTTTGCTTTGTCATTTTCATCTTCTTCCACTTGGGCCCTGTGGATTGCGAGGGCTCGGGTGGAGAGGCGGATGGCCTACTGGAGGGAGTCATCAGCCTAGGCATAATAAACGGGTTGGAACATGGTTTGTGTTAAAAAAGAAGGGATGTGGGCGGCGGGGGGGGGGGGGGGGGGTTGGTTGTTAAGGGCACTCGTTAAGGTGCATTGGGAAAGGAATTCTACACCAGAAATGGTCACAGTGCAATATATGCATTGAAGTGGACAGCTCTTTCTTCAAATGCGTTCATGTAAGAACATGGGATTCTTTCAGGATAACACTACAAAACAAAACACTATAAATTATCCCGACTTCCAAGCAAAACCAATAAGACAAACTTAATAAAAAAAACACCACATGGAGAGGAGGGAGTTGGACATAGAAGAGAAGACGACAACGGGATACATTGAAAGGGGAAAAAAAAATCTCTTGAAATACGTGACCTTCCAGCTTTCTAGTGTTATTATCTGCACACAGCTACGCTGAAGAACTATTCCCAGTCAATAGCAGACCACCCATGCGAGACTTGGACATGCGTAGAAACTCTTCTCAGTCACAGGCTGGATAACCATGCGAAGGGCTCACTAAATGGGCCTTTACAGCCCATGTTGAGAGGGTTGGGCCTAGCTTACAAGCCCACCCAGATACTCACAAGGCCTGGAGTGCTGCTATGGAGACCGATAGCAGAACCAAGAGTATAACCTAACAATGATTGGATGCACAAGTTCCATGCTTATGCAAAGACTGCCAAAAACTGGACGAGTCAGTAGCCCCTAATTGAACTTCTGCCCATTCCATAGCAAATACTAGCAGTAAGTAGTTTGGATCTATGAACAAGTTAGCCCATTTCCAATTCTGTCAGCTCATATTTTTCAAGGAAAAATAGGCCATGCATGTGAAATCAAGACGGTTGATCTTGTACAACATCAGAAGGCAGCCAAGGTGGCCGTCTCATCGAACTCGCCTTGTTTTACACTTTTTTTCAATACAACCTTCCACCAACCATAGATAGGACCTGTTATGTTTAGTTCAAGAGCAGAAGGTTACCCTATCAAATTCTGTCCATCCACCTACTAACATCCATATTCGCTTCTTTCTTTTTTTAAATTCCTTTTTAGGCCTTTTTTACATGTGTATACAAAAACCAAAAAGAAAAGAACAATTGACAACAGGAATATCAATGACGAGAGAAAAATGACTAAAGAGGCAACAACAGAAAAAAAAAAATCAAGCAATTGGGTTACGAATACCTTGCCAATCATGCTAAAGCCAAGCCAGTCCTTGTGGGCTCGGTCTCGCGCGAGCTTCCGCCAGCGAAACAGCCATGGCCAGCATCATCTGCTCCTCAAAACTCTCTGGAAGAATGGGGCACGACATGGCAGCAGGCTGAAAATGGTCCCCAACACCCTTGTTGAGCAACAAGGGAGTCACTGTCTCCACCGTGGCATCTGAACTGGCATAGGTGGTCCCCACCTCTGCCACTTCAGATTCCTGATCCATGGCCCACTCGCCTTCATCCCTTGGTACTGATCTTCCGCTGTCTAGTGAGATCTCGGTCCAGTTCTCAGCTGAATAATTCTCCCCGAGTCTCTCATCCCTAGTAGGTAACCCCCCAGACTGGGCCAACATGCAGTACACTGGGACATTAAAAGCAGCAATGGTAGAGGAGTCCCCTTCCATGTGCTGAGCGTTAATGAGAAAGGCTAAAAAAACAAAAGATAATTTGCGAAATTTCTATAGGAATATTATTTAAGAGCAAGTACAATAAAAAAAAGTAAATGACCACAATTATACAACATGGCATAAATTCATTAAAAAAACCAATCTTTTTTACGCCATGGTACAATCTAAGGATTGCCAACACTTGATAAAACGATAGGCACTAGTTTGAAATCCACTGTAAGCTATGATTTGTGGACACGGACACGAGTGTCGCGTGTCGACAAGGACACGGAGTGTCGGACACGGCAAACCCCCAGAATTTAGAAACGGTGATACGGCTAAAATAGAAAGAATATATAATCATAATTTGTCGATATAGATACGTTTGTTGAGTTTCAACACGAACATGAATTGTCTGAGATGGCAACATCTAAAAATCTTGAAATGGTGACACCTACATACACAAAATTATTGATTATTACACAAATATGTATCCACACATCCACATGAACTCTAACACTCGTAGCAATATATTTAAAAGTGTCCAAAAGAGTGTCGACACGTCTGGACAGGCGTGTCGTGTCGGACATGGCGGGACACGTGTGTCAACAATAAATTCAAAGTGTCGGCTAAATCATAGACTGTAAGAAAAATCTCTGGGACCAAACCACCAGATGGTGTTTACAGAGATTGTTGCAGTTGCACATTTCAATCAAGCCTTGGACAACCAAAATAAACTAATGACATCATTTACATGGCTAACTACCTCTAGTACCAAATTGAAAAGCTCCCAAGATAATAGACACAAACAGGTTGTTTTCTATGGGCATGAAATGCACTTTCAGACCAGAGATGCATATATCGAGTAACTAAGTCTCCCCAAAGCAACCACCAAGAGGGTCTCACGATGTTGCTTAGTAAGCTTCATCATTTTCACAAAACTAAATGGGCACTTAATGCTTTCAAAAGCAAGGTTATTCCTGGTAGAGTGGGGCATTTTCTGTGGATTATCCACCACCTTCAAGGATCCATTTGGTTGCACAAAAAAATGTGTTTTTATGGGAAAATCAAAAGTAAAAAGACATTTTCCTTTTCCTAGTGTTGTGTGGTTGCCATTCACTATTCCCATGATATTACTTGTCAGCTGCAAATTTTCCGAATGCAAGCCGTTTTTTACACTTTGATTTTCCTCTCGAATCAGGAAGAAAAAGGAAAGTAAAGAAATGGGGATCTATTTTCCTTTTCCCTATACAGGGTACATCCAAACACATTGGTCAATTCCAGCACCACCATGATTATTTGCATTCTGTCGAACAGCAGATCATGACAGAATAATTGGCATAGATCATCTCATGAACAGGAATCAAAGCATGCAGAACACATGTTGCATGTGTATGGGAGTGGAAGAAAAAGAGAGCCATCTCCTCATCCATTGTCCATTGCAGCCGAAATGTGGAGTTGTGAGTGGTGCCGAAATCGATTGACTCATTTATTGCTACATGGAAGGCTTCAATGTGGTTGAACAAGAGGGAAAACACTGCAAAAGTTATGAGCTTGCCAGCCACCATGTAGACCATATGGTTGGAGAGAAATGAAGGAACATTAAGAAAAAAGAGTTCATACACACATTAAAGAAGAATAATATGGGAAGAATGCTGGAGTGGGCTGCACTGACAAATTGTTTTAGGGAAGTACAACTATCTATGATTAAAAGTGGAAGTGGAAATACTGCTTAAAAAGTGATGTTCCTAAGGTTAAGATTGCGTCTAGGTGGAAGCTGCATCTGATGGGCTGCATGAAGATGAACTTTGATGTTGCAAAGGAATTACGGGCCGTCCAGGCATTGGTGAGAGTTGGGACACACCTTAATGGGTTCAGTTAGGGAGAGACATCCCACTGAGGTGAGGGCTTTGGCCTTCAGACAAGGTGTGAGGCACTTGATTCCATTTATTCGTGAGAAGTCTTTCATTGTAGGGGACTCTCTTAATGTGATTAGATGGTGCAAAGATAGCAAGGATATCCACGGAAAATGGCAGATAACTTTGAAGGAATCACTGAAAAATCAATGAAACATCACATTCATTTCTGTCAAAGCCAAAAGGGCAGCAAATGGAAGGCAAGGCAGACAGACTAGCCAGGATCAGATAACTTAGAAGGAATCACTGAAAAATCAATAAAACATCACATTCATTTCTGTCGAAGTAAAAAGGGCAGCATATGGCAAGGCAGACAGACTAACCAGGATCTGAAAAATCACTGAAAATCAATGAAAAACATCACAGTTATGTGTACATCTGTATTTATGTCCATTTTGTGCATGCACAAGTGTCTATAGATCTCGCATACAGAATATCTTACCAAACTAGTTGCCATTACTATTAAACAATGAAAAACATCACAGTTGTGTACATCTGTATTTATGTCCATTTTGTGCATGCACAAGTGTCTATAGATCTCGCTTACAGAATACCGTACCAAATTAGTTGCCATTACTATTAACAGTTGCTGGCTCAAACAGTCTTCTTTATAAACCAACAATTTAGCATGATTTACCTAAAAGATGGCGCTTCAACTTATCCAGAGTTACTAGGTGTGCTCTTGAAAGAAACAAATAAAACATGAATCATCCAGTCACTTGCAATAATATTGACATAACTGGGATGAATATGATTACAAGAAAAAATAAACTTTAAATTGTAGTACACAACATTACTGATAAAAAGGAGTGCCAGGTAAGTGTTGTACCCATACAGCCTCTGATAGAAATCATTGTTTTCATGAGGATGGTCCTCCATCATGAAATCTTCAAGTTTATCTATATATCAGTTTTAGTAAAATAGGATACCAGTGTTTCACACATTCTGAGGTTCTACTAATTTCTTTTTTTTTATATTTGTTTTTTAATGGTGAGGTTCTACTAATTTCTAGTTTCACCTTTTGCATTCATCATCCATATTGCAAAAGTGTACCTCAATAACTAGTGTGTTATAATTACTTGTATTTGACTCGACAAAGCACTCCCATAATTCATTAGAAACAGAAAAATCCATTCATGTTTGAAATCTTTAATCCATGAAATCCAAATGGGATCCTACAATCCCCATGACAGATAGAATGCACTCTCCTCTATCACATAACCATGACTTAAGAAGATTATATGTTAACGTGAAGTGCTCAAAGTATCCTTTCCCAAAACATTTCAAATAAAAATGCAGATTTCATATGTTGGGACTATCACCTGAATGGAAAGCCAGATTGCTTCCATCACCATTATGTCCTCCAGATCCAGGTCAAATCCACCGTCCCTGCATTTATAGCCAGATTTTGCCACAATGTTCATAATATATCAATCAAATGAGGGCATGTAAACTAAACATCATTTCCTGACCACACTGCTTCACTGTGTTGGAGTTATGGGATTTTATACAGATAAGGCACAAAACAATACAAACCAGAAATACAATAAACTGATGTCATACACATTTGCAAGTAAGGTGTAGATACAATAGCTAAACAAACTCACATAACTGGAGTTGCATTTTGACATGATTGTTGGACAAAACTTCCTCATCATGGCGGAGATTTTGGCACAAAGCTCATAATATATTAATCAACTCAGGGCATGTAAACAATATTGAATGTACAAGTAGGCTCTAGAGAATGTCTAGTAACCTTTTCTTAGGAGTTAAGAGAATGTCTAGTAAAATACAATAATTGTGTTATGAACCAGAATTTTGTGTTATGAACCAGAATTACAATGAATTGATGTGTCATACACATTTGCAAGTAAGGTGTAGATACAATAGCTAAACAAACTCCATGGCATAGCTGGAGGTGCATTTTAACATCAATGTTGGCCAAAACTTCACCATCATGGCTGAGTTATCAGCCCAGAAATCATAAACAGATAGAGAAGAGAAAAATGCATGTAAGACATTTTAGCATATTTGGAAAACTTGCTTGATGAAAAATTAGATAATTATATAAAAAACCAGAAGAGGACTTTGTTATCAGGTTGATACAAATCAGGCACGTTGTAGTAACTCTTTCTGAGTAAGTCCATGAGTCCCAAGTCCCAACAGCTAGAACGTAGGAGAAGTGTAACATTAATACAGCAACTAGCAAGCAAGTAAGCACTGTAGTTGTTTACCCATATTTCCTATCAAGCAAACAGAAATGAAATAAAACAGATAGAGAAATGATTTTTAAGAAGGATAATGATCGAAAAAAAATCAGTCCCTATTATTTTTTTAATGGTTATTCAGTGTAATTTCTGTTTACCCATTCCGTAAAGGTTTTCTAGTCCAGGGACATTGCCAAGTTCTCTAATGGTATCTATGTCAAATTTGTTAGGCAAGCTGTATATCTAGTAATCTACATCTAGTCAAGTGAAGCCTGTATGTATCTTTCTAAAAAATGTCAAATGCTCTGCCACAGCCTCACACTCCTAAGTTTGATTGTGATGGTTGCTATTTGGGAAATCTGGGACAAGTAGGGTAGGAGGAAAAAGATAAAGGCAAGATTGTGTTGGCATTTCATGGCCTAATAGTTATTAATGATTCAGGCAAGGGCATTCCTTATAGGAAAGGGTAGGATGGAGGTTATGAGTTGGCTTTTGTTAATAGCACGGCAGGATGGAGGTTATGAGTAGGTGACTTGTCAAATATGATTGCTTGGGTGGTTCATCAAAGACAGAGCCCACAGTGGTAATTGACGAGATAGCTGAAGTGTGTAGACGGAAAGATCTTTTTATCTCTCATTCCTTCGAAAGGTTAATGATGTCACAGAGTCCCTTGCTAAAGGAAGGTCCTTACAGAGATTTTACCTTCGGCACTCTCTCTGCTCCTTTACTAATTTCTTTTATTTTAATACAACACACACACACACAAATAAATGAAAGCAAAATATGTGGTTTTAGAAATTCAAGTGACAAAGGAGCATTTCAGATTTCAACTCCCATAGCATTTGTGCTTTAGTGACAGCAATAAATGTAGGAACCAACAAAGAAAATAAATCAAGGCCCTAAACCGTACCCTCCAAGGGCCTAACCTACTCTTCAAAGACAGATCTCCAATCCCTCCAAAGCCTAGAGATTAACGGCATACATAATGCTTAAATATATTCCAAAAAACTGCATATTCGTTTCCCAATAAAACGAACATAAATAAAAAAAGAAGTCACAAAAGAAACCTTGCAACAATTTGTTAAGAAATAAAAATAGAAAGCAACGCAGTCACATCATTGTAAACCTGCTCTACCTCAATTGTGAAGGATGTGTAATTGCGGGCAAAGAAGACAAGTCTTGGGAATAAATGATATCGTCACCTTGTGCAGGGGAGTTAAATGATTACACTGTAAAACACATAAAGTTACTAGAAAAAAATATAATAATAACAATACAGAGTGATTAAACCAAATGAAATATTTTGATACGTTCCAAAGTAGCAACACTAGGTAAACCTGTAGTTACAATTCTGCTCGAAGAGCTGATCTGTTGTCTTTTCAGCATTCTTTCTTCTTCATCCTGTAATTCCTGTTGCCTGCTCATTCTTATTTTTGCCTCTATAACTATTTGTTCCTCCTGCACAAAGCAGAATCATAAGCAAATTCTAGAATTCCATGACTGCCCTTACAACAATGTAACATTTTCATGTGTCACAATAGTGGAAATGACCAATGATTAGAAGCACATCTTACAGCCTGTTCCATGCCCTTTTCCTCTTTTGTCCTCACACCGCGATATTCCACAGCATAATTTGAAGTTTTACAAAATAGACACCTTATAATGATAAGTAAAACTATGACAAAATACAAAGAACAGAACTGCTACAATAGTAGATGCAGAGCAACAAGGCAACATTTGAATATTTACTATATAATGAATTTAAATTCATCAAAAGAGAGAGGATACTGTGTAGGGTGTGAAGAATGAGGTGGCTTCATCTGGAAAAAGCACTCTGTCATGTAGCACCGTGTTAAAGAACATTGACACACGGAAAATATTTTCATAATCTGTAGAGAAATCGGATGCTGGAAAAAATTGTGTACCTGTGCATATGCCTTTCATGCAACATCTTGGACGATTGAGACTGGGATAGTACTAAAAGAAGAGTCATATTTGAGTAATTTCATCAGAGTCGTTTAGATAAAAATAAAAACTCAATGGAAAAGGACAACACTAATCAGTAACTGCATCCTCACAGAGGACTTGTTATTTCAAATAATAAAGAAAAGATACAGTTTAAAACCCGCATGCCCTAATTTGAACTGAAAGAACAAATCAAAACCTTTAGAAAACTAGACAAACCAAAACTCCAACCTACATACAGATTAACAAAGGAATCAAACAGATACAGAACTTAAAGAAGAACAACTCATAGCAGATTAAAAAAGGAATCAAACAGATACAGAGCTTAAAGAAGAACAAATAATAGTAAAAACAGAAGAAGATAAAGAAAGGATAAAAAAGAAAACAAAGATAACCAAATCACTGACAAGAACGCAGATGGGGCACTCCTCAAGATCAATGGTGCAGTTATCATCTCCTGGGTAGCAAGGAGCCAACTTGGAGTCTAAAATGAGTTTCCTCAGCTTCTTATGATTTTTATCCCTATGTTGATACAATCCCTGCGGCCGTGTATATTTCTCATCCACCAACTGCCTCCTTCGACCTAACGCATTCCCCATCACCTCCCTATCCCTATCCCTTTTCCTTTCTTTATTCTTCAAATTCTAATTTCAAACCTAAACATCATCTCTCCTACTAAAACCCGTATCCCTTTTCCTTTCTTCATTCTTCAAATTCTAATTTCAAACCTAAACATCATCTCTCCTACTAAAATTTATATCCCTTTTCCTTTCTTTATTCTTCAAATTCTAATTTCAAACAAAAACATCATCTCTCCAACTAAAACTCTACAAGAGAGAAAGAGAAGACATTAAAGGCACTCTCAAATTGTAGAAATACATCACATTAATCCATCCTTCAATTCTATGTTCGTGTTCGATACAACATGAACACCGGCAACGGATCCTGGCGATTCAACATTGAGAAAATCACAGAACAGTATAGAATGAATTGAAATGAGAAAAAGACATACCGGAAGCCATGAATCTTGTTTTTCTTTCTCACAGAGATTCTCAAAGATTGGAAACAAATTCGTTGTGTGCAAACAGGACCCAAGAGTTCTTTTATAAGCGTTTGTGGGAAGAGATGCGATTTCTCATCGCGCCGATCCCTCTCCCCAAATGTCTCTTTTAAACATTTATACATTTTACATAAAGTCTTTCCATTTAATGAATTTTCACAAAAGTAATTAACTAACCAAATGACCTCAACCGTTGATCTTGCAAAAGCCACATCCACCGTTAGGATTATTTCCTAACATTCTCCCACTTGGCTAATGATCCAAACCGCCCAATTAATGGGCCACAATGTAAATAGGTTGTGCCCCAAAAAATCATTTCCATAGGATGATTCTAACCATCCGATCTAAAGAGGGACTTAGATTATGGAAACTTCTATAGATTGGACGGTTGGGATCATCTATGGAAATAATTTTTGGGGCAGAACCTATTTATGTTGTGGCCTATCAATTGGACGGTTTGGATCATCCTATGGGTGGGCGGTACAGTCCATTTTTAAAAAAATACGAAGTGAATTGATCACTGCCCTTCTAGAAATTGTGTTCAATTACAAAATATGCTTGGCTTTTGACTCGGTGGTAGGAAAGACCTATTGTTTTTTCATGAGAAAGAGTTTTTATATGGTGTAAGCCCATATACTCCAGCATTTTCAAAAAGTATTGTACGTGTCACACCATAAGATGGTCCAAACCGTTCATTAGATGGGCCACAATGCAAATAGGTTGCCTAAAATAACATTTCCATAGGGTGATCCTAGCCCTCCAATCCATAGAGAAAATTCGGATTATGGAAACTTCTATAGGTTGAAGGGCGAGGATCAGCTTATGGAAAACATACTCAAAACAACATTTCACGCTCTATATTTTTGTTTGGATAAAAATTGTCCATCATCTCGAGTTTCTTTCCACTTTCTCTTGATCCCTAACTTTAAACGCTAACTGTGTACAATATAAGTAGGACTTACGACACTTTGATGGATGGTCCCACTCGACTCAAAATAGCTTGTGACCCCGGACTCAGAAACTAAGATCCGAAAAGCACTCCAAAAAAGGATAATGAATCTAATGAAATACTATTAGAATGTGTGAACCACTATTTATACCCTGGAACCACTATTCATACATCGGAACCACTGCATAGTGGTATATAGTGGTTCCGAGGTATAAACAGTGGTTCTCATTGTTTAATTAGTGGTTATGAGTGTTTAAACCACTATGTATACACTCATTCTCACTTTTTATAGTGGTTTTGACTGTAATTGTGGTTCCCAGTAATCTTGAAACCACAACTAGTGCTTAGAAGGAATTAATTGTTGTTCCTTTCATCTAAATGTGGTTCCGAGCATTTAAACCATTGTTTATAAATTCATGACAACTTTGAGACCCAATGAAATACTATTAGAATGTATGAACCAATATTTATATCCGGGAACACTGTTTATATATCGGAACCGCTATATAGTGATAAATAGTGGTTCTTAAGTATAATTAGTGGTTCCGAGTGTTTAAAACCATATAAATACACTCATTCTCACTTTTATAATGGTTTTGAGTGCATAAATTTTTTAATCTCACAATTTAAACTCTTGGGAACGAGTATTAGGCCATCTAAACCATCAAACACCATAAATATCCGATTGTTTAGACAAATATTTAACCCATTGTTCATAAATTCATTGCAACTTTGACACCCAATGAAATACCAATAGAATGTGTGAATCTTTATTTATACCTCATAACCACTATTTATACCTCGGAACCACTGTATAGTGGTAAATAGTGGTTCCTAGGTGGGGAAGAAGAAGGTAAAAAGGTAGAAAGGGTAGGTGAAATTGATTGGGATTTGTATCTTACCTTATTGGAGGGAAAAGCAACTCAAGGGCATTCTTGTCTTAAAACATTCCCTGGGATACGTTTCACCCATTTTTGAGAATTTAGCCAACTCAACTCTTTTTTGAGATTTTCAGTTAAAAATCACATTTTTTTGAGAATTTCCCTTGTTTTTTTTATGACATAGGGTATCCCACCCCAATTTTAGGACGTGACTATTCCCTATGGATTCGCGCAATCACCTGTAAAACCAGGCTCATCGGGTAAGTCCAGGATTTGAACTCGCGTCAATGAGGAGCATACTCATGACTTTAAGCCAAAGAGCCACACCCGTACACGGGTTTCTAAGCACCCTTCTTAATCCCAACAGTCTCTACAAGTAGCTATAGAAACGTTTTTTGGACTCCAACTCTTGGAGATGAGTCCCAAGAAACTGTGGTTACTTTGCTTTTTTACGTGGGCCGGTTTTGGGCGAAGCACACTTAATTTTAACCGATATTTATCAAGGCTACTGATATTGGCACTGAGATATTTTAAGTAATTTCACATATAGAAAGACTCCTGTTGCACCCGAATTTCATCACCATAGGATGATCCTAGTCCTCCAATCTTCACGCGCACTCGGCAATATTTTATACGGTGTGTGGACGTGTACTCCCAGTCCCAACCTGATCCGATTTAATTTCAAGTTGGGTTAGACACCGGTTTGGTTGCCGGAATTTTTTTGGTTCTTTGGATTTTTGTGGAACAAAAAACTTTCTCGGAGAGTGGTGGGAAAAGAAACTCCCTGGACGTACCCTGGTAAAATAAAAATCCCATGTTTGGTTGCTTGAATTATTAGGAGTATTTTATTTTTTCCTTCCAGGGTTCCGTGTGGGGTTATTTTGGTTCCTGTGATTATTTTGGGCCCACCGACCAATCGTGGGTTTGCTGCGGAAATTCTACAAAAGTCCCGAGAATCAAAAAAATTCCGGCGACTAAACGTAGCACCCTGGTTTGTTATAGCCTTATAGGCACCAATATTGGGTTGGGAAAGCGTTGTTTGTGAGGCGTACTGTTTGATCTGATCATTTTCTTTGTACAGAAAGCCCTAATCCTTTATCCCGTCTTGTTTTTTTTTTTTCTCCGTCCATGGCGATGAGAAATCGAACTCTTCTGTACACAACATACAGGGATGTTGTACGGAATGTTCGAAGCACGACGAATTCATCGTCTTCTTCATATTCTCCGGGCGGTCCGGTGATCGAATTGGCTACCGCGTCGTTGCTTCATCCGAATCGTTCTTACGCGCCTCTTAGCTCCGAAGATCCCGGGAATTCCAGGTAGGGTTTCCTTTTTTCTCTTTCAATTTCATGTGTTTATACTTTACATAGTTTTTTATTTTGGCCTGGTTTTGTGAACTGTGTTGGTAGTTTTGAGATCAGAATGTCCGTTTCTATGATTTTTTTTTTTTGAAAGGTAATGTCCGTTTCTATGATTGATTTTGTTCCATTTGATTCATGGAGGTATTTTCGGATATAACAGTGTTTGTGGGATGGGTAGAATTTCTTAGTATTTTTTCTGAAAAAAAGGAAATGTTGCATCCAGGAATTGAGAAGAAGACAAAATCAACACAAGAAGTTCCCTCTTCTTGGGGAAATCCTCTGAATACTACAATTTACACATAAAATTACACAGAAAGACAAATGCTGCTGTTTCATATCTAATACATACCCATATAACAATGCCAAATTCAGTTACAAAACCTCTCTACCTTGTAACTGTCTTCCACTACTTAAACATGCTAACAACAAAACACACAAAACAAAGAGGGAATAACTAAAACAACAATAACTGAAATGAAGTGGTTGGCTGGGAACGTATCATTCCCTTCCCCTTGAAGCTGAACCTTGTCCTCAAGGTTCGGAATCAGGAAATCTTTCTTTGAGCTCATGCCATGTCTCCCAGGTAGCATCTTCAGGAGGTCTATTACTATTAGTCCATTGCACAAGCACCTGTGTAACAGCTCAGTTATTCCTCTTCACCATTTTTCGTTCCAACATCACTATAGGCTCCATTTGCTAATGGCAAAGCCTTTTGAGATTGGGCATTTTGTCCTAGTTTACATTCCAACAAGAAACGTGGAAGACAGGGTGAATGCGAGAACCCTCCGGGAGCTCCAGTTTGTATGCAACAGGTCCCAATCGTTGTAAAATTCTGTAGGGACCATAAAATTTAGGTGCTAACTTCATATTTGCTCTCACAACAACTGTGGACTGTTTGTATTGTTGCAAGCGCAAGTAAACAAAATCCCCAATTTGAAATTCTCTTTCAGTTCGATGTCGGTCCGCCTGTTGCTTCATTCTATGCCTTGTTTGCTGTAAATTTGCACGTATGACACGAATAAAGCTGTCCCGTTCCTTTAGTTGTTGCTGGTCTAATGCAGCGACATTGGTGCCTCCAGGTGTATACATAGCTAGTGTAGGAGGCTTTTGCCCGTAAACAGCTTCATAGGGAGTGGTTTTAGTGGCTGAGTGGAATGAACTCATCGTAAGATGAACTCATGAAGCTTGAATACATAATCTATGAAGACTTGAGCCACAGTTGAAGCCGTATAAGGATGAGCCATTGGTATGAAGTGGGAATATTTGCTAAGTCTGTCCACAACCACAAAAATAACACTTTTTCCATGAGAATTGGGCAGACCATCAATGAAATCCATTAAAATTTCAGTCCAAACTCTTGTGGGAATTTGTAGAGGCTGCAGTAGGCCAGGATAAGTAACACTTTCTCCTTTGTTGCGTTGACAAGTATCACATTCAGCTTTTCATGCCTCGCCAATAAAAAGACCGTTTGAGCCTCTCTAAAGTTTTAAGCACCCCAGCATGGCCACCAGTTGGTGTTCCGTGCATTTCATGCATGATGCTTTCTCGTAGGGAAGATTTTGAACTGAGAACAAGTCTCCCTTTATATCTAAGTTCACCCGCTGTCCATGTATAACCTGATGGTGGTCATGAATCAGTTTCTATCTGTTCATTAGTTGCTGAAGTTCAGAATCACTCGCCCATTCTTCCTTAATTGAAGATAGCCAATCTGAATGTGGTGACGAGATTGCTTTCAATTCTCCTTCATACTCTATCTTGCGAGAAAGAGCATCAGCGACCTTGTTTTCAACACCTTTTTTCTAAACAATGTCATAATCATAACCCACTAATTTGGTTAACCATTTTTGTTTCCCTGGCGTTGTTATACATTGTTCCATAAAATATTTCAAACTTTGATGATCCGTCCAAATTTGAAAATGTCGGCCAACCAAATAAGGACGCCATTTGCTAACAGTATGTACTATAGCAAGCATTTCCTTTTCATACACTGAAAGTCCCAGGTTCCTTTGTAACAAGGCCTTGCTAGTATATGCTATAGGTCTGCCATTGTGCGATAAGCAGATAATACTGCACCCACGCCGATTCCCGAGGCATCACATTCTATCACAAATTCTTGTGAAAAATCTGGTAGGGCTAAGACTGGTGTTGTGCTCATAGCATGTTTTAACTTCTCAAATGCCAAGTCAGATTCTTCATTCCAAAGAAAAGAATCATTTTTTAACATCGATGTTAAAGGCTTACTAATTTTCCCGTAATCTTTCACAAATTTACGATAATAGCCCGTTAGGCCCAAGAATCCTCGTAAAGCCTTTAGATTTTTGGGTTTTGGCCAGCTAACCATACTTTCAGTTTTGGCTGGATCTGTTGCTACTCCATTGCTAGAGATAATGTGCCCTAAATAATCCAACTGTGTACACCCAAATGAGCACTTTGAACGCTTAACATAGAGCTTGTTTTGCCGAAGTATTTGAAGCGTAGATTCCAAATGATGTAAATGGTCTGTCCAGGTAGGGCTATAGACTAGTATGTCATCAAAAAATACAAGGATGAATTTGCGAAGATGGGCTTTAAATACCTGGTTCATTAAGCTCTGAAAAGTGGATGGTGCATTAGTGAGTCCAAATGGCATTACAAGGAACTTGTAGTGCCCTTCATGCGTGGGAAATGCTGTTTTGGGAATATCTGGCTGATGAATTCTGATTTGGTGGTATCCCGAGCGTAGGTCTAGCTTGGAGAAAAATTGTGCACCGTGAAGCTCATCCACATCCAACAGCTCATCAATTACCGGAATAGGAAATTTATCCTTGACAGTAACCCGATTCAACGCTCTATAGTCAACGCAAAATCTCCAGGTGCTGTCTTTTTTCCGTACCAATAGCACATGTGATGAATACGGACTAGTGCTAGGTCGCACAATGCCAGCTTGCAACATCTCTCTTACCAAACGTTCAATTTCATTTTTTTGCATATAAGGGTACCGGTAGGGGCGGACATTTGTGGGTTGGCTGCTAGGCAACAGAGGTATACAGTGATCATGAGAGCGTTCCGGAGGTAATCCTGTTGGCTCCGCAAATACATCTATGTAGTTGTTCAACAGATCAGCAAGGTCCAACGGCATCACTTCTTCAGTAGGGGTCGTTGTTAGAAAACAATTGTGCAACTGCCCCTTGGTCAGATTTCCTTGGAAGTCTTCCCATCTGGTGATTAGAAATCATATGCACCGAACCTCCTTTACCAGTTTACCCCCACGTAACACATGACGTCGTCCTCCAATCTTGAATTCCATTCTTAATTTTGAGAAATCTCAGGTTATAGGACCAAGTGTGGCAAGCCATTGCACACCCAAGACAACGTCACACCTTGTAAAGTCAATAATCTTACCTCAGTTTGAAAATTTGTCCCTTGCTCTTCTCAGCACGGTGTATGGCATTCCCTTCGCTGAGGAAGAGCATTCTTTCCCCGTTATCTCTCAGGATTGTGCTGCCTTCGTTTCTGACTTTCAGCCTCCTATTAAGAGCCAAGGTACATGAGTTTCTGATTTTAGACTTCTACTGAGAGCTGAGGTAGAGGATTTAGTGTTGGTCATGGCCGTCGTCTATGAAGCACGAGTACGGGTACAGGGTGCGGGTACGACACGACACGGGTACGTGGGTACGTGATTTGCCAAAAAAACCGGGTGCGGGTACGTTCGGGTACGCCGAATATAATAATATATTTTAATATTTTATTATATATTTATAAAAATTAAAAAAAAATAATTGTAGAGCAATCAAATAACAATAACATCACCAAAATGGAAAATTCTAATATTACTCTTCATTTCTTAAGTGATTAAGTTCCATATTTCATAACATGAGGCATCAATACATCATTCATTAGAAAAAAAAGTCTGTCACTAGTGTGTTGACCAGTGCCTGACAAGATGAATAATTTTTAGAGACCAAATTGTGAGATTTTTTTTACCGGACTTTTGGGATTTAATAATGTTTGGACAAAATAGATTTTATGAATTTTTAAAATTTGAAAAATACCCCACCGTTTGGAAGTTAAGAAAGTTAAAATTTTGACCGACCATTTTTCTTTGAATTTTGTACTAGAACTGGAGAGTTGACTTTTTTTCCTTTTAGATTTGGGTGTTGAAACTATTTTTAATAAATCCAAAAGGGGGGTATTCCGTTATTTACATGTAAATCTTAAGTAAATTAAGTACAGGAGAGGAAAGAGAAGCAGTAGGAAGAAGCAGGACGTGTCGGGTACGCGTGGTGCGCACCCGACACGCAAAACCAATTTTTGTTTTTAAAAAAGGGGGTACGTACCCCGGACGTACCCGGGGCGTACCCGCACCCCATACGTGTCGGGTGCGGGTGCGGGAGCCCCGGGAGAGTACCCGTGCTTCCTAGGCCGTCGTGGTAACTAATAACATCTCTTATTTACCATAAAAAAAAACATCTCTCATTTATTTCTGTATCCTAATAGTCTTATGCATAAATGGGAGTGTTCATGTTAAGTACTGTTACATGCCTAACCGGCCATAACACAAATAAACAAAATAAAAACAGAGAAAAGAGGGTGAGAGGTTGATTCGAGTCAATCGGACCTCCTAATGGCTCGATTCGAGAGGAACCATCACTCTCCTAGAACAAAGTCTCCTTTGTGCTGTAAATTTCTTCTTCCTCCATTTCATTGAAATACAACTAATTAAATACAAATACAAAGGTAGTTACACATGAACTACCCATTTTCCCACTTAAAAGACACATAAGTGGTTGCTTTATTTTTGGCACTCTTAACAGGTATTTGCACTAGGGTCAATTAGGGCCGGCCGGGCCCGGCCCTGCCCAATTAGGGCCAATCAGGGCGGGCCAGGGCCAGCACTGAGCCCTGTAGGGCGGGCAATGGGTTGAGGTTTTTCGGCCCTGACTCAGGGTCAGGGCGGGTCAGGGCCGAGATAATGGGATCCAGGGTTGGGCTAGGGTTTTGAAAAACCCGACCCAACCCGACCCTGTTGCAGCCCTACGAACAATAGGTTGCTCAAGTTTCAACTTTTGATCTTCTTTTCGCATTTCCTTAATCGCTTTGCTGATTTCTTCCAAGCCCTCTCCAAATCGTTTTATCCTTCAATCATTTTCGAAACCAATGCTTTAATTTCCTCCAGATCTTCACGTATCGATTCCTAGAACTCCGAAGGCGCAACCATGGCGCAAGATCGACGGCTCTGATACCAATTGTTATGTGCCTAATCTACCGTAACAAAAATAAACAAAATAAAAATAGAGAAAAGAGGGAGAGAGGTTGATTCAAGGCAACCTGACCTCCTAATGGCTCGATTCGAGAGGAATTATCACTCTCCTAGAACAAAGTCTCATTTGTGCTGTAAATTTCTTCTTCCTCCATTTCATTGAAATACAACTAATTAAATACAAACACAAAGGTAGTTACACATGAACTACCCATTTTCCCACTTAAAAGATACATAAGCAACAACCAACACCCACTATGCTAAAACCCATAAACCATGACTAAATAAAAATTACAACAATAACTAAATAAAAACTACATCATAATCCACCCCACATATATCATAAGAAATGCACATAACAGGTACTTAGCCAATACGCCAAAAGCCCTAGAGAATGCGTTAGATTAAGCCCTTTAAACCTGTACCATAGTAGGTTGGGTCCCGCCTAGTCTCATACCTAGGCAGGCTCCCACTTAGACAGTAACATTCCACGGTGCTTTTGCATCCATTGCCCTCAACGGGACACTCTGTGGAGACTTTCACCCTGACTTAGGACTGTCAATCGGGATGGGCAAGCTCGAAGCCCGCCCGTTCGGCCCGCTAAAAGCCCGCCCATACTGAGCTTGATCAAGGGTCGTCCAGCTCGTTATAGGCCCGGGCCCGATAATATATTTACTATATAATTTTTCAGGATTTTTTATGCCCTTAAAAATAACAGTAGATATTAATTAAATAGGTATTTAAACATTCTATGTTATTCTTTATGATATTAAATGGTTTTCTAGTTCAACACTTACACAGGAATACGTTCAACAGGTTTTTTTTGGATGGAATGTTCAACAAGTTTTTGGTTGTTAACTTGTCTTTGAGCTGGTACCCGGTCTCCTTACTCTGTGCTTGCCTTATAGTCTTTTCTCGTGCAGAAAATAAGAGGTGATGGGAAAGCCCGAACTCGGCTCGAAGCCCGTTGTGGAGTTTGGGCTAAGCTTGAGCACCTCAGGCCCGCCCAAGCTCAGCCCAATTGACAGTCCTACCCTGACCCATAGTTTTAAAACTCTTCCGCGGCCGCGTCGACTCACCCGAGTCAACTCCCTTTTATCTTGGCCACGTTCCATGTTTCACCGCATCCGCGTTCCGCATTTTTTCCCTACAGATTAATAAAAATTCCTTTAACTCTCCCGAGTTATGACCACGTCAATCGAGTGGCCGCGTGAACCGGTTTCTTTGCAGCGTCCGCGCTGCGTTGACAAGGATTTTTCTTGTCCGCGTCCGAGCCACATCCGCATTTTTAAGCACTGTATGACCTTTTTCTACGTAGCCCTTTGCATGGGTTGCCTTTTCCGTGCATCCCACTCTGTAACTCCTCACTCTTACGGCTTTCACTCCAGCTTTTTTACTAGGTGACCCATTCCGAGTAGTCCTTTCCATAGGTCACCTCTTATGCGACTCAAACATGTGACGTGGTGGCTGTGTTGCATGGATTAGGATTTGTGTGTCGAAATGTGACACGGATTTGAAGTGCCGCATTCAGCAAACCCCAAAAGTAGGATTTGTGGATTCAATAATTTTTATTAACACGAAGCTTCCGCCATTGTGGGGTCTGGGGAGGGCTAGATGTACGCAGCCTTACCCCTGCTTTGCGCTTTGCAGATTGGCTGTTTCCGTGACTCAAACCCGTGACAGCCAGGTCACGATGGAGCAACCTTACCGTTGCAACCTTATATATATATATATATATATATATATATATATATATATATATATATATATATATAGAGAGAGAGAGAGAGAGAGAGAGAGAGAGAGAGAGAGAGAGAGAGAGAAGAGTTCCTACACCCTAGTGTAGATAGTTTATCTACACCCTAGGTTAAGATACAGTGGGGGGCACAATGTTTAGGTGATCCAAAGCATTCATTTGATGGGCCCTCACATCAATAGGGTGTGCCCAAAAAAATCAGCTCCATAGGATCATCTTAACCCTTCGAACTGTGAAGGCAAAAAATGGACAGATTTGTGAAGGTTTATACACGTCCATTTTTACCTCCACAAATTGTAGGGTTGGGATGATCATACGGAGCTGATTTTTTTGGGGATACACTATCTATGTGAGGGCCCATCAAATGAATGCTTTGGATCACCCAAACAATGTGGCCACCACTGTATTTTAAGCCTAGGGTGTAGATAACTTATCTACACTAGGGTGTAGGAACTCTTTTCTCATGATATATATATGATATATATATATATATATATATATATATATATATATATATATATATATATATAGGGTTGAGACATTAGGGTTTTTATTAAGAGGGTTGAGGCGCTAGGGTTTTTATTAAGAGAGGATGTGTTGTGTTGGATTCTCCTGAAGAACAAGATTCATGTGGGACACGGCTACGACAAGAAACCGGATGTGTCCCACACGATTCCATGCCCGATTCGCGTGTCGAAACGAATTCGGCATAGGGAGGCAAACAATCCATGCAACACAACGCGGTGGCTGCTCTGATACCAAATGTTAGGTACCTAACCAACAATGTTCTAAAAAGCGTTGGGCGGAGCTGGGCGGCTGACTGACCTCCCAGCGCCCAGGCATTTTGAGGCGTTTTTCATTTTTTTTAGATATTAATATATTTTCATAATATCTTGCATTTTTTATATAAAATACAAATACTTGAATACATAACAATCCAAACCATTTTATGCATAAGCACTAAACATTAAATAATAACAAAAAGTAAAAAACGCCCAGGGCCTGGGCGGCCACCTAATAACGCCCAGGCGGTGAGACCGCTTTTTTAAACGCCCAGGGCCTAGGCGGTGCGTTTTTGCTGTGCCCAGCGCCTAAGCGGCGCCTAGGCTGCCTGGGTAGCTGCCTTTTAGAACAGAGCTAACCAATATGACGAAAGTCACGAGACTGATGGAACACGTTGGGCTAGGCCCTTTGTTGAGAAATATGACAAAATCTGAAAAGTATAAATAAAAGCAAACCACAAGATGAACATTGAGTTTTTATGTGGTTCAACCAAGATGCATACATCCATAGGTGAAAACACGATCAAAATACAAGGATTACAATGGGATTAACCTGCAAACCCATAAACCGCAACCCTTTCCTTGTCCTCTCAACGAATACCGTACACAAGGACAATCTGAGAGGAAAAAAACTATGAGAAAAAACCTAAGAAATACTGATAGAAAACTCTCTTCCCCACTCTCTATCTCCCTTCCCGCCCTCTCTCTCTCCCATCTTGCCAAGAGAAGCAACCCCTTTCACTTTTTTTTACATATCTAGGTTTTTCCACAAAACCTAAAAGCACTTGCCTCTTTTGGTTTCCCCCCACAACTAGGAAAGCCTAGTCGTGGGAAACAAGGCAACTTACCCAACACCCTTAAACCACTCCGAACCGTAACAGTCAACTTATCGCTCAACCAAGCAAAAATCACAAACAAACAGCAAAGAAACAACACTATACAATTTGGTATTTATCGCTAATAAAGAGCTCTCTACATTCAGAACGTTGTTTTGCCAGCACATCCGCATCCAAGTTAGCCGACCTCCATCTATGTTGGAAGTGATGATGATCTTTACAAACCAATATTTATATAAGAATTGCAAGCAATATCAGCTTGATTATTTTTTGATAGATAAGCTAGGATAACAATATATGACCCATTGGATAATCGGATGAAAAACGAGCTTCTATGATACGAGTAATCTGTTATTCAAGGACCTTCAAGTTATTTGGTGATTGAACAATATGAGCTTCTATGATATGAGTAATTTGTTTATCAAAGACCTTCAAGTTCTTTGGTGACTGACCTCACCAACAGATGGAGCTTCAAGTACGAGTTATTTTCTTTGATGATTTTGTTTGAAAACCTAGGATCTGATTCAATTTAATTTTCATAAGACGTGTCCCACAGTGTGTCTAACCCTTTCCGAAATATTATGTAATTGTTAGTTTACTTTTCTAACGCCTTTTGCAAAATGCAATACTATTCACCCACGCTAATTATATCCCTGGCGTTGCCTTTCACAGCCCCATCTTTGTTGATTTCAGATCACTCCTCTTGCTGTTTGGACTAGATAACTTCAGTCCAAATCAGGTTTGCTATAAACTCATTAACTTCCATGAAACAAGAAACAGTAAAATTATCAGTTTATCACTTAAACTTCAAAAGGTTGACTGTGACAGTATACTTGGTTTTAATTAGTGATTTCTGATTATTACCTTGATCTGACATAGATTTATCTTCAAAAGTGGTTTTAATCACTTGCATCATGGTTCCCACAAGGTTGACGCCTTGCCTCCCAGCTCCAATAACCCCTTGTGTGGTTCTCTCTCTTTGGCCAACCATCTAGAAAGATTTTGATTAGGTCAACAGTCGAATAGATATATCTAGAGAACCAGATGGAAATAGTTGTCCAAATATCTCCATTTTCAAAAAAAAATGTTGTCAAAATCTCTGTATCTAACTAGTGTTTTAAGAAAATGTAAGAGGGAGATTTCTCTTATTCATGCTTTAAACATTTCTTGGAGCAACCTTCGAATTCCCTTCCATGAAGATTCTTCTTTTAAAAATCAGCCAACACTTGACAACAAATTTTGGGTACATAGCTGCTTTCCAATATGTTTCACTCAATTGACTTTTTGTTAGCTGCTTTGGAATATGTTTGGCTCAATTGTATTTTTGTTCCAATACTTCTCGTACAGTGCCAAGCAGATTTAATTGTACTACAACCTTTTTCCTTTTTCATTCAAACTCGGCCATCCGGAAACTAAGACCTTGCAGTATTGATGGGCTCGATGTCTCGTTTAAAATGCTATATTGAATCAACTATACAAGTCATAAACGCCCGACTGATATTCCTAATTAATTCTCTGACAGAACGGTTTCTCGATTATGTTGAGGTTGCTTTCTAATAATTAGTAATGACTTTTCACAAGTCTATGTCAGTCCAGCAATTAATCATTCTTCCAGATCTTAAAATCCATGAAGTTTTAGCTTCGATAGCTTTCATTGCTATGCTCATGCCAAAAATAGCATCTTGCTGAGGATGATCCTGCTATGCTTGATAGGTCATGATTTCCATTGCAATATTTTTATCACAAAGAATTATTGTTAGAGAAAATTCCATGCAATTTTCCTTACGAGGGGAATGCTAATATCTTCAACCTCCGAAATGCTTTGTATCATCACAATTCCAGAAGTATCCCTTTCAATTTCAGACAGAGCAATATCGGCAATCAGTTAGTCTCTTTTTACACCTCTGAACATGCTTTGGTCAAGAGATTAGTTGTATCTTGAATTTGCTCTGCTCTCCTTTTCACAGATTCTCGCTCCTTTATCAGCAATGGTTTTTTTTTAACTGAAGTTGCATCTTCCATAAAGTAGACTGTAGTTGTGCATTCTCTTCTGTTAACGATTCCTCCATGTCAGCTCTCAATTGTTTCTCCCTCTGTAGTTGCTACTCATGTTTCAACTTTCCTTTTCAATCTATTTTTGGCAACTTGAAGAACACAACTTTTTTATGACATTTTAAACTTCTATAAATCCATTTTAGTGAACTTTCCTTTTCGAGCACACTCAGTAGTGATTGCTGCTGCCTTGATCCTTAAGTAATGTAAGCGCGGCAAGTATTGTCAGAATCGACTATGAATAGCAATCACATTCTTTGTTTGCTACTTGAAATTGAACTCATTATGGTTGATCATTCCACAAGAACAAAATTGAAAAATAACTGCTGAAAAAAGTAACTTTTTGTAAACTTTCTTTACTAGACACATGCACACAGAGCTTTCTGTATCATCACAATGGAGAGGCATTGGACCCCTAGTATCTAAATCCAACTTAGAGATGAGGGAATGAAGCCATAGAAGTTCACATGCACCTATTGATGCAACCCTACATTCTGCCTCCGCACTAGAGCAAGATACAACTGATTGTTTCTTGCTCTTCCATGTATCTAAATTATCACCTAGGAAGGCACAATGTCCTGATGTGGAGCGTCTGTTAGTGACCGACTCAATTCATATACGTATAAGCTGAGATATTCAGGTGACCATGATGATGGTACACAAGTCCACAACCATGCCTATACTTGATGTAGCGAAGGATGCGACGTACTGCAACAAGGTGAGGAGAATGGGGGGCATGCATGGACTAGCCACGCTGACAGCGGAGGTGGATATCCTTCCGAGTAATTATCAAGTAGATAAGATGACCCATCAGACGCTGGTTCCAAACCGACACTTAATGACCGAAATATTTCTATTTTCCCCACCAAAACACAACCGATACCAAAACAAATAGCGAAACAAAAACCGTAAGTGTATTAGTGGTATATTATACATAATTATATTTATATGAATTGCATGTGAAATGTGGTGTATGTATTATGTATGAATATTTATATGAATTACATGCAAAATGTGGTATGCATTGAGTTAAAAAGACATGCGCGACAACGCATGCTACTAGGCGTTCAATGTTTCTAAATCATCATGGGTGTTTTTTTCCTATGTGATTTGGTTTGGATGTGCATTCGTACTTATTCTAGCCAAGTTTTTAAATTTCGGTTTTGGTCGCCACGGAAACAGAAACATTTCGACTTCGGTTGGAAATTTCGATGGAAATCCTATAAAATCACAGAAATATATGGAAATGTATGCAAATAATAGAAATTAAAGATGAAACTTCAGGAGATGATAGAATAAGCACAAATACACACTTAGGAACCATCACATAAGCAAGACAGCCATCCATAATGGTTTAAAAGCATCGAACACCTAGTGGCACGCTCCATCACGCATGTTTGATAATTCAATTCATACCACATTTCGCGTGTAAGTCACATAAATATTTATACATAATATAGGCACCACATTTCGCATGCAATTCATATAAATATAATTATGTAATACATATTGATATAGTATATGGTATACCACTATTACACTTTTTTTTTTGAAAAGTATATACCACTATTACACCTACGATTTAGTTTATGTATTTCGGTAGTTTCGTTTTCGGTTTTGGTGGGGATAAAAGCAGAAACATTTCGATTGTTTTGTGTCGATTCCGGTTGAGAATTAAAACCATGATTCTAGCACTTCCTAAAGTTTCATCTTAATGCCCATTTTTTATAGGAAAGCTGGGATCGAACCTGCGACCTCAAGCATTGAACCGTTGAGTTACAGGTTCAACCCCATAATGTCCATCATTTGCATATGCTTCCATACGTTATCGTAATTTTACTCGATTTTGGCCAAAATTTTCATCCGAAACCAACATGTTATTATTTCCACCACGGCTGAAAAACACATTCCAATGTCGCAATCTGAAACCTTTTCTAGTACTTCTGAGGATCGGAAATTAGCTTGCCCTCATTAGCATGGAGAAGGGGCTTTGGATCACCCTAACATTCCAGTGCTTTCAATAGATCAAGGGCATACTTTTGCTAAGATGGAAATTTTCCTTTGTTAGATTGAGTAATCTCAAGACACAAAAAGAACTTCATGCTATCAAGTCTTTCACTTCAAAAATCAACCAAGCTCCCCTTTCACACGGGTGATAAAGGTTGTATTATCTCCAGTGAGAATAATATTGTTAAAGTATAAAAGATTAATAACGCCTTCTCCAACAACTTAAGCTTTTGGGGAAGTTGGTTATTTAACATGGTATCAGAGCCAAAGGTCTCGAGTTCAAACCTCCCAGATAGCAAAATCCACATGCGATGGTCGGCCCAAAGTGGGACCACATGTGCCACGTGTTTGCCAAGTGGGCCACACGTGCGGGGGAGTGTTAAAGGATAAAAGATTAATAACGCCTTTCTCCAACAGCTTAAGCTTTTGGAAGTTGGTTATTTAACAAATATCATCAACATAAACTAAGAGAATCCTCAACATATGTCCCTCTTTCAAGTTCTGGCCAAAGTGAAGTGAATAGAGCATATACATTGAGATTTTCTATGGGAAGGAAGGGAGGATAAGGTGTGCAGATTAAAACCCCAAGGTGGGGTTGGCATTGGTAGGTTAAAATTTATCATTTTTTTAAGTTCTCAAAAAAAAAAAAACATAAACTAAAAGGATCGTCCTGCCAGCTGTGCCTCCATGAGTAAATGTAGTGTGATCAAAATGACATTGGAGAAAGCCCATGTACGTATCATCACTGTTGAAATGTTGAAACCATGCGCATGGTGATTGCTTTAGACCATAGACTTATGAAGGCGACATACCTTCCCATCCTCCCCCTAAAGGAGAGAGCTGGGTGTAAGTCATATACGCCTCATCTTCACATCAAAGTTGGTGAAGAGGCCAACACTAATTGATGGTGATCGAAAGGACCCAAACCGAGGCCAACATGGCCATAGGAGCAAAAGTGGCATTGTAATCAAGACCATTTCTGGGTGAAGCCCAAGCAACAAGACATGCATTATACCTCTCAACATTGCTATCAGAGTGGTACTTCACAACAAAACCTATATGCATCCAACATGTTTCTTGCCAAGCGGTAGAGAAACTAGGTCCTAAGTATGGTTACGTTGAAATTTGGCCATCTCTTCAACATTAGTTGCCTTCCAGGCAGGGGTGACTCAATGTAGCATGAATGGTATGGGGAATCGATATAGTCTCAACCCCTCTATGAAAAGCCTTGTAAGGAGATATAGAATTATGTAACATATATTTGGTAAGCACATCCACACACCCGAAAGCAATAGGAAGATCAAGATCAGAAACAACATTGAGGTTAGTAGAAATAACTGAAATATCAGAAGTGATAGATATATTTGTAGGAGCATCCTGCAAGGAAGATGGAGATGAAGGCGTGAGACAGGGGGAAGACCATATTGTTTGCGGCGAACACGAGTGATACTATCCCGTGTACATGTGTAGGAATAACTGACAGAGTAAAAGCTATAGTTCGATCGCTCACAAGCATACGGATAAGCAAATGTACATGGATAGTAAAAGAAACTTATAAATCAGACCCATCCACCGGTAGATTAGATGTAGGCACAAAATATGAAGTGTCCTTATGAAAATTAATATTCATAGTGGTGTAAAAATGGCAGTAGCTAGGATCAAAACATCTATAGCCTTTGGAAGAGCTAGAGTATCCAACAAAAAAACACAGTGGACAACAATATTATCAAGTTTGTGCCTGGTGGGAACAAAAGACACACCCAAAGACACGAGGCTCAATCAGAAAGCAAGGATCATGAGGAAAAGGGGGCTAAAAGGGAGTATGACCTTGTAGGATACGAGATGGAGTACGATTAATTGGATAACATGCTATTAGGAGCGCCATGGACCAAAAGATTTAGTCACATGCATATCACATAACAGAGAACGAGTAGCACTTATAAGATTCTGATTTTTGGCTCAACCGCCCCGTTTTGTTGGGGGTGTATGGGCTAGTAAATTGATGTGCAATGCCATGCTCTTGAAAGTACTAAGCTGCTGATTTTTGCGCTCAAACACCCCATTTTGTTGGGGGTGTATGGGCAAGTAAATTGATGTGCAATGCCATTTTCTTGAAACTACCAAGCAAAGGCACGAGAAGTCTACTCTCCTCCATTATCAGATCAGGGTGTCTTAATAAGAACCCCATACTGAGTGAACCGTGACATAAAACTCAACTCAGTTAAGCCTTTGTCCCAAACTTGTTGGGGTCGGCAACCATAACATAAAACGTTTGAAAAATAGAAAATACATCATCCTTAGATTTAAGAAGATACACCTAACTAGTACGAGAATAGTCATCAATAAAGGTTACAAAATACCAAAAACCTTCAATGGGCTGTACCCCAAACATCAGAGTGAATCAACTCACTGGAAGGGCTTCATGAATGCATGCGAGAAGGGTAAATAATACGAACTTGTTTAGATTACTACCTTGTACTACATTGAAATTTGACAAGCTTACATAATGATTTAAAGTGAGGCCCCACAATACATAGGGAATGAAATCCAACAAGCACCAGTCTGGCATGCCACAAAAAAGTTTTGTGATTGGCGATAGTGGGAAATAGAAAACAAGAAATAAAAATAGATGGATCAACAATAATCTACAACAACAGTAGTCGAAATGCAACAACAAAATTGTGAATGCTTCCTCTCTCAACACCTTTACCAACAATCCTTCTCTTAGTAGGCCCTTGAAAGACAATGAGAAGGTAAAAATCTCACAATAATTTAATTGTTTTGCAATACTACCAATAGAAAGAAGATTAGAGGAGAGATGAGGAAGATGCAAAACTCTAGAGAGAAAAAAATGGTGAGATCAGAATGGTTCTCACCGCCACGACAAGAGTAGTGGAACCATCTGCTAGGCGAACCAGAGCAGGTGCGAAAGGTGGAGAACACAAAGATAAACTATGGAACTCACCATTCACGTGATCTTTCGCTGCAGTCAATGACCCAACTAGAAGAAAAGAGAGGAAGAGGCAGCAAGGGAAATGAAAATGCGGTACGTGCTGTGGGATCTCACCCTTTGTAGTAGATGAAGCGTGTATAGAGCTATAGTATGATGAGTCCCAGCACGCAACATCGCATGGCTCTCATCCAACTCAGCTCTCATAGTCATAGCAATAACTGAATCAACAAAAGTAGTGCGTGGATGAGCGTGAAGAAACCGAAGGACAAGAAGAAGGGCGCCCATAGGTGTCAGCAGGATATCCAATAAGTCTTTGCAGTGATAACGCTCATGACCAAACCTGCCACAGTACAAACATGTAAATGACAATCGGCCACAACCACGACGGCCATGACCAACACTAAATCCTCTACCTCAGCTCTCAGTAGAAGTCTAAAATCAGAAACTCATGTACCTTGGCTCTTAATAGGGGCTGAAAGTCAGAAATGAAGGCAGTACAATCCTAAGAGATAATAGGGAAAGAACACTCTTCCTCAGCGAACGGAATGCCATACACCGTGCTGAGAGGAGGAAGAAGGTGTGTAGCAAGAATAAATGTTTGAGTTTCCTCAAAGTCAGGACCAAGTCCACCAAGGGAGGTGTAGATCTGATGGCACTCTTGCTGCTTAGCCAACATAGACAGTTCTTCTTTGCAAAAATCTGAAAGTGGCTCATAGTGACTTCGTTTCTCCCACGTCTTGAGAGAGCTAAAGTACTCGCCCATTGTATTATCTCTCTGCTCAGTGCTTGCAATAGCCTGTGTGAGTTGATAAACCCTGTTACCATTTTCTCCAGGTGCAAATGTGGCAGCTAGCTAGGTCCTCAACTTTGAGGCAGAGTTGTAGAACAATCGTGCGATGCACGATGAACGGGTTGAAAAAATGGAGAAATAAAGGTAGAGAAGACTGGCTTGGAAATCAGTTGTCTTCAAATAGTTATCATCAAGAGCAACTGAAAGGAAAACTCATGGGTTATAGAAAAAATAAGAGAACAGTGAAGTACTTGTTATTCTGATCAGCAAAATTCAAATTGTTACGAAGTGATATGATTGTTCTTTTCTCTTGATGCATCACAAAAGTTTTTTCAACATAAAAAAGTGCCTAGAATATGCATTATAATAGCAACTAACCAAAAAAATGTACCCAACTCCATGGTATTAGGCTGGTATAAGCAAAAAAGAAAGAGAAAAGTAGAAGATAAACATACGAACTTTTAAGAAAAAAGGAATTCCAGGAGCAACTTAAATGTGGCTTACTTCTACAATTCATAAATATGTAAGCTTCAGCCTCCAATCTAGTCATAAAGTTTGTATAATGTAACATGAAAATTTTCATTGATTTGCAAACTGAGACTTGTAGAAACAGAAGAAATGACCTAATAATTCAAAAAATGCTCAAGCATCTTATGAGTATGAATGAGTTGAAAGTTCATACTTTCACTAATAAAAAGAACAAACAGACACTTTCATTACCCTAGCTTTACTATACACGCTAGAACCTAAAATCAAAAAGAATAATGGATTCCTGTTTGAGACACAGAAAACAAATTTAATAGCCATATAAAATACCCAAAAAAACACAGTCAGTATGAGATGGAAGGAAGTTTTCATTCAGAAAGAGTATTCAACTGAACGTAACCAATTAGTATGTAGATGTATCTTATGACAACTTGTTAATATAACCAATCATTTCACATTGAATTTTGCACACTATCAACCAAATCACTAAAAATAGTCAATGATGATAAATGGGTCTTTTGCATTGCTAGTAATTCACATCATATTATTATAACCATGTAGAGAAAAAGATACTAAGTAATCAGCAAACTACATAGGCTGAAATCATGAAACCATATATCACTTGCTATAACGTTGGAGAACTATACCTCCTTAGCTTGTTAAAACTTCAAACTAAAGGCCTTAAGAGGCTAAAATGTGAATATGCATTTTGATGGAGCATGTGAATGTACAGTACATAAAAGTAGATATTAACCATCTATTGATCATTTGTATTCTCATTTCTAATACAGTTGAAGAAGCCAAGAAATGACTGCTATCAAGAATTGGAAAAACATACCCCATTTATTTTTATCAAAAAAGTGATGACCTGCAACATAAAATTTGTTTGTGGTTCAACTGCTACACACACATTCTTTTCTTTCTTGTTTTTTTAATGTGTTGTAAAGAGGTGTGTCTCACATTAACCGCATGACACAACTCAAATACCGGAACCAGATGCAGCAGCGTCGATGGTGAAATTTGGATGGAGACCGAATTAGGGAGAGAAGGAACAGTATCATACGAATTCCTTGGCAGTGGATGGGGCTTCAGGAAAAAACCATAGTCCCGGAGAAGATTCGACAGTGACGTTCTGTGGTTGGCCTGGGTTGTCCGGCCGTGTCGTGGTCACAGATGTGTGCGGATTGCACCGTAAATACTATTTAAATATTGAGGTTGAAGACAATCTATGGCCGGCTCGTATTCAATGCGTAGAAAAAGGAAAATTAATTGCATAAATGGCGTTTCGGAAGATGAGGGGTCATTGAAGCTTGGATGCGTGGAGGTGAAGAGACATATAGTCATATAGGAAAATTAATTGCATAAATGGGAATTAATTGAATGTGTATGAATAATTGATGGTGTTATTGGAAAGTTTAAATTTACGTATGGGTAATTTATGAATTCGGATCTGATTTTAAGGGATTTAAGATATGCTTCTAACGATTTTATTGCGTAAATGGAAACTCTATTGAGGAGTTATGGGGAGAACGGAGATGTGAAAAATGGAATGGAAAGAGGAGTTCAAAAGCATCTCTTCCTAAAAGATAGGCATGAATAGTGAAACAGAAAATTTAGCTCTTCCTAATGCTTCGTTTGGTTGCAAAAAAGCTCAGCGGCCGTCAGAATTTGGTTTGAATTTGGCATCCCATTCCAACGTTTGGTTGCCAAAATGCATTGGACTCCCTTTGATTCCCTTGGATTTCTCTCATGTAATAATTGCTTGTCTCTTTCTTGTCCCCTTCTTCCAAAAGCAAAGAATTATGGTTGAATTTTCTTGGGAATGATGCTCTCTCTCTTTCCCTCTCTCTCCTCTCTCCCTATATTGGTAATGACACCCCTACTTTTTCTCCTACCCTCCGATTATATGCCGCGCAACCAAACACCACTACACAATTTTCCGAGGTAATTCTAGGAAAATTAAAATGCTTGTCTCCTCCCTTTGATTTCCTATTCCACTACTTTCCGAGCCAACCCAAGCAACCAAACATAACATAATAGATAGGCATGAATACTGAAACGGAATATTTAGCTTAAGATGTAACAGAAATTTTAACAAAACTGAAATAGGCATGGAAAGTGAACGTATATAGTGATGATTTTTCATTCCCAATGCCACGTAGGAGATTTTTTGCCACAGACTTGAGAGAGGAAGGGGAGGGCTGCCCCATCAGTGGTGAACAGTAAACCCCCCTTCCTCTTTATTATATATAGATATATATCCTGATCAACATTCTACTTTCCTGCGTCAATCGTGCCGTCCTAGGGCCATGGGATAACCTCAGTAAGAAGGCTCGTTTTCATGCAGCTTTGTACCTATAGGGTGATAGCACGAGCCCAGGGGCGGAGCCAGGATTTTGCTCAAGAGGGGGCACATAATGGTTGTTATAACATGTTGGGTCCACCATTTTACACTTGATGTTTTGATAGGTGGGGCCCATCATCTCCCCCTATCCCATGCATAATGTAGAGCCCACAATTTACACATCATACCTTGATGTAGTGGGGCATGTTCTGATGGGTGGGCCCCCCTATTTTACAACCATCCATAGTGTGGTCTAAGAATGTTAGCGATTTAAAAGATTCCAAGGCCCCAAAAAAGATCGCTTTCTGCTTTGAAAATCCCAATAAATCCTAAAGTTTTATATGTTGCGTGTGCGTGAAGTCAAGTTTTTTTCAAAAAAATGCTATGGGTCTCACTGCATAGGATGATCCAAATCGTTCCTTTGTTGGGGCACAACGTAACTAGGTTGTGCCGCGTAATTCATCTACATAAGGATGACCTAACCCTCCGATTTATAGTTTATATTATGGGCAATCCCATTGTTGATCGGGGTTAAGATCATCCTATGGAGATGATTTACGGGGTGCAGCCTATTTACATTGTGGCCCAACAAATGAACAGTTGGGATCATCCTGTGAAATGGGCCCGCAATACTTCTAGAAAAATACTGGACTTGTATTCACAACAAATAAAATCTCTACATAGCTAAGGTGATAGTCCCTTTGAGTCTCTTATAGAGATTTCTTTTGTTAGTGCCGTTCAACTAATTATCAATGAGAGAGAGAGAGAGAGAGAGAGAGAGAGAGAGAGAGAGAGAGAGATAAGAGAGAAGGTATTAATTTAAGTGGCCGGTTGAGAAGGACTTACCAAATAAACCCTTTATTTTAGGAATTTTACCAAAAAAATGCTGACAAAACCGATAATGCAAAAGAAAAAATCCCGAATTTTATGGGAAACCTTACGAAAAATGCTAACTAAAAAGTCTAAAACTATTTTCGGAAAGAAAAAAAACCAAAATTTTAGGTGAAATTTTACAAAAAAAATGCTAACTGAAAGAAAAAAACCGAATATTAAAGGGGCAACTTTATTAAAAATTGCACTAAACTATGGTGTAACGGAAAAAATTCTGAATTTTAGGGGGGCAACTGCCCCCCGGGCTCCTTCCTTGCACGAGACCATTGTAAGTTGGAAGAGGTAATCTTAATGGTTGTGGGGTTATTTTTGGTTTCCATTGATTTACAATTATCAGTAGGATAAATCTCCATGGTGGCAGCACACCTTAAGACAAGGAATACTTGAAAACCATAATCGCTAAGGATAGCTGATAACAGTTAAGAAATCTCAAGAAATATTCAAATCATATAGAGAGAGATGGATGCTAATCTTTCCTAGCACAAGCACAAGCTTGTGGATAAAAAATGACCCAAAAATAGACTGATAATAGAACTAAAACAAAACATGTGTTGTGCTTCTAAAAGTGCCCAAAATACACGTTAAAAGCAAACACAAGCCTTTTGAATAAAAAACAACCCAAGAGGGCTGATAATCATGGCTTTAAATTTCCACCGAAACCAACACGGGACGACTGAAATGTTTCCGTTTCCATCCCCACCAAAAAGAAATCTCAATGGATTCATTCAACTTCATTATTTCCGTGGAAATTTCGACCGAAATTTCCAAAATTCTATCGAAATGATGGTCAAAACGACAAAAAATGGAAAGATGTTATGATTTACAACGTATAAAGCTATTTTTTCTCAAAACAAAAAACAATTCATTCCCTAATTTGCTGTAAATCGAAAAATACTGCAAATCAAAGAAACTTGTTTTTCCTACTTCTCCATGGAATTTTTTTTGTGTTTTTTAATCTTTGTCAACATGCTTTTGTGGGCCCATCCTAGTTGAATCGAAGGTGGGTTCACTTTTCATTTCAATGTGATTATGTAAACAGTCATGGGAATTTCAAATTTCAAATTTCAAAACCTAAGAATCATATAAGTGATGAGTCTATGACTAAGCACATAAAGGGGAAATGTTTTTTTTAAGCCATTTTACTTTGCATTTTATTTCATTTCATTAATGTAGAAAATGATATTTTGTAGGCAACATCATTGAATTGCACAACAAAATAATTGTATCTTATGCATGGGATGTCAAATCGGCATGGGACCAATAATATATCGTAACTCTATGTGGTATTGACATAGAATTAGGGTTCTTGGAGGGGAGTCTGTCATTCTACTTTCATATACTTCATTACATTATACTTCTTATTGACTTTACTGTTCCAGACATGTGCGACAACGCATGTTACTAGGTGTTCGATGTGATGAAGCCATTATGGATGACTTTCTTACTTATGTGATGGTTTCTATGTATGTATTTGTGCTTCTTCTAGTATTTCCTAAAGTTTCATCATTTGTATATGTTTCCATACATTTCTGTGATTTTATAAGATTTCCACTGAGTTTCATCATTCTACGGGTTCGAGTCATGGAAACAACCTCTCGGCAAACCAAGGGTAAGGCTGCGTACATCTAGCCCTCCCCAGACCCCGCAATGGCGGGAGTCTCGTGCACTGGGCCGCCCCTTTTTCCACCAAAATTTTCAATCGAAACCAAAATGTTTCCGTTTCTGTGCTGACCGATCCTGAAATTTAAAACAGTGCTGGTAATAGAGCAGAAACAAAATAACAAACAATTGGAGTTCTTCCAAAATACCCAACCCAGAAAAAGATGTGTTTTGTTTATGTGAAAAAGAACACTGGGTTGTCAAAGCAGCAGTGAGCAAACTAGTGCCTTTCTCCACAGAATCTGGACGTGTAGACAACTGGATGTACAGAAATGCGAAAAATCCCTTCCATTTCCATTCAAAAATAAAACTGTCTTCATTTCTCTCGGCTAACGCCTATGATGAAGACGAGCAGAAATATTGGAAGAAAGATTAGCCGAAAGGAGACTCTGCTATCATGATGTTTGGTGGTTTAGGTTAGAGTAAATGAAGAAGAACTAAAGAAGAGTAGAGAAGGAAAAAAAAGAAAAGGAAATGTGGTGTGAAGAGCATAAGGAGAGAATGACACTCATTTGCCTTATATTAACATGCATTATTACAACGACCAAACTGGCCTTAGTGACGACAAACAATTAAAAAAACAAAACATACACTTACATGAATAAATGATCTTCATGCCAAATGTATAGGACACAATACAACACATTACAACAATAAGTCCACCAGACCCTGCCAATTGATGAGTGCCACCATGGTTATCCCATGTCCAACAATCTCTTTGAGCAAACAATAATAGCCTCTTGATTGGGCTTGTTGAATGCGAACTGTGGGTTGTTTCCATTTCATTTCCAGGCCATTTTGCATCATCTAGTCCACTTTTAGAAAATACGGTATCCTTGGTGGGGCCCATTAATCTGTGAAATTGTTGGTTCCGGGTTTGCACCGCATCATATGTAATGTGGTGGATACACAAATGTACACCATGGTAGTATAATTGTTGTAATTTATAAGGGATTTGCTAGCGACCATCTCAGAAGTCATTTCGCAGATGGTCTGTTGGATGAGAGAGCAGCCACATTGCCTCACTTTTCAACAGATATTGTCTTTATTCATGATGTGGCTGCTCTCTCATGTGACAGACCATCCGCGAAATGCCTTCTGCAATGGTCCCTAGCAAATCCCAATTCAAGAGTTGTTTTCATGTCGCCTCAAATGCACAAGATAGAAAATGAGCCAATAAACTCTTCAAGTTTTTTCTTTTGGTGTTCTAAACAGCTATGCACCTGTGTGATTGGAAAACCCATCCATGGAACTGAAGTTTAACATTGTAGAGTGTTTTACTATTTTTTTAAATAAATAAATATTTGATGGGGACGTCAACAATGGGCGTAGATTCAAGGTTTACAAGCGTAGACCTGAATGAGGCTGATGGCAGGGACTCTAGCATGGCCACAGACATTGGCATCTTTTTATTATTATTTACGTTCTATTTTTGTCATTTTATTTGTAGCCTATTTTTTAGGCATCAAATAACATCCGTTTGGCGTGTTTTTAGTATTATTAGAAATGTTTTTCAATTACCTATCTAATGGGCCCAATATCATACGATTTGGATGTAATTTGAGCAAGTTATGAGTGTTTTTAGGAAGTGGTATAGGTCTATTACGGGATTACTATTTTAGGTAAGTTTTTATCTTTACTTAGTTTACTTTGGATTAGATGAATGGTTGAGATTAATTTTTAACTGTAAATTATCTTCTAGGGTTTCTTTTCTTATAAATATATCTTATGAAAGCAATGTAAGAGACTTTTTGAATATTGAATAGAATTGACGTTTTGCTTGAAAAGCGGGCTTTCTTCTTGTCTCTTCTTCTTGTGGTTTGGAACCATCTTCTCTTATCTATTCTCTTCTATTTCTTCAATCAAATCAGCACAAACAAGGTTAGTAAATCAGATTTTCTATTTTCTTTGTTCTTGAACCCTACTCAACTCAACTCAACTCAACTAAGCCTTTGTCCGAAACTAGTTGGGGTCGGTTAGTGAATCCTTTAGACAATTCTCAAGAAGAAGATAAAAGGATCTACCCGGTTCAAAATGACTAAGTCTACTCCTGACACTAGTTGGGTTCGTCTGCATGGATCATTTTCTTCGATTCTATCCTATCCAAGGTCATGTTCTCTTTGTTTTTGAACCCTAAAACTAGAAAACTCAAAATCAATAGATCTTGCTTGTTCTTCAAGATCTTGTTTTGAGATTTTGAGGGATTGTTTTAGGGATTAAACCTCACCTAAAACTCATAAGAATCTCAACTTTCAAAACCTTTTTGAACCCGATTGCAAGTTTTACCCTTTTCAAGCCCGAAAACCCTTTTTAAAGATCCATATCCTAAACTTACCATCAAATCAGAACATAAACCCTAGAATTACCTTTCTTTTACCTACTTAAACCTTTACCAAAGATTTGGACAGCAATTTCCTTCAATTTCTAGATTTGCAGAAATTACCAAAATACCCCTATGACCTAAATCTAGACTGTTTTGACCCAATTCCTGTTGTTGGACAATTTTTTTTGTTTTCTTCATTGATTATTATTAGTTTCTCATGCTTTTGTTACATCTAATTGATAGGTGTTACATTATCTTTTAGTTATTTTAATTGGTTGCATGCGTAGGCCTAGTTTCAGACTAATCTTTATATTATTAATTTATCTAACGAATCCTTATCGCTTTGATTGATTTGTATAAGGTTTAGTTCATGCTTAATTACAATATTTACAGTTATCTATGCTATTTAAGTCTCATTATTGTTGCTGCCTATAGATTAATTATGCGTTAATTCAGCCCTAGGTTAGTTGTTAAGTGTTCTCTTAGTTTTTTGTGTAAGCCCTAAATTGTTCTAAAGTCTTATCCTGTTAGGAGTGTAGGATTTTCCCTAAATTAGGTACTGTCCTGCATCAATATTTCTTCTTAATTTAAGCACAAGTGTAATTAAGTTAATTGCTGACTCAATATTCTAGGGTCAAGGAGTTTGGTTCTCATTTTGAATCTCATGGATTCATTCCTGCATGCATATCCTAGTAACACAGGTTGTCTATTTTTGAAATGGCACTGGGAACTAGTGGTTCACTCAGCATTTGTTTTTGTTATGTTCATTACCCTGGACAATTCCTGATACCATTCCTTATTCTTTGATCAAATGTAGCTGAATTTCAGTTGGAAACTTTCCCTTTCGCCTTTTGCTTATCTTTTAATAGGAAACGCTATAGTGTCAAATTAAGTAGTTATTTTCCTTGCAGTTGGGGTGCTGTTACAGTGGGTCTACCTCCAGCTTGGGTGGATGTTTCAGAGGAAATAACTGCTAATATTCAACGGGCACGGACAAAAATGGCAGAGTTAGTGAAGGCCCATGCCAAGGCTTTAATGCCATCTTTTGGAGATGGCAAAGAAGATCAACATGTGATTGAGGTTCTTACTCAGGAGATAACAAATTTGTTGAAGAGGTCTGAGAAGAGATTACGACAACTTTCTGCCACTGGTCCTTCTGAGGATTCTAATGTTAGAGCAAATGTACAGGTAAACTGATAATGATTAGTACATTTTTTGTTAATGCAAAATTTCCATGAAATCTATGTAATATTTCTTTTAGGCGATCGTCTGAAGGCCATTGATATCTGTTAGCTTTATGTGGTGGCAGTGCTCGATTATTAGCTGAGTTTGGTGCTGTTATGACTTGGGTTTTGTTTTATGGCCCACAACTAATATTTTGCGACATCCACACGACAAACCTTTCAAGTCTGATGATTTCTCGAGCAATAAAGTGAAAGCTGAAAAACTAAATCTTTGTTTTATTGTCTTGGCAATGATGAATGATATATCTCACAATATTTCCACAGTTGACAATTTCATCTCAGTAAGATTTTGAAGAAATATGGAAGTGGATTTTCTATCATTTCCCCTGAAAACTACTGTTATTATTATTTTTTAAAATACCAGGATTTTTCCTGTATCTACTGAGATCTCAGCCTCTTTAATGATAGATTCCCAAGAATGCAATATATGACCATGGTTGACTATGCCATGGGAATGGATTTCTGTGCTTTTATAGTGCTGGAACCATTATTTCTTTGTTTTCAGGAATGTTTGTTTCCATGCAAGAAAAGATCATCCTTCTGTCTGGGTTGAATTGAACCCTTATTGATGTTTAGCTAAGCAATTCTTGCCTTTAGCAATTAGAGCTTGTATAATCAATCACATGAGTGTTTCTTCTACAGCGGTCTCTTGCAACCGACCTACAGAACCTTTCCATGGAGCTTCGTAAAAAACAGTCTACTTATTTGAAACGGCTCCAGCAGCAAAAAGAGGTTGCTTTTCCTGTTGTTCAATTGATTCATGGGTTACATATGGCTTTTCTTATCTGAAATTTATGGAGGCCTATCATTTCTGATCTTACACATTTATTTGATTCTGAGGACTTGTTATTTTCTGTTGTAGGGTCAAGATGGGGTTGACTTGGAGATGAATTTGAATGAAAGTAAATCTAAACTAGAAGATGATGAATTCGGTGATATGGTATGCTACTTTTTTTTTTTCTTTTCTGCTTAATTTAAGAAGCATCATCCTCATCACAAAAATTAGCAGATCCTCAAGATTCATGGTTTAGTCCAAAACAATTCCTTTTTTCCTTACATGATAATTTTTTATTTCTTTTCTGTTTAATTTCCGAATTTGATTTGATTGGATTCTGTAATTTAGGGCTTTAATGAATACCAAATGTCGAAGCTTAAAAAGAGTGAGGCATTCACAGCAGAAAGGGAGAGAGAGATCACACAGGTAAAGCTTTGTCAATGACTATTTATTTATTTTACTTAATATGGTGTCAACCTTGTCCTGTTCTCCTTTAACCTGGGCAATGCTTAGGTTGTTGAATCAGTGAATGAACTCGCTCAAATAATGAAGGATCTCTCAGTCCTCGTCATAGACCAGGTTAGAAGCTACAACCCCCTAAATCCCTTTATAAGGGTTGTAAATTTCTCCATCATTTTGGGTGGTCGCTGAACCCATTTACCATGAGCAGGGGACAATTGTTGATCGAATTGATTACAACATCCAAAATGTCGCAGCTTCTGTGGAAGAGGGATACAAACAGTTGCAGAAGGTCCCTCTCTCTCTCTCTCTCTCTCTCTCTCTCTTCTATGTACATTGCGATTAAGCTCAGATAGCTTTTCCTATCATATATATTCATGTTAGGTGTCTTCATTTGCAGGCAGAGAGAACACAGAAGAAGGGGGGAATGGTGATGTGTGCTACAGTGCTCATCATCATGTGCTTCATCATGCTGCTGCTCCTCATTCTGAAGTCGATAATTTTTTGACATCCAAAGTGTCCCTTATAGCTTTACATGCTTAAGCAGGCAAGTGTGTTGGGAACCTTGCTGTAGTAAGCGTACAGTACCCGGCGATTTGCTAGAGTAGGTAACACTTGTTGGAAGAGCTACATAGGGATTTGGCTGCCCTGGAAACACATACATAGTTTGTATTCATCCATTGCAGAGATTGTGGCAGTGGATACGAGGATTTTGATCAACAATCTCGGGTTTTGAAGATTGTTTTGTCACACTTCTTACAGGAGACACAGCTTCTATGATTGTACCAATTCTTTTATACAATCTTATGCAATAAAAAATGCACCCAACATTTTGTATTTGGTTCTTGATTCCTGAGTACAATGACTTCCACTTTCATCTGATTTGCTTTGGTCCCAATACTGACACTTATAAAGTTCATTGCAAGTAAATTAGAGGGAAATGAAGGAAAGTTCGAATGGGCTTGATATTAGCTTAAGAAATGATTGAGTTAATGGCAACCTAAAATAATCTAATTAGCAAATGAGGACCAAATTTGGGTGCATCTAAAGAAGAACAACTAACACGCGAAAATAGAATGGTTATAACATTCAAGCCCTTTCTAAATAGATAAATGGATAACCATTCAAGCCCTTTCTAAATAGATAAATGGCTAGGTTTTTACTGTTTTGTGTATTCAAACTAAGAAGCATGTTCTGCTAAAATCTTGCCTGGTAAATTATTCATCAATGTTACTCTTGACATTTTATGGTTTTCAGTTCAACTCTCAACAAAAGCAGACGGAAAACACTTATGCTCGAACAACTGATCTATTGTCTTTTCAGCATTCGTTCTTCTTCATCCTGTTAAACTACCAGTTACTCCAAAAGCTTAAGCTGATGGAGATGGCATTATTTATTCTTTTATACTTTTAACCCCCCCAATCACTACCACCACCACCACACGTGTTGCCCCTCTTTCTAGGGTTGGCCTACATGTGGCACATGTGGCCCCTCTTTTGACTTTGGCCATTGCATGTGGGTTTTTTGCTATCTAGGAGGTTTGAACTCAGGACCTTTGGTTCTGATACAGCGGCAACTTACCAGCTTCCGGTTGCCTACTCATCCTTATTTTTGCCTCTATAACTCTTTGTTCCTCCTGCTCAAAGCAGAAACATAAGGAAATTCTAGAATCCCGTGACTGCCCTTGCAACAATGTAACATTTTCATGTGTCGCAATAATAATGGAAATGACTACTGGTTAAAAGCACTTCTTACAACTTGCTCCACGCCCTTTTCCTCTTATGTCCTCGCACCACGATAATCCACAGCATAATCTGAAGTTTTACAAAATGGACACCTTATATTGATAAGTAAAACGAGGATAAAATACAAGAACATAATAGCTACCATAGTAGACGCAGATCGACAAGCCAACATATGACTGTTTACTAAATAATGAGTTTAAATTGACAAAAGGAGAAAGGATACTGTGTAGGGCGAGTAGAATGAGGTGGCTTCATCTGGAGAAAGATAATCAGTAGAGAAATCGGATGCTGAAAAAAAATGTCTACCTGTACATATGCCTTTCATACAACATCTTGAACGATTGAGACTGGGATAGTACTACAAGAAGAGTCATATTAGAGTTAGAGTAGTTTCATCAGTCATTTCGATAAAAAACACTATAAAAACTCAATGGTAAAAGATAACACTATTCAGTAACTGCATCCTCACACAGGACACTTCATATCTCAAATAATAAAGGAAAGAAATAGTTTAAAACCCACATGCCCTAATTTGAACTGAAAGAACAAATCAAAACCTCTAGAAAACTAGACCAACCAAAACTCCAACCTACATACAGATTAACAAAGATTTGGTAAGGGAAATGCGAGGAGTGCCTTCATCAAAATACAGTAGTGCTGATAACATTTCCCTTTGGTAATCCACTTTTTTTTTTTGAAGGTTTTGCACTACAATGTTTTAATCATTGCACAAGCTCAGCTTGTCTTCTATGTTTTACTTGGCAATTAGAGTTTTTTGGAACTGTAATAACCTTTGACAGCTGTTTAAATCATAATGGTCATCGATCCATTAAGCCTTGATCAAGCCTCGTTTATGTTTCTTCCAAGAAAATCTAATCCATTTCTTTTTTGGAGACCTGGCAAAAAGTGACCTGGACCCGTGGGTGCACCGGGCCCGCTTGTAATTTTCGGGTCTTGATCACTAAATTAGTGTCCAGTTGAAATTTGATCCAGGTCTCATCAAAACTGGCCAGGCCGGGTGGACCCGCGGGTGTCCGTAAAAACCCAAATGATCGAGATTTTATATGGTGTAAGCCCTTATAATCCCGTAGTTTTCAGAAAGTACTGTACAGACCACATCATTAGATGATCTAAACCGTCAATGTGATGGAACACAATGTTAATAGGTTGTGCCCCAAAAATCGTTTCCATATGATGATCCTAGCACTCAGATCTATCGAGGTTTCCATAAATAATAATATGCAATTCCTCCATAGATCAGAGGGCTAGGATCATCCTATGGAAATGATTTTTTGGCCACAACCTATTTACGTTATGGCCCATCACATGAACGGTTTGGATCATCCTCTTATAGTGTGGTAATAAAAACAGCCAAAAAAAACAGGGCGACCCACAGGTCCACCTGGCCCGTATGGGTGCGTCCGGGTTCACCAAATTGTGACCCGTAAAAGTCCTTTTCATTTTTGACCGGCCCATACCACTCCGGACCTGTACGGGTTGACGAAACCCGGCCCACCCGTTTGCCAGGTCTTATATGTTTCAATGCCATGTTGGTCATGTTCTAGACGATCAACGGCCTTGATCTTACAGACATGTCTCAATGGAAATTACTGTTTATCGTGGATCGTAAAATTCTCAATTTTCTACGTGTTCTAAACTAAACCCTATCCTCTTCCGTGGATTCGTGGTTTCATTCAAGAGCAAGACGAAGACGACTGTAAATTCTAGAGTGTGCGGCAATTGAGCCATCGAGTTGAGGTATGCATTTTCTCCTTCTTCTTTTTTTCCTTTAACGGGGTAAAAATCATTGTGGGCTTTTAGTTTGTTGTGTTTTAAATCTTTCTGTTTACTGTTTTAAATTTTTTACTCCTGCATTTAGAATTCCTTCTCTGATTCTTCATACTTCAGTTCTTGCTTTGTTTTTTTTTTTTTTTGGATGTATTTTGCTTTATTTCAACAAAACCAGAAAGGATAAGCTCTAATAAAACCCCTCCAACGCTCTCTTCAGTATGATACTAGTTTTCTTTTTCCCCCTTTCAGATTCTTCCCCTATGCTTAGGCTTTTAGCTCGTTGAGTTTTTAAATCTTCTTATGTTTTTACTCCTTGTTTTTTAGTTACAGAATATAGTTTTAAAATATTTGACTCTTATGTATAGGATTTGTTCTCTAGCTCTTCAGACTTCAGGTCCTTGCTTTCTTTTATTTTGTTTTGTAATTAATCACTTAAGTTGTTAAGTGTGACCTCAGGGCTCACATTGCAACTTAAGAGAGTCCTTATATTTGTGGGAGTTGAAGTTGGTTAATTTCCATGATGAGTTTGGATTCTTATTGTGGTGGTTATTCTATATCGTTGGCCTCTATGCTAGAATCAGTCGTGGAGGCCTGATAGGCAGTAGTTTACCCTGTGGCGAATGTCAGAGGTTTGAGTCCACTTATCTCCAGCTTGGGCCCTTAGCCTGATAGGCAGTAGTTTACCCTATGGTGAATGTCAGAGGTTTGAGTCCACTTATCTCCAGCTTGGGCCCTTAGCTGATACAAAGGTATATGATAGCACCCGATTTTTCTGACTCAGTAGTTCGACCTATGATTTATCATTCTTGGACGTTGATAAGATCCATCCATTTAGCACCCTCTGAGGATGACGGCATGGCGAGGTTCAAACGAGGAAAGGCTTACGGTGGATACCTATGCACCCAGAGCGTAGCAAGCGACGAAATGCTTCGGGGAGTTGAAAATAAGCATAGATCTAAAGACTCTCGAATAGGTCAATCTTTCAAAGTGCTGTTGAACCCATGGGCAGACAAGAGATAACCTGGTGAACTGAAATATCTTAGTAGACAAAGGAAAAGACAGCAAGTGTTACTTCTTGGTGGTCCAAACAAGGTGAAGCCCATTAAATAATAGGCTCTGATCATTGTAGTACGTACAGTGGAGATTGTGTCATGCTCAAGCCATCTGAGCTAGTCCCTTGGGATGGCAATTTTTCCACTTATATGAAATGCAGTTGCTACCAGATACCCATTTCCTCTGTCCCAACCTATGCTTTTATTTTTCAACATTGCAAAGTTACACTAGGAAGATGCTAGTCTTTTTTCATTTTTTTCAGGTGCATATTCCCATGCAATTGATGGTTGAAGTGTTAGTAATCTTAGCTAGAATAATCCTAGCTAGGTGTCTATTCTTTACTGTATCTTTAATAAAATTTAGTTACATGTTAAAAAAATGCACTAACAGTCTATGCAACTCAAGCTCTTGATCACAGGATTTTATTCAAATTTCCTTGAAACCTAGCCAAGGATCCTGTTAGGTTTTTGAAACTCTTCTCTACTTGTGCTTTAAACTCTTCGGCCTAGGCTTTTGGATTGTCATATCTCTTTTCTTTTATTAATATCATGTTTTTTTTAAACTCTTCGGCCTAGTATTTTGGATTGCCATGTGTCTTTTTTTTTAATACAACATATTCTGTGGATTTTTCAAAAAAAAAAAAAAAAACATATTCCGTAGACTTTTACGCAATGCTGACAAAATTGGATAGCACCTCATCTCTAAGGCCTAAAAATTCAATTTTTATGAGAAGTTGTATTCTTCGGATGTCGAATTGCGCCCACAACCGGAAGGTGTTGATTTCTCTTCTCTTGGGGAGAGGGATCAGGAATGGCTGGAAAGACACTTCATTGAAGAGGAAATCAGATTGTCTCTCTTTGCTTTGGGGAGGGATAAGGCGCCTGGCCAGATGGATTTTGTCTTGCTTTCTTTCAAGAATGCTGGGAGTATGTTCAAACAGACATTATGCGATTCTTTTATGAGTTTTATGACGGGCTCCATCTAGATAGAAGCACCGGTGCTACGGTCATTACCTTATTCCGAAGGTTAAAGGGGCATCTTGTATGAGGGATTTCTGGCCTATTAGTCTTGTGGGATGTCTATACAAGTTGTTAGCGAAGGTTCTTGCTGAGAAACTTAAGAAGGTTCTTCCAGTTTTGATCTCTCCAAACCAATCATCTTTTTTTTTTTTTGGGGAGGGGGGGGGGGGCAGATTACAGATTGTGCTTTGGTGGCCAACTAAGTGGTGGATTGTGGTGAGGGTGGAGTGGTTTGCAAACTTGACATGGAAAAGGCATATGATAGAGTGGAATGGGATTGCTCGGTCTACCTTATGACCAGAATGGGTTTTGGTCGGAGATGGGGGAGCTGGATTTACATGTGCTTATCCTCTGCTTGGTTTTCCATTATTGTGAATGGGTCGCCGAAGGAATTTTTCAAGTCATCTAGAGGGTTGAGGCAAGGGGATCCGTTGTCCCCCTTTCTTTTTGTTATGGTTGCAGAGATGTTGAGTAGACTCTTAGACAAGGGCAAAGAGATGGGGTTAATTTAAGGTTGTAAGCTGGGAGAGGATGGAGCTCTAGTCTCCCATCTTCAATTCGCAGATGACACTTTAGTTTTTAGTGTGCCCTCGTTTGATAAAGTGTTGAAGCTGAAAGCGATTCTAAGATGTTATGAGGCTATCACCGGTCAGAGATCCAATTTCTCTAAATCGAAGATCCTTGGTATTCACATGGCTCAGGTCCATTTGGAAAGGTTGGCGTACCTCTTGAGTTGTGGTATTGACTCTTTCCCTTCTTCTTATCTAGGTCTTCCTCTTGGGGTAGGTAGACTTAAAAAGAATCAGTGGGACCCTATCGTTGACAGAGTGGAAAGAAGGCTAGACACTACGAAGCATAACTTGGTTTCCTTTGGAAGAGAGGGGGGGGGGGGGGGTGTTACCCTAATTAAAGCGGTTTTAGCAAATATCCCGATTTACCAGTTATCAGTTTTCAAATGCCCTTCAAGTATCATTAAACAATAAATGGCTCTTGTGAAATGAAAGGAAGGTTGTAAACCGCTAAAGTCGAGTGGCTTGGGGATTAGAAGATTAAAAGAGGTAAACTTATCTCTCCTTGGCAAATGGCTTTGGAGATTTGGGGAGGATAGTCAACAGATGTGGGTCAGTGTAATAGGAGAAGTATGGAATTCTTCCTGGAGGGAGTCTGATGACATTTTCAGGAAAAGAGGAGTGTCTGTGTGGAGAGACATTCTAAGGTTAGGTTCAAGTTTACAGCGGAATTCGATTCAGGGTTTACTTTGGCTCCGGGGTTAGTTTCTAGGCCGACAAGTGGTGTGGCGACTCTTCTCTTAAAGATCTGTTCCCTGATTTATTCGTGCTAGTAGTTAATAAGGAGGCCTGGGTATCAGATTACATGTCGATGAGGGAGAATGGTATTTCTTGGAATTTCAATCTTCGTAGAAATTTTTCTGATCGGGAGCTAGACAGAATTGCTTGACTTATGGGGATGTTAGATGTGCAGTATATATGTGGTGCTGAGGTAGACAAAAGGGTTTGGATTTGGTGCACTTCAGGTGATTTCTCCATCAAATCGTTCTATTGTCAGCTCACTCCTTGCACAGGATCTCTGCAGTCGGCTAAAGTGTGGAGCATTCCTGCTAGGGTTGCAACTTGGGTTGGGCGGGTTGGGTTTTCTAAAACCCTACCCTACCCGAGAAACTATCTCGGGTTGGGTTTTTTTTTGTGGAAAGCCGAGGATTCTTAAACCTGGCCCTACCCAAGGTAGTTTCTCAGGCCGAGCCGGGTCGGGTTTTTTAATATCATCGCCTTTTTGATGACGACAGTTCACTTAAAGTCTTAAACCCAGCCCTACAAAGTACAAAGACATCAATTCAATAATTTTTTTATGAAAATATCACAAAGGTAGCAACTAGCAACTGGAGAACCTACAACAAACCCCACAAAAGAGTCTGGACCACAAGCAAGCTTAACAATTGTAGAAGTCAGTAATGAACAGGTACGACAAGCAGATATGGCAGTTTGGATATGGCTCAATGCAATAGTATGATCTCAATCATATCAATCAAATACCTCGTGAGTGTGGCACATGCAAAAATAGCCACAACCAGCACAAATATAAGAGACACACCCTATCATGATCTGATGTATAAAATTCGAACAAACAATTTATACAAGGTGATTGACTATCTAGCTGTAGGTGAATCTTCAAATATTCAAAGTGCTAGATTATCGCAGATGAGTGAGCAGAGGCAAACAAAAAGTTAGAAATAGGTCCCCAAATTATCACCCAAAAACCTATCGCACTGACCACCAAATCCCCCCAACAGTTTCTATGAAGTATACATATTTATATACAATACAGATACATGTATATAATTAAATTGCAAAAAAAGAATCATGCCAAAGGAAACTAACAAGTAGCACAAAGGAGACTAATAACTAATAAGCAATATAACCGATGAAAGATGTAACAGATTACGTACATAGCAGACTTGGCAGTATAGCACAGCACTTACATTTCGCAACACTTCAAAGTTAACGCCATTCCTATGCTCAAAGTTGATCACCAGTTCACGCCATTCCTATGCTCTTACTTGTGAAGATTGTTTAACCTGGATGTAACCATGAGATCCTAAATCAAGAAAAGTATGTAAGCTTTGGAAGCACCAAAATGTGAAGCTCTCATCACCATAAATTATATATATCAGAGGAGTACTTCAAAGAACACAAAAGAAAATGAATGGTCCATCTTTGTGGCATTTCATCTAACATAACCACAATTGCAACTGTGACACATAATCACAACTTCAACTGTGACACATAATCACAACTAACAAAATCACAACTGCAACTGTGACACATATAAGAGAGTTTGAAATGCAAAAAGAGACATTCTACAAAAAGTGTCATTCAATCTTAGTCATCAAGCTCCGGAGCGGTGAACACATAACGACGCCTAACACATCATTCAACTCTGCAACCAGAAAGAAAAGAGGATCACTCAACTATTTAGAAAAGTATAAAAAGAATATGTGAGTGTTTTTTGGAAACATGATTAAAAATAACATACATGATTAAAAATTCACAAATGAAGTTTACCCCATCTCAAAATATGGTATAGATATGGCAAGATTGTTGCATGCTACGTAATTTGTAGAGGTTCAGCGAGGCCTTCAAAAAAGGAATCAAAATACATAAGAATTTTTCAAATATATTCATACTTATCAAAGCAAATGAGTTGTTAAAGTACCTGATTCAATGATTTCAATATCATTTTCATGTTGGTAGACTTCAACTTCTTCATTCGTATCCTCACATGTATCATCTCGTAGCCAATCTTGAGTGCAAACCAATGCTTGCACAACCCCAGGACTCAATAAACTTCGATAATTATCAAGAACTCTATCTCCAGTGCTAAAAGCTCACTCTGAAGCAACCGTAGATACATGAATGGCTAAGATATCACGAGCCATATGAGAAAGTAGAGGATTTTTTGAGCTATTAATTTTCCACCAACTCAAAATATCGAAGTCATGAGTGGGATGATTTTTTTCTTCAAGGTATTGTTCCAACTCCGATGACGACCCTACATTATTTTTCGTTGCATTCATCTTGAATTTTTTTTTTTTTTTTTTTTTTTTTGCATATTAGAAATCCTTCTCTCACCACTACAAGTTCCACTATCCACTTCTGGCTCTTTTTCCATTGAGTGTACAACACGCTTTTGCCTTGAACTGTAAGTGGATACATACTCATCATAAATTGCAAATTTCTCCCGCTTAATACATGAAACTTGTGCTTTAGCTTCATCCTTGGAAAAAATTTCATCATACATAAAGCTAAGATATTCAATCTTATACCTGGGATCCAAAACCACTACAATAGCAAACATCACATTGCATTCCTTCCAATACTTATCAAACTTAATTTGCATCTTCTTAGCCATTAAATTAATAGATACATCATCATGATTTGCCATATCACGCAAGCGTACTTGAATTTCAAAAACTTAATGAAAATAAAGATTGGAAGTGGTACATTTATAGCCAAAGAAAAGTTTTGTTGTATCACAAAAAACTTTCAGAAAAGTGCAAATAACTTTAGCCTTCTTCCAATCATCGATAGTAGGAGCTTCTCTTGCAAAGTTGGAATCTCGTGCCTTTAAGCGGGTGAAGGCACTCTCAAATTGTCTGGCGGACTCTAACATAAGAAATGTGAAGTTCCAGCTCGTACACACATCTTCAGATTGTTGCTTTCTAGCTTGTGAACCTCTATCATACTTGACACTACCTCAAATGACAATGACTGATTCTTTTATCTCATTTAACCCATTTTGTACTATGAGATTGATCACATGTGCTGCACAACGCATATGGAAAAACCGAACTTCTTGTAGTAACATTCCTTTTCTAGAAAGGATTAGAGCAAGTGTTCTCACAAGTACATTGTTACTCGAAGCATTACCCAATGTAATTGTAGTTAATTTACAAATGCTCCATTCAATCAAACACATTTCAACTACATCGGCCATAACTTCTCTACTATGTGGAGTTAGAACCATACAAAAATTAAGAATTTTTTTATGCAACTTCCAACTATCATCAATAAAATGTCCAGTAAGACATAAATAACTAAAAGTTTGATTTGATGTCCACATATCCGCAGGTAAAGAAACCCTCTGACATGTACTTATCAATCTTTTCAATTTAGACTTCTCATCTCCATAGATATTCAATACTTCTTTCCTCACAGTTGTGCGTGACACAATATTGTGCTGAGGTTGAACTATCCTCATAAAATTTCGAAAAGCAACCTTATCAACAGTATTAAATGGCAGTTCAAGCATGACTAACATGATTGTCAATTCTCTTCGAGCTCGGTTTTGGTTAAACACCCAAGGAGTAAGACCTGCCCCTTCCTCACCATCATCACCCTCTCTAGTTGGATTAAAAGCCAATAATTTTTGCCTCTTATCTCTTGTCGAGTACGGTATACATGTATTTTTCAGATGCCTTATAAGACTACTGGTGCCACTACTGGTTGGGCATGCTAAGGATTTTTTACAATAATTACACATAGCCTTCAGAGTCATTCCTACACTTGTTCTGTCCTTTGTAACATGTTTCCACACATAAGATGTGACCGAAGACGCCCTTTTCTTAGATGTATTCGTTGTGGAACCTCCAGCAGTGCTAATAGTATTAACAGCATTCTCAGAAGAATTTAATTCCTATATGATACAAAAGTAATTATTTGATAACAAGCAAAAGGGTTAAACGATTAAGTGGACGCTACATAATTGAGAATGAGATAGATACATATCTATAATAAGCAAAAAAGTAAATCTTACATCAATATCATTGTCGATATCCTCCATTTCTATTTAAAATTGATGTAACATCTGGATGCTCTACACAAAGACAATGAGATACACAGTTATGGCCTGCATAAAAAGAACAGATATTTAAAGAAAAAATGAGTACATGAAGGACATAACCCCATCCATCATGTTGACATAACCCCATCATGTCACCATTTATACATGAAATTTCAATGTGTAATCCAAAGTTCAGAACCCCATCATGCTGACATTAACAGGTGATAGAGAGGGGTTTTGGCATTTTTTTGACCAAAAAAAAAAAAAATCTGAACCGTAAGAGATGATTTTTGGAATTAACCCTATCATGTTGAAATTAACCCCATCAAGTTACAATTTATACATGAAATTTCACCGGGTAATCTGTTCCCCATCATGTTGACATTAACCAGCAATAGAGAGGGTTTTTGGAATTTTTTTACAAATCAATGTTGCAGAGAAGAGAGAGGGTTGAAGACCCCCTTCTAACACAAATTCTCACTGCAATAATTTCTAAAATCTCCTTCTAGAAACCAATTATATTTACACAATAATTTCTAAAATCCCCTTCAAAGCATTCTAGTTCTCAAAAGCAATTTTGGATTCGCAATCTGTTCTCAAAATCTAAAGAACAGTGCATTGTTGCTTGCTAGGACCAAATTTTAAAACCTCAAATGCCATCATCTGGGCATGTATTCTTAAACCCACAACAAACCTATAAAGGATAGTGACAAAATTGAAGAAACCCTAATCTTAACTTCCCCGCCAAATTGAAGAAACCCTAATCTTAACTTCTCCTCTTAACTTCTTACCTATGAAGAAACCTTGATTCTCCTCCAAACTGAAAAAAAAACTAGAAAACCCCCTTCTCGTGTCTGCTCCGAGAGAGAGAGAGAGAGAGAGAGAGAGAGAGAGAGAGAGAGAGAGAGAGAGAGAGAGAGAGAGAGAGAGAGGAGAGGGAGAGGGAGAGGGATAGGGTTATGATTTACGAACTTACGATTGGTTTCTCTTTCTCCTTTTTTTGTTGGTGTTTTGGGGAGATGAGAATTACTGAATTACCCATATCAATTTGCGTTGTTATTATTTATAACTTATAATATTAAAAAAGGAATAAATGCGGGTTTTCGGGTCGGGCCGGGTTTTCCACCTTTAAAACTGGCCCGACCCGAGAATCATTCGGGCTTTGAAAAGTTAAACCCGACCCAACTACTTACCCGGCCACTTTGAACTCGACCCACGCTTTTTTCGGGCCGGGTTGATGCGGGCCGGGTAAAACCCGACCCAAGTTGCAACCCTAATTCCTGCTCCTCCCAGGGTTTACGCTTTCGGTTGGACGACAGTCCTCAATAAGATCCTTACCATTGATCATCTTAGGAATCGAAACATGTTGATAGTGGATCATTGTGCTATGTGCTTGGAGGCCAGGGAATCGGTGAACCACCTCCTTTTGCATTGTAGCTTTGCTCACAAAGTGTGGAGTAGAATCCTGCAATGATTTGGTTTAGAGTGGGTGTTTCCTAAGAAGCTGGCGGATTTTATTATTTCGTGGGATTTTTCCCCGTGGCGTAAGAAAGGCAAGGCTCTCGTTGTTGGCCACGTTTTGGTCGCTTTGGAAGGAGAGAAACACAAGAATTTTTAAAGGAATGGTTAGGATTCCCCATTATGTTTCCACCATGGCTATCGCTCTTATTATTTCCTGGGCTCGATCCCTTCCCAAGTTTAGATTTGTATCCGCTTACGAACTTTGGAATGGATGGATGGAGGTCTGCTCCAGCGTTGAGAGTGTTAAGAAGGGTGGCCCTCAATGGTGTCCCCCACCGCCGGGTTTCCTAAAAATCAACTTTGATGGATCTAGCCTCGGAAATCCCGGTCCTTCAAGGATTGGTGGTCTTCTTCGAGATGAGATGAGAGCCGTGATTTGGGCTTTTTCCGACCTATAGGCTTGGCGGATTCTAATGAAGCGGAGATCAGAGCGGCTTTACAGGGAATCCGATAGCTAAGTCTTTTGACCTGGCTAAGGTGATAGTGGAGGGGGATTTGCAGAATGTGATAGGGTGGTTGAAGGATGGAAAATCTTTCCCTTGGAGATTCGTCGGTTGGATCAATGAGATTAGAGATCGAATTTTTGGAATAGAAGTGGTATTTCAGCATGTCAGAAGGTCGACGAATTCTGATGCGGACGGTCTCGCTAGAGGAGAAGTGGGGAGGCAGGAGCTTGAGTTGTTTGACTTCCTCCCCCCATGATGTGCCTTTTTGTATCATTTTTTCCTTTCTTGTATTTTTATTTTCCTTTTGTCGACCCTCTCAGTCGGCTTGTTCTTTTGTTGTTCTCCCTTTTTCTTCAATATATCTTGTTAACTTACCAACTTCTCCAAAAGCTTAAAGCTTAAGCTTTTGGAGAAAGGCGTTATTTATCTTTTATACTTTAACACTCCCCCGCACGTGTGGCCCACTTGGTAAACACGTGGCACATGTGGTCCCACTTTGGGCCGACCATTGCATGTGGATTTTTGCTATCCGGGAGGTTTGAAGTCAAGACCTTTGGCTCTGATACCATGTTAACTTACCAACTTCTCCAAAAGCTTAAGCTTTTGGAGAAAGGCGTTATTTATCTTTTATACTTTAACATATCTTTCCTTTCAAAAAAGGCCTAAAAATTCATTCCCTCATTTACCTGAAGGTAATAGGGTGGAATAGGCTCTAAAGCTAAAATCATGATGAAACTATGCTTTCTTGGATTCAACTGTTGATAATTTTCTCGTTGAAGATGAAATGGGACGGCCATAGTGTACATATGGAGACAGTTAAGTAGCTGAATTAGTTTAGGTTAGATTGGTGACTGATGTATTTGTGATATGGTTCCCTACTCTAAAATTTGTAAATCATTTCATATATTGCCAAGGAAAAAATAGTTTCAGCCTCAAAACAAATATAAATATTTGGCTAGATTTTAATCTATGTTTGGTCAAATATAGTTGTAAATATCATTTTTTTTTAATGGTTAGTTGTAGAAATCATTTCAATGCATTTGTATTTCATATTGGAACCATGCTTGTTAAAATATTTCGCCTAAAGGGGAAATTTTCAATTTCTGTAATTTCTGAGGGAACTGAGACCATGAATTGCTATCTTATCCGCTATAACAGGATACGTTAAATAGTTATAATTCATAGACAAAATGTATGGTAGTATTAGACATGGATTTATTTAGTCTTACAGCTAAACATTAACCATTTATGTTCAGGCGTGTTGATGGAAGACCAAGAGTTGGTGAAGGGAGACAAGCTTATATTGAGGGGGTTGATGTTCCATGGGTTTCATGGAGTGCGGGCGGAAGAGAAGAAGTTGGGTCAGAAGTTCTTGGTAGATGTGGATGCATGGATGGATCTCCGTGAAGCTGGTAAAACTGATTGTTTGTCCGACACTGTCAGTTATACTGATATCTATCGGTGAGAATAGTTACTCATCTTAAGTACTCTTATAATATAAGATGCTAAATTAGTGTATTTGTTGAGAATGATTGTAGAGATTAAGGACTTATGGTCCTTGTTTTTCCCCCTTTTCGCCTCTCTATTTTACCATGTGTATCATTGCACATTCGCCATTGCTAGCCTTGGTAAGCTGATTTATCAAGGGCATTAAGGTAGATATCCCAAACATAAATAATGAAGCTTGAGGTGTATGCACTCTCAAATTTACCTTCATTGTGAATTGATAAGGTGGGCACCTAGGATACATGGCAATCAACCATGTGGAAGCTAGTAGGGACCATGACACTTGTCACTAGCACAAGAGTCAAGCTCTTGCTAAGTGGCAAGTGGGGATCTGACACTTGTCATGGGCTAAGGCTTTATTCTCTAATCATTTGAGAAGTGTCTAGTGGGGTCCAAATGAAGAGAACACTTGTCACCACCTCATGGCTCCATGATTCATGGAGTGACAAGTGTCCATTGAGGGGACCACTTGCAAGAAGCTTCTAGACCCCTTCCCCTTCCTACAAATAGGGGTGATGGGGCTTCTTTAGGTAATTGTTGTTGAAAATTCTTGGTCCGTGCTTGTTCTGCTTTATAAAGATCAGAGTTTTCTGCATCTTAACCGATTCCTAAAAAATCAATAAGTTATCAGAACTCAGTTTTGCTGCAGAGATTGCTGCTCTCAAAGTCTTAAGACCAGAAACTGGATGGCTGATGGTATCTTCCGCGGAGGTGCATGGGCATTCAAGCATGCCACATTTCTGAAGTTGGAAGATTCAAGGAACATATGGCAAGACCTCACTTTTGTACTTTGTCGGTCAAGAGAACCTGTTCTAGATGAGTGCATACTGCACGCCTAGCAAGAGAGAGTGGGGCATTCACACCATGTGTGCTTGCAAGGCCACAATGATGATTGTGCATACTGGTAGGAAGATCGGAGGATTCATAGCCTGCAAGTGGAGTAAAATCACTTTCGATTTGGCACTGATACCAATTTTGATGTGGATCAGGGATGAGAGCATATGAATGACCAGATATGAGGGAAGTTTATTTCTAAAGTATTAGCAATTCGGTAGAAGTTTGCTAGGACTTGGTTGGAATTTTGCTAGTATTTTCTACGAATTTAACAAAAAGAAATCTATGTACTGATCTTAGATTTACGAAAGAAATTCAAATGGAAAACAAAAGTAACAAGATAGGGAAGGAAAATAGTTTCTTCTATTGAATTCAATGTAGAAGGACAAGTAAGAGAGTAGAGCCCTTACACCTTCCGGGAGCTCTCCCTTCTCCTCACAACTATTTCCCCTCTATTTTCCTAGCAAAATGTAAGGAGAAAACTAAAATTCCCTGCTACTCTGTCTCAAAAAATCCATCACCAAAACTCCCTTGCTTATTGCCCCCTCACCCCTTATAGGAAGAGGAAGGGGCCTAGAAGCTTCTTGCAAGTAGTTCCCTTAATGGACACTTGTCACTCCATGAAGCATGGAGTCGTGAGGTTTTGACAAGTGACCTTTTGGTCTGATCCCCACTAGATACTTGACAAATGATTAGAAAATAAGGCTTTAGCCCATGACAAGTGTCTGGCCTCCACTTACCACTTAGCAAGAGCTTGACTCTTATGCTAGTGACAAGTGTCATGGTCTCGGCTAGCTTCCACATGGCTGATTGCCATGCGTACTTGGTCCCTACCTTATCAATTACAATGACCTCTGTCATCCCCTTACTCCCTGCATACCCTTTCTACACCCTCCATTTACAACCATGTCATTAGACATTATTTACCCTTTTACCCATGGAAGCCTTCATGGATTGTTCCTTAAGCTTTCTGGACTTGGCAAAGCTGTAATTTTCTTCTTCTCTTTTCAGCCTCGTTCAGGATGGGGTCCACATCATTAGACAGGGCCGATGTCCGCATTATCCTCACTGGCCGTATTACCGACCTTTTTGAGGAATGATCGTTCCCTCGCTGGCCTACCAAAGGTAGAATCCTTTGGTTGTGGGTTATTTGGAAAGAAAGAAATAGGAGGCTTTCCAAGGGGTCTTCTAGAAGGGCCCACAACATTTATGAGCAGATATTTTCTGGTATTGTTAGATGGGCGGCAATTCTCCCAACTTTTAGTGTTATTTCTGAGTCTTCTCTTCATCATTACTCGGAGGAAATTAGGTCGAGTCTGTTCAGGGCCGAGCCACCTGTCTATTAGATGGTCTACCTGCATACCCGAACACACTGAACTCGGTTTCCTTAAGCTGAATTTCGATGGATATAGTCTTTGAAATCTGGGTCCAGTGGGTATTGAGGGTCTCATTCTTGGTGAGGACAACGTGATCAGATGTGCTTTTGGGGGGCTGGTTGGAGAAGTAGGACTCTAACTTTGCTGAGGTTGCGCTTTTAATTAAGTGGGATTCACCTTGTAGATGTGCGCCTTCTTGACCTGCTCTTCGTTAAGGGTGACTCAATGTCATCTGTTGGGCTTGAGATGACGTCAATTATCTCTGGAGATTCGTTGATGCTGTTCAGGTCATGGATATGGTTGAGGGATACAACTTTTCAGCATGTTTCCCACTCAGCCCATAATGAGGTGGATCGCCTCACTTGCTTTTGGGTTGATAGATTGGCCTTAGAGATGTTTTATCACCTTCCCCCCCTGAGGGTCTATTGTGGTTTTCTTTCTCTATTTTTCATTGGGTATTGTTCTTGACCATCTTGGTCGAGGGGCATTTGTTCCTTTTTTTATGAATAAATCTTCACCGTTAAAAAATCCGTAAAATTTCCCACGCCGTCACTACATCATTTCGTGTTCAGCCGTTAGAATATATCTCAAAAAAAAAAAAAAAAAAAACCATTAGAATATTTTCAAGCAATTCATATGCCGGTGATCTCTATATTGTGTCATGCCCATGGACCAAATTCATCATTTACTTTGTTCCTCTACATCAAGGGGCCGTTTGGATAAGCGGATTTTAGAATCTTGGATTTCCTCAAAATTTTGGATGGAAGAAGAGCTGTCGTTTTCTGATTTCTCACCCTTCTTTCCGTCGAGCAAGACAGTAGGAGATCGACGTGTTTCCAGGTTGTAGAAATCTCAGGATGGGGAAATCCATGTATCCAAACAGCCCCCAAGCTTTACACCTGTTCCAGGTGGACTTTGGAGTTCTGTTGACCAAACTCCCAGTTGATTGAGAGCCAAGGAACATCAAAACAGTTTTGGTTCTGCAGGCAGTGTGTTTTGGTCTTCTTGAATGTTGTCTGAGTAGTTTGCTATATTTCGAGAAGTGGGCTTTTTTGCAGTTTGGTACAAAGTCAGTTTTATTTTACAGTTCCCTTGAATTTTTATGGTTTGATAGCATTCTGATAAGTATGGCATCGTTGGTATAAGTATGGCATCTTTGGTAGCTTGGTACCAAGTTGGTGCTATTTTCGACGTTCCTCTTACTTTTGGGACATCATAACTTTGGTTCTACAGGCAATGTCTTTTGGTCTTCTTGAATGTTTATTGAGTGGTTTGCGACCTTTTAGAAAGTAGGGTTTTTTTTTGTAGTTTGGTACAAACTCGGTCTTATTTTGCACTTTCCCCTATTTTTACGGATAAATGGTTCCATCGTGGGACCTGATATATAGTCCTATTTGCATTAGCAGTATACATCCCTCTTATCTTGAAGTCTTTAATTAGCCCGTACAACTCAATGGGGCTGTTTGGCATGAGATTTATTTTATCCCTGGTGTTTTTGGGTCATAATAGAGTTTTTGTTTTCCCTATTTTTCAGTTTCTACGCACCATATCGTCATTCATGCCATCTCAACTCTCTCCCTAGCCTTCTCAAACACTTAGAAAACCAATATTTCATGGTCGCCAAACATGACATTTATTGGAACAAGATTCCCTGGAAAATGAATTTGCTAGCATTTGGGTAGCTTATTATCTGTGGAAATGCTTTTCCAGGAGAAAACATTTCCTTTTAAAAAAAAAAATATTATCCATGAAAATGGGATTTTTTATAAGTTGCCTGGGTATCTAACCATTCTGTACATGTTTATATTCTCAAGTTTTTTTTTTTCCTTTTGTGAAATTGCAGCATAGTGAAGGAAATTGTTGAAGGACCATCCCAGAATCTTCTGGAGTCAGTGGCCCACCTCATTGCAAACACTACATTAACAAAGTTTCCTCAGATATCGGCAGTCCGTGTGAAGGTTGGGAAACCTCATGTTGCCGTTAATGGCCCTCTTGATTATTTGGGAGTGGAGATACTCAGATACAGTAAAGATAAAACCAGCTCTGTTGGGGGAAGTTTTATGGTTTAGCAAAGGAAAATGATATTGAGATTTCTATCTATTTATTTGTAACTTTGGCCGGCCTATAATTAAACTCTATATTGGTCGGTCCCTTTTTTTATATTTCATGTTGGAAGAATATTGTTTCTGGTTATCTTTGGGAGAAGCAGTCCTCACCTTCAGTAACCAGGGGATCCTTCATCAAACTGTAATAAGGATCAGTAATAACAAAGTTTTACTATGAGAGTCCAAACATTATGTCACTTGATGAAAGCCTTGGTAGGGTTAAGGTGTGGTGAGCTCACGACGGCATAGTGGGCCACCTTTGATTGATTTGAACCGCCCATTTGTCCATCTGTTAGGCCTCGCTTCTGGATATCCTATGGTCCAACAAGTAAGAACCTGTCCTGCAAACGGCTCGTTGGGGCTGGAAATAAACTAATAAACAAAGCCCTACTGAAGCTTTATAATTAAAATAAACAAACGAACAAAGGAGGGGGGTGTATCTATAAAAAAAGGCATGCACAAATCAGCCCATAAAGAATCCGTTTGTCCGTCGCAACGGAGGGGAGACAGCCTCTAAGTCTAACCACCACGGTATCGTGTATTCGTGTCTACACGTGAAACGGAATTCTAATCACAGCAGTTTCGGGTCAAAGCTAAAGACCATAATAATTCCATTTCATCGCCTAACAAACTTACTACTCTATTGTTTATTTGTTCAAAGTTCAAAGTTTCAAACTGGAAATAAATCGAGAAATAGATTTCTCGATAAACTAATTAGTGAGTCATCGATCAGCTCGCGACTTAGCCGGCTTACCTTCCGTGCGCAGACCGACCTGACACATTTTGGCGCCGCCGTCTTAATCTCAACCGTCTGTTTACATCAACAGAATATACTCCGTTGATGCTTCAAGATCCTCGATTCTCGATCTCTCCGTATTAAATCCCGAATTTTCCCTGAATAGCAGAGAAAAAAGAAAAACACGATATCAACACAACCATATTTTGATATTTTCGCTAACCCATCTTGTCTTTTAGTATTTAAAGAGACGTTAAAAAGGTTATTAACTTATTATTACATTTCCCAAAATGCTCTCACGAACCAATATCAAAATAGAGTTGTACTAATAACATTTCCAAAAAAAAAGAAAAAGTAACTAGAAAAAACAAACCCAAGGAGGGAGAGAGATTCATATCTGCAATTGCCAGAGACCTCTCTCTCTCTCTCTCTCTCTCAATAGATTGTATAAAATTTCTAGGGTTTTAGGAAATGGACGCAGCTCAGGCCTCCGACACCGTAATGTCCGAGACGGGACAACCGCCGGCGATGTTGCCGGCCGGAATCGAGAATATTCCCGCGATTCTCAGCCACGGAGGCCGTTTCATCCAGTACAATATCTTCGGAAATATCTTCGAGATCACCTCCAAATATAGGCCTCCGATCATGCCCATTGGAAAGGGTGCCTACGGAATCGTATGGTATTTACACCTTCCAATTCTCAGTTTTTGCCCTAATTTTGAAAAAATTTATGCCTCTTTCTGATGATTCCTTCTTCAATTTTCTTTTTGTGATCTTTTTAGTTCTTCTTTGAATTCGGAGACGAACGAGCAAGTTGCAATAAAGAAGATTGCAAACGCTTTTGATAACAAAATCGATGCGAAGAGAACTCTGCGGGAGATCAAGCTTCTCCGGCATATGGATCATGAAAACGTCAGTGAGTGATGATATTTTTTTTTCTTCTTTTTCCCTATTTGTTTTCTTTGAATTGTTTCTATAGATTGCTTTGTACATATTGTTGCCATTAGACGAGAGAGGTTTTTTACTTTTTATTGCAAAAGGTCTTTGATCAGCATGTGTAATATGATTTTGGTTGTAGAATATATCATTGATCTCAAATCAAACCTACTAATCTAGGGCATCATTACGAATTTGTAGCATGGTCAGAAAGCTAATACCTAAATCATCAACATCCTCTTCTTTGAATTTCTATGCCTCCTTTGATGGAGTTCCGTTTACTTGAAGCACTGAACGTAGCTTAATCTGATTGCCTTGGGGATGAAATTAGGAATTGCGTGGCGTTGTACTTATTGTCAGGGTGTTCTTTTTTTATCTTTTAAACTTGTGAAATGTAGAATCATCGATGTCATGCAACACAAGTAACTGCTACAGAGCTTCTTTTACCAATTTTGTCACTTAAAGAGGGGGCTGGAAATTTGTAAGAAACTGCTACATCTCCTCATGTGGATGAGACTATACGGGGTGGTGACATTGATGTTACAGAACCACAACTTTTCCTAGCAATAAATGATGAACCTGAAGACGGATTTGAAGGAGTAACATACATTCATAAATAAACGAAAAATTGTTCTGGAAGGAACTAGGATCGTTGCCCTGTTTCATCACCGTGCTGACAGGGGGGATGGATGGTGCTAATGATTGATTTTCTTTGAAAGGAACGTACGTTTAAATAGGTGGAAGTGATGCACACGCCTTTATATCCTAAGAAAAGACTTCACACTTCTACTTTTTAACCATGAAATGGCAACAACTGTCTGTCTTGATCAAACATACTCATATAGCAAGATATGCAGAGTTCTCCTCAATATACACATACCAAGTCCAGTACACAGTATCTTGTACATCATGTATTGGGTCATATCATATGTTCAACTGCAGAGGATAGGTTGTGCAGAGCTGAAAATCTGTTGTGTTTATCTGTTTTCAAATATCTTTGTCATTCCATATAACTTTTTTTTTTCATTTTCTACTATTGAACGTTAGTGTCGTTTCTGTGGTTATATGCTTACAGCTTCACATGAAATCTCTTGCTGACCAGTGGCATTTTCATTTATCGTATAGGTTGTGGCGATCAGAGATATAATACCACCGCCTCTTCGGGAGACATTTAATGATGTTTACATTGCTTATGAGCTAATGGATACTGATCTTCATCAAATAATTCGCTCCAATCAAGCTTTATCAGAGGAGCACTGTCAGGTTTCATTTGAGTTTTAATAATAATTAGAATTATTATTAAGTGTAAATTTAATTGTTGGCTCCCTTTCATAGTATTGGAGCATTCATATCTGTTTCATATTGTGCCTACCTGGCCAGTGATGTTTTTGTAAAGCCAGCCTTGTTAAATATCTTTTGAAATATAAAATACTAATAAGCTTAACTCCACTTTAGATACATCCCCTTGAGAATGGTTTTAAACATTGGCAGAAATTGACTCGAAATGACGAACATATTTCCATTCCGTCATTACAGAAATGAAATCCTTTTGACATTCAACGTTTAGGTCCTGTGAATTCAAATGCTACCGATTTAGTATTTAAATTACAAAACTTCGATCGTTATGTTGAAATTTCAATCAAAGTGGATTGAGAAGCTTCGGCTTTCACAATTTTGCTTGGTAAATGTTTTTGCTTGTTTCGTCAATTATTGTGCAGATGTGTCAACTAATTGTTGATTTGATGCACTTGCGTACGGATAGAGTATGAATCTTTATTTTTCATGGATTTTAAGTTAAAAAAAATTGGAAAAAAGTATATTTCGATTAAAAGCTAATCTTTTTTTTTTTTTTTTTGAAATGGCGATTAAAAACTAATCTTATAGGCCTGTTAGCCTCTAATTTTACTTTATGTGAGTTTGGAAATCTAAAGCTCCTCTAAGGATTAACGCTTTTTGTTGGTCTGCTTGTTGAGATAAGATCCTCACAGTGGATCGCATTCGCAATAAATCTCTCATTTGCGGAGTGAAGAAAACGGGAGGGATTCAACCAGTGTTTAAAAACTCGTTGACTCGACTCGGAACTCGCCCGAGTCGACTCTCTTTTACCTTGGTCTCGTTCCGCTTTGCATGCATCCGCGTTTCACGTTTTGCCCCACCGAGTCAATAAAAACTCCTTTGACTCTCCCGAGTTATGACTGTGTCAACTGCGTTCTTGGCCGCATCTGCGCTGAGTCGACAAGGATTTTTGTTGCCGCATCCCGCTTCACATCTGCATTTTTAAACACTGATTCGAACCCTGACACCGTGGTTCATAGCCACGTGCTCTAATCCTCTAAGCTACAGGCCCCACCCCCTTGACCACCTTGCAAGGCTAAATACTCCTGGGTGACCGATAGCGAGGTAGTACCATGAGGGAAAAGTGAAAAAACCCCATCGGGGAGTGAAATAGAACATGAAACTGGGAGCTCCCAACCAGTGGGAGGAGAGTTGGATCTCTGACTGGGAAAGATTTTTTATTATTTAGGACCTGCTCGAATCATATCAAATGGTCATTGGAATTTCTTTGTTACAACACGCTGTTTATAAATGGTTTGAATGAAAGAAAATGAGAAAGAATCAGAATTTCTGCACTAGTTTGTACACGAATGCGTGAGTTATACTCAATTCTTCCCCAAACGCCAAAGATCTTATATGTTTCCTCACCTTCTTGTCCTTTGTATCTTCAGGGAAGATTGAATCAAGTTATCGTAAACCAATGTGCTCTTTACCTTTTTGATGCCGAGTCCACCGACCATCTCTTTTTTCATTGTTGGTTTGCTTGTGATTTGTGGTACTATGTCTTCTGTCTCTTTGAAGTGTATTGGATTCTCCATGGTCACATCGTTCATCATATTATGTCATGGATTTTTGCCCTTTGGCCCTCTAGAAGTATGACTTTGTGGAGCATATTCCTAACTACCACTTTGTCGTTCGTGGAATACACCACAGTTTAAACACTCAGTGACTGGTGTGATCACAGAGCTAAAGTTGCGAATAAATCGCTGATAGAAAGATGCTAGTTCATGAAAACGTCACACACAACTGATAGATGCCAGCACTGGCCAACCCCTTACGGCCTCGACTTTGATAGGGTAAACTTTAATGCCCTCTGCTGACGCAATATATCCCAAGAAGGTTAGACTATCTGTGAATACGCATTTCTTGAGGTTGGCGAACAATTCATTCTCCCTTAAGGCTTCGAAAACTTTCTGCACGTTGGGAGTATGCTTGCTGGGGTCCTTACTATAAATGAAGGCTAGTTGCAAACCCGTGCGTTGCACGGGAACGGGAAAAACAAACAAACAAATAAGCATTCATAAAGAAAATTAAGCGAACCAACCCACATGTGATTAAAGCTTCTATGACATGCATACCTAGAAAATAAAGCCGTTGAACCAATCTTGTTTAGATTCCAAGAAAATCCATGAATAATTTGGAGAGTTTTTATACATCAAAGAATATTTGTTCGACCCCAAATGTCACAAATACCACCATAAACAGATATATCATCTTTTTTATCAAGGCCGGTAAACTTTTCTTATAATTCAAAAGAAGTGTTTCAAATACAGGCTGTGTAAAAAATGTAAATTTTTATAGATTCATAAATCGTTCCAAAAAATAAAAAGTTGTAGGAACTTGCTTTGACCTTTCCAAACATTTCCAAAAAATTCCTGCAATCTAAAGAGAGCCCAAGTGAAAATCATCAATGTCCTTCTATTGCATCAATTGGAATTAGGAAAATTTTAGAAATGACTTTCCTTTCCTTAATGTGGCTAAAAATGGCTATCAAAGAATCATATCAATGGTCTTCTATTTCAAATTGTGTCTGATACTTTTCCCTAAAATAGCTATAAAAGAATAATAGATATACCCAAAACAACTTGAATATAGCTAGAATTCCTTCAATTCAGAAGGAAGTGTAAACAAACATATGCTTATGCCTTAATCCAATATTGTGAAATTTAACTTGTAATGGTAAAAAATTACCCAGTGAAGCATCAAATCATTTAAAAAGCACACATGCATTTTAAATGAATATTGCATTAGATAAGCCAATCTGAAGAAATAATACGTTTGTATTGCAGGAAAAAACATCTCTGACACAACTTTTTTCTCGAAATATTTTTGTTCTCCCACAATTTAGAGTAAAATGATATGATTATGGCTAATTTAGAGTATCATCATAAATTGAAGGTCCCTCTAAAAACATTTCTGAAACATCATGTATATAAACCAATAAAAAAAACCCTGATTTCTCTTTTTGATTCTAACATGTTATTTTAGTGGAAAGTATTGAAGAAAGCTGAATAGCCTAACATGTATAATGTATTGGAGCCTCAAATTGAAGGTAAAGCACGCATAGGCGGGAAAAAAGCAACAGACATTTGGTATATAGATATAGAAAATATAAAATTTAAGAAAAGATATCTTCAAAGAGCCATGTACCAGATTTGAAAATTTAAGAAAGTCATGTCCATACGAATAACCTTTAGGTGATAACTCTTTATTAAAGGATTGCAGAATGCCCAAAAATTTCTCAATCATCATAAAGATGGAGCTAAAATTAACTTAAATAAGATCCTAAATGTTTATTCTATCTCTCGATTAGAAAAATCTGATTACAGATACAGTAATAAAAAGAAAAGAAAGGATAAATAATAATCAATTAAAAAAGCCGAAAATAGATGGAAAGCCCCTAATTAAAAACATGAAAACAAAACAAAGAAAATGGTCGAGTAAAATAATCAATGGACTGTGGTATAAATCAGCAAAATTAAAATTTTCCTGCACAAAACAAACAAAATTTATAGGGAAAGCCCCTAATTAAAAACCCTTAAATTAAAATTAAGTTTCATGCTTAATCAAAAACCCCAACTGCCATATAACCATTAAAGACAAATACAAATATCAAAAAACAGATGTTAGACTATTATAACATACAGAGCAAAAACCCTTATACCTTGATCGTGTGAGTATGAGGTGGTCATCGCCGGCGAAGCACAACCCAATTTCAGAGAGAAATCCAAACTAATCATATGTGCCAAAAAAATGACTACAAATAATCATCCGGCAAAAATAAATTCCCAAAATATGCCCATCACTCAAATTCTACAACCCATATAGAATATCATACTCTAGGCAAAAAATTGTCAACTTGAACCCACATCTCATACCAAAATAATAGTATTTACCAAGATTTAAGTTATTAAATACAGAACTGCCCAGCTTTTGACAACGAAGAGTGATCAGTCGACAGCCTCGTGGCACTGCAAAAGAAGACATAAAAAGATTAGGGAGGGGAAAAAAAGATGGCTCAAAGAAAAGATCAGAAATGGGGAACGAACCCATTGATTTGGGTCTTCGGTTTTAGCTGAGAGAGGTAGGGTTATCCCATTTATGAGAGGAAAATGAAAGTCAAAGGATACACATACAAAGATGCTCATGGGTGTGGTGCATTCAATCCATTTAATGGGAAAATAATATAGGGTTGCAACCGTTAAAGAGATTGGGTGTTCAAGAGGCACTTGGTGGTGGGGAATTTGAAAGGGCTGTGAAGGTGAAAGAAAAGAAACAATACATTGAAAACGATTTAATTAGGGTTGTGGAGAGAGAGAGAGAGAGAGAGAGAGAGAGAGAGAGAGAGAGAGAGAGAGAGAGAGAGAGAGAGAGATTGCTAATTTTTAGGTAATAGATGGTAATTGATTGGGATGAGGCACGTTATTTACTTATATTACCAATTTAAGGAGGTAAATGGGGAAACCAAATGGCTGAAACATTGTTTGGAACAATAACGGTGCAACACTCTTTTGTAATTACGTGATAGGAGGGAGAAAGAGATATAAAAGGAGATTTAATAGCTTTTAATAAGAGATTTAATAGCTTTTAGTAATAGAAGATTTGACAAAATGTGATAAAGAGGGCTTTTTAAAATTGCAGGATAGAGGGGCTGACACGTGGTAGCACCACAGCTTATAGGATTCCGCTTTATATATATATATATATATATATATATATATATATATATATATATATATATATATATATATATATATATATATATATATAGGGGATATCATCAAAATATACGACGGTGAACTTGCCTATGAATGGTCAGAGCACTTGGTTCATCACACGCATAAAACGTACTGCGTGCATTAGATAAACCAAAGGGCATGATCAGCTGCTCATAGAGACCCTCACAAGTCTTAAAGGTGGTCTTCCATTCGTTGCCAGGCCTTATTCATATCTGATGATACCCACTTTTGAGATCGATTTTGAGAACAAGCAAGCGCGACTCAACATGTCTAACATATCATCATCCTTCCTTCTTTCCTTGTCTCATAACAAATCGGTTCCTTGGCTGTTTCTAGCAGTCTTGACTGCAGCAGCCCATATTTTACCTATTTCCTTCATCTCCTACACCTTCTTCTTCATCTTTCCCTACTCTTCTACTTCCCTCAGATCACACCATTTTTTCAACTAAGACCCTATCCTCATGAGGGACATGAGCTTTTTTCATGATCACCTGAAAAGTAACCAACACTCCTATGAATTAAAAGTGCAACATAGTTGATAAGTGGGTTCAGAAAAGCACAAAGCACAGCATTATTTAAAGTAATGCCTTGAAATAAAAGTTTGCAAATAAATTGTAAGACAGTAGGTCGAAGCTAACGTGGTCCGGGCCCTGGGCGTCAGCTTGGAAGTAGGTAGACGTTGCCTAATCATGTTTGGTGGAACTAGAAATATCAGGAAGAACATAGGTACCACTGAAGGTGAAGAAGGCAGACTCAGCAGTATGTGTTACACAGATATCAGAATAAGATTCTCTTCAATTGAAATTATGTCCTGGGGTGAGGATTTTGAGCCGAAGAACCAGAGCTAGGAAACTATAGAAGAGATCTCCTCTATTAAATTAATCTCATGGAAGCATCAATGGGTTGTTGGTGTGTTAGCAGAGTTTCTGACTATGGTGATCCAATTAGTGGATGAGGATACATCGTATCCCTTACTAGGCAACTTAATCATGGATTTGTTTGTGGCCTCACATTATGTATTAATTTAGTATAGTATTTTAAAACCTATAATATTGAACTGTACATCTTATATGCTTCAGATGATCATCATGAATAGCTCACTGAACCATTTAATTAAACAAACTTGTGTGTCATCCATGTCTGAGTGCAAAGCCTTGTTATAAAGTCCAGTTTTTTCCAAAATTTCTTTCCAATCCACTCAATCATATAAATGGTCTAAGGACTACTCTTAGGTTCTTTGGATAGTCTTTTGGAGAAGCCCGGGCCGCCATAGCTCTCTGCTGTTCTTCTGAGTGCATGCATACTTTTGTGGCAATGCATGTGGTGTATGTGCACACTTAACCCCATTTTCATGATGTCATTGTTTGATCCAATCTTTGTTCTTTCAGAGGTGACTGCTTTACTTGCTTTATGAATGAACTAACACCTTCTTCTTGACATTTTTTTGCAGTATTTCCTGTATCAGATCCTCCGTGGATTGAAATACATACATTCTGCAAATGTTCTTCACAGGGACTTAAAGCCAAGCAACCTCCTATTGAATGCAAATTGTGATTTGAAGATCTGTGATTTTGGGCTTGCTCGTATTACTTCTGAAACGGATTTCATGACAGAGTATGTTGTTACTAGATGGTATCGAGCACCAGAGTTGTTGTTAAACTCATCAGAGTATACCGCGGCAATTGATGTATGGTCCGTGGGCTGTATTTTCATGGAGTTGATGGATCGGAAGCCTTTATTTCCTGGGAGAGATCATGTGCACCAGCTAAGATTACTAATGGAGGTAAATCATCAGTTTTTGAATAATGTTTCTTTCCAATTTTATATGCATTCTGGTTTTGGAGGACTTCTATTGTCCAATTCTAACGAGAATTAAATACTTGATTTGGCCTTTCCTTTAAAAAAAAATTCTTACGCATCCTAAATTTTGAAGAAAACGAGAGTTGATGATGTGCTTCGTCCAGTGGAAGTTAAGGTGTATGAGTAGAAGGATAGATGCTGTTTTTTTTTCCTTTTTTGAATGAGGAATGACAGAAAATAGGGAATAATTAGGATAACTGTTGAATTCAATTGGCAAGAAATAAACAAATGGATAAAAGTGGAGAGAATATTATCAGGAAGAGATAAGAAAATGGAGGGTTTTCCTCAAATTTGTTTGTAACCTAAGTAGCCCTTCTCAAAGTAGAAAGCTTTACTTGGAATTTAAAGGCTTGAATTTGTTGGAAATCCTGAGAGTGCATTCATCAGCACGTATTCGTTTTTGTTTTTTCATCCACAGTTCATCATTAGCAATTATTGTTATACGTACAGATGATTGGCACACCGACGGATACTGATTTGGGTTTCGTGAACGAAAATGCCAGAAGATACATTCAGCAACTTCCTCGCTATGCCCGAAAGTCATTTACTGAGAAGTTTCCACATGTTCATCCTGCTGCTATTGATCTCGTTGAGAAAATGCTGACATTTGATCCTAGACAGAGAATTACCGGTAAAGATCTTTCCTGTTTTCTGTGCTTGGTATTTTTATTTTTTTATTTTTTGAAATGGTAGTGCTTGGTATTTGTTCAATTTAATTTTATCTTTTTATACACTTAAAAATTGTTGAAAAGGAAATTGCTGGTAATAATATTTGTCAAATTGCACTGATTGCTATTTCTGTGCAATCCTCTATGGTTAGAATGACTACCCATGCATCTACTGGGTTGTGGCTCCGAGTATCTGACAGATTGTGACACAATGTAAAATATTAAACATATTTTAACATATGTTTACACTCACCAAAAAGCATGTCAAGCAGGCTCATTAAAACTATTCTTCATGTCCATTTGGCATACTATCATCCTCTTCAACCATTGTACTGGCATTGTTTGAAAGTTGTTCCCTCAGATTATGGAGAATTCCTTTACTTTCTTATCATTTAATGAATGGATGGTAATAATGCTTGGTAACTTGTAAATGAAAAATGTTTACACATTATATAAAATATTTTCCAGCAATTTTGTTTTGCTGCAGTTTATACTTTGGAGAAGTCAATTTTGTTCAGATAGTTTGGGATGAAGTTATCATTTTTAACTGAGAAAGCTGTTATTTCTAATAATTACTTTTCATGTGTTTCTGATAGTTTTTGGGAGAAAATTTTTGACTTCTATTGGGTGTTTTTAATGGTGACACATCATAGGCAATAAAATTAACCTAGCTTGGCTGTAATGTACTGTTAATGGAATATCAATATCAGTTGTGAGTCTTTTCAATCGATGTGGGAATAGTAAACGCTTCTATGAACAAAGCCCCACTCATCACTATTAAAAGTAAAAAAAAAATGTAAATACAGGAAATCATGTCTTGCCCAATTCTTTCTTCTTTTTTGTCAAGAGAAAAGCCTAAAATGAAGAAAATCGCATGGCAGCTATACAAGGACAACGCCCTGCACTGTTACCAATCAGGGCATATAATTGTGAGTCCTTGAGGTTATAAATTATTCAACCCCAAAAGTTGACCAATTTATGAGTATTCCTCATGAAGAATATGGGTATCGACCATATGCATATGCATATGCATATGCAAAAGAAATATGTCCATATCCTGATACCTAAAAAACAAGACCAAGGGCGAGGAGATTCCCTTTTAATCCACCAGATAAATATTACGGGTTTTCCTCAATCCAGTGTTCCATTGGGACAACAAATACGAATATTATGCTTCCAATTTGGTTGAAATAGCTTGTTGTGGCTGGCTAGAATTGTCACTGTATCGTTATGATTTGGGATAGATAACTATGATTGTCATGTATACAATTGGAATTTTGGTCAAAACAACATTTGTAACTCCTATTGGACAAAACAATATTTGTAACTTCTAGTGAATATAAATAGGGTACCAAATGTATCATTCAACACAGTTCATCGTACAAGCTGATGATCCATTTTGAGTCTCAGCAGATTGTGCAACCCTTTCTCAGAACTAGAATCCTTGTTTAATGCTCATACATGCTTTGATATGCTCAGTCATTTATTCTCTTAGAGCTAGTTTGGGCATGCAATCTGATTGGATTGTGAGTTCAGCTTGTGACATGCAATCTGGTTTGAGTCAATCTAACACTGTTCGTTTAGATTATGACAACCGATTGTGAGTGCCAAACTGATTATTGGACTCAAAATTACGTTTAAATTTGAGCACAATAAACAGTTTAGCGCTCACAATCGGTTGCCATAATCTTAAACGAACAGGGCCTAATTAGATTGCAAATTCATGTTAAATAGCCCTTGATCCAAAATCCTTGGGACTCATGAAAGCTCCCTTTTGTTACTTAGTAATTTCATTTGCCTTTGACTTCCTCTGAGTTTGTTTTTCTCTTTCCTGAATGTATATTATGTTTTGTTTTGGTCACAGTGGAAGATGCACTGGCGCATCCCTACCTGGCCTCTCTGCATGATATAAGCGATGAGCCAGTCTGCTTGATGCCCTTCAGCTTCGACTTTGAGCAGCACGCATTGACAGAGGAACAGATGAAAGAGATGATCTACCGTGAGGCACTGGCATTTAACCCCGAGTATCAACGGTGAATGTTTGCAGCTCTTCATTTCTTGTTGGCTTCTTGAATTGCGTATCTTGTGGTAAATGGTAATTGATTTGTTCTGTAAATATTTTATTTCGGAAACCCAGTCAGGTGAATCTGAAATTGTATGATTTGAAGGGCATGTACACTTCCGTTTTAATTTATTTCAAGTGATCGTATGGGTGGTTTATAAATTTGATTGTCTTTTTCCATGGTTTCTGTGTTCTGCAATCACCCATTTAAGTTTTTTTAACACTCAAATCAAAGGATTACTATCATTTGATGTCTCTGTTTTTTGCTCTGCCCATCCATAGCAATGCCCCAATTTACACATAAATTTGTTTCATCAAACATGTAGCTGATACTTGTACTTTTTGCATACTGATGTATTTCCTTTAGAAAAATGCCTTTCATCGGCCTCTTGGGCTATGTGTAATGTAGGGATGATTGGATCTGGTGATTCTACTCGCAACCACAAGTCCAGCCCATTTCTATTCACCTCACCTCGATCCATAAGATCCCATTGGGTTTTGCCAAGAAAAGCTAAATTGTTGATTGTTTTAGCCTTTTATAATGGGAGGTGATAAATTCGCACCCCCTGGAGGATAATTCGTACCACTTTAAGGTGAATTGACGTCAAAAAGCGTTTAGGGGTGAAAATTATCCTATAGGGGGGTGCAAATTTAGCACCGTCCTCTATAATTACATGATACGTCTGTTTGGCATTGGACCAAGACTATGTGGGTAACCACCTGATGGACTACAAGATCCAGAGTCTTGATTACCCACATTATTCCACCACAAAATTGGTCGTTAGGACTTAGGAGTGATCCAAGCAGTAATTATCCTAGTAGTAATTGTCCACCCAGTGAGACTCGATTTCTTTAGTACAAGTGGGGGCTACTACGAGGTGACACTTTCTCTCACTTGCTTTCTCCCTTAGTAGGCTTTTAAAAACAGTGGTCATATATATACAATAGGAGGGCGAGGGGGTGGCCCGGTGAAGCAAAGGGCGCAAATGTATCACTTCCTGGAGACTTGATATATGCACCCCTTGATTTTATATTGGCATCCCACTTTAATCCTTTTCTTATAGCAGTTGTTATTCTTAGCAAGCTGTCAGCGGCAAATCACAAAGGTTTAAAATAAAGAAAGGGAATGGTAAATTCACCCCCATTTAACGTTTTCTTTGCCTTTAATACTCAACGAATAACGTTCCGGGCGGGATTTTATCCCCCCTTTTTTTTCTTTTTCTTTTTTGGCGGGGGGAGGTGGGTATCATTTCCCCTATCTATTTTGAGAGCAGAAAAAGGCGAGTAAGACCTGCATGTTTGTTGCAGTCGTCGGAATGAGAAGTGGTTCTTCTTATTTTGTACAATGTAGGCCGGAAACAGTCTTATTTACAGGTCTGCCTCATCTTAACGAAACACATAACCTGTTTAGAAGTATTATCTTTATTATAGCAAATATTCTTTTGAAATGAAAAATGCCCAAAACTTCAAATTCAGAAACTATTAATCTTGTTTATTAGTCGTGTTTATTCGTTTAGGTGCTGTTTGGATTGCAGGAAAAACGTTTCTCTGCGAAATTTTTTACCTAGGAATTAGTTTTTTTTATCTAAGAATTTCATGTACTTCCTGTCAGAAGGATTCGATGGGGCTGATTGCCACGTAATTTGATGTTGGGTGTCCCAAGTAATCAAAAGGGGTGGATATATCACTTCCCTTTTCAAAATGCTGCTATAGGGCTGCAACAGGGTCGGGTTGGGTCGAGTTTTTCAAAACCCTAGCCCAACCCTGGATCCCATTATCTCGACCCTAAGCCGCCCTGACCCTGAGTCAGGGCCAGGAAACCTCAACCCATTGCCCGCCCTACAGGGCTCAGTGCGGCCCTAGCCTACCCTGATTGGGCCGGGCCGTCCCTGATTGACCCTAGTGCAAATACCTGTTAAGAGTGCCAAAAATAAAACAACTACATATCATATAGAACAAAATAATCAATAAACAGAGATAGGGAACAAAATAAGACAATATGGATTCAACAACATGACGGGCAACAGAGACAATTAATAATAATAATCTAAAGAAACATCAATCTAAGATAATAGAAAACATTAGCAAAAGAAACATGCACAGATGGTTCAATTCTATAATAGAAAACTTAGGGTCAGGCTACCTGGGGTGTCAACCCTGAACTCGACCCTACCCTGAGTTAGGGCCTAAAAATGAACCCTGACCCGTCCTCAGGGTTGGAAAATCCAGCCCAGACCCTGTTCGGGGTCACGGCTGACAGGGCCAAACTTGCACCCATACTGCTAAATAGCCAATAAAAAAAGGTGATTAATGAGGTGTAGAGAGCTAATATCAGAACGAGGGAGTGGGGCCATCATTTCCAATTATATATATATTATAAAGGCTATTGATATCCACGATCATGTTGTGATAATGGGACGAAGGGACCTTGAATTTTTATGAGAGGTTTGCTTGCGCGGCAATCCATGAGAAGATTGAGATGTAGGGGTTTCATTACCAAAATAGAGTGTCGAAGAGAGAGAAAAGAGAATTAAACAAAAATCTTCTCCTCCTCTTCCAACCAAATTCCACCAAAATGGTGAAATTTGGAGAGAAGATTAGAGGAGGGAATAGTGATGCCACTTAGGAAAAAAGCCAATAATAATGTCTGGAAAATGTTTGGAGGTCAGAGGGAGTTTCAACCCAAAATGGCAACTAAACATGCTTTGGGCAGATCCTGATCTCTCACTTTTGAGCAACCAAACATAGCGGAACTTACGAATTTAAGCTCTTGATTCTTACAATGTCCATCTTTACCTTATAATAACTAGTTATATTGTAGGATTGAGCCTCTAGCTCAATGGTAAGGATTTGTTCTTTGACCAAGAGGTCGGGGTTCAATCCCAATCCCAGCTTACCTACCAAAAAACAATTTGGTTAATGCACGGGAGCTTGTATTGTCACACGTTTGTTCGTACATTGTGCATCATATTGAAGTTTAATTCAATGTACTTGAAACATCTTAATCTTTAAAGCACGTGTATGAGACTTGGAGTTGGAAGTGAAAGTTGGACCGGTCTATGTTGAACTTTGTTCAAAGAGGGCTGCAAGCAAAATAGAAATCCATTTTAACGATCCTCCACCTTAACACACATGTGAGCTAAAAAACAAAGAAGGGAGCTTGAATCCCCAACCAATGCAAAATACAGTGTGAAAATGGCCAACTCTGTGGTCATTTTCACTTCTTTATTTTCAGAACGGAGTTCCTTTTTGGAAGTGTTTTCTTGATCGAAATATGGATAGGAGGAATATAGGATCACTCTAAAACTGTCCCGATTATGTGGTCAAGCCTCATCTCCAAAACCCGACTTTCCATCCAACTTTTGTTTCGATTTGGACTTTTCATGAAGTGGGCCCCACTACATGTGGGACATATAACCATTGGAAAATGATATGGGGACCTACAGAGACAACATCTAGACGGCCTGCATTGTTGCCAGCACTCATCATACCCATAACCTATTTAGGCCCAGTTCGTTCTAGATTTTGAAAACCGATCGTGAGTCCGAAACCGATAATTGCACTCAAAATTAAACGTGATTTTTTAGTACAATAATCGGTTTTTACACCAGAAACAGAGGACAAGCCACTAAGAACAGAAGTTGAGGAAGAGCCAGAGAATCAGAAAGCTGAGTAAGATGATGAACCGCCCGGATCATTAGGGGCATCAAGTTCTTTGCGTCCTTTGTTTGTTTTTTTGGATCATTTTAGTCCTTTGTTTTCCCTATCTAGTGTGTCTCAAGGACAGGGGTGATGATTTTCATACTTAAATGTATCATTTTTCTTTTCATTTAATAAATTGGTAGGGGTCCCCATCAAACCCTAGTTTACAAAAAAAAAAAAAAAAAGGTTTTGGACTCACAATTGGCTATCAAAATCTAAAACCAACCGGGCCTTAGGATTTCCAATGGATCCACTTCGGATTGAATCCACCTATGTCTTGGTCACAATAATTTCAGATTCATTATTACCCGGATCCCTTTCTGATTGACTTTTTGATTCTTACTTTGAGTCAGGTCACATGATCCATTTCAAATCAGGCCATCCATCAGAGTGTCCTGGGTCCTACTTATGTTGTACACAGGGGCGGATCCATGCACCATATAAAGGAATTTTGCAAGTCATGAGGGGCCATGGCCCCCTTCAAGCTATATGTGCCTCCGCCCCTGGTTATACACAATTACGGTTTGGGGTTAGAGAGAGAAATAGTCATGGAAATGGAAAGCTTTTTTCATAAATAGACATAAATGAACAAAAATATAGAAGGTATTTTCATACCTAGGCACCCTCCATTCGGATCTAGGAAGCTTCATTAGATTTTGTGGCCACGTCTGGATCATGATTCTAAATAATTTTGGACCTTAGGATGTCGATAAAAATGTACATGCTTCACATCCAACGCAGTGCCCAATTTCTGTCCATTAACATTCAGATCCTTTAATTCTTTTAAATCATCTAGGACCATTGGCACCCCTTAAGATCTTCACGCACCCCTTTGTTTCCTTTGACATAAAATGACTTAAAACAAAAGTTATGCTCATTTTTAAGTAAAAAATGGGGGTAAAATTTGTTTTATGCCCATTTTACGTCGAAAGAAATGGAACCTAAAGGTCAATAGCATCCTCAACCTTCCATTGATCATCTTTTCTATTTATAAAATGTAGTCATTGATGCCCATCTTACAATCCGTCTTTTATGTTAACGTTAACACAATGCCGTATCCAATTTTCCATTTTGGAGCGATGGGGCCTGATGTTACTAACAATTTCTTGCTCGCTTCCCTGTCTGACATGGGAAATTTATGATTAGAAAATGTTTGGATGCATATTTAACTTAATCCTCGACAAGAAATTTGCATCATTATATTAATATTGCACATAATATATGAAATTGCCGAGTGATAGAGAAATTTGACAAATGTTAACTATTTTAGCGTTTTCCAACTCATATCTCATAGCTTTTGACAATGATTACTGGTTTTAATATTCGATTGATGTGTGTATGCTGGTTACTATTTTATTATTTGTAGTTAGACAAAGATTCTTGATTAAGTTATTTATACGTCTCCATTCCCTATTCTAAATGCCGTCTATAATTCAATATTAATCATCCTAACATAAAGTAAAATAGAAAAGGAAGGTAGTCCGTATGGGCCCGCTACCATTGGCCGAAATCGGGCAGTCTTGAAATGATCCGATCGCTTCTACCGATGATCAGAGCAATTGCATGGCAACTTCAATGATCCGTGTGGGCCGAGTAAATTTAATCAAATAAAGATATTAATTGAAATCATTTAATCAGAGAGAGATTGCATTGTTAAGGAAAAAGGGCAATGGAAATTGGAGAGAGACTTCTCACCATAAGGAGGAAAAAGGGTGTGAGCTAATAAAAAAATTGAAGACAGCATGAATTTCAAATGGACGGCAAGGGAGGAGGAACATGCCTTTAATGCATAGATTCCAAACAAAGTGATGTGCAAAGAAAGTAAATGGGCTGTTTTGGCTTGCTTTTGAAGGGACAAATGCAATGACCTTTCCTTCGTTGGGAAAGGCAGAGCCATGGCTAAATATAGTAATGAGAAAATGATGAGAGAGAGAGAGAGAGGACTTCTGAATCACATAGATATAGAATGAAAACTGTGTAGGTGATCAACATTTCTATGTGTTTATCCTTAAACATAAGGTTCTTTTACTTAGCCATTTTTATAAGATAAGGCAAATTGTGGAAAAATCATGGGTAAATAAACTCGAAAATGCCATAGAGTTTGTTCAAAGATGTTATTACTGAACATGAAATTATGATTAAAAGCTGTCTATACATAGAAGTTCTCCCTGAGGGATTTAAGAAAAATAATAGTAATGCCTAAAGTTGTGAATGTTTTTAAATTTGTCTAGCAGCTCCAAGAATTGAAAAATAACAGTTCGGAACGTGTCTATTCAAAATTGAAGTAAACTAGTTAGCAAGATCCATCTAGTTGAGAAATCTCACAATGATTTCTATATAAAAAAAATCAAAAGGAAAGGGATAAAATTAAAAGACTCAAAAAATGCTTGAAATGTCTATAATTTTAGGGATATTTGTAAAAGACCACCTCAAGTTTAGATATTTGTAAAAGACCACCTTCAAGGTCCCAGTATTGTATAAGATCATCTTAGGTAATGGCATGACTGGGGAAAAGACAACAAATGCCCCTATGATGCAGAAATGACTAAAATGCTCCTTTACATTAAACAGACTTATTTTATTAAAATAGAAACTTTTCCTTAATTCAAGGAAAATTGTAAACCTACTACATCCCTTAAATTTTAGACTTTTTGTTTTGTCTATAATTACACACACATACACATATCATGATATCAACACTCCATTGCATTGGTAATAGCAACACGACTCACTTAATTAAACACTTTGATTAGCTGTTGATGGCTTTTGGGAATTCAACAGCCTCCAAAACTAATAGCTAATTAGAGAATTGTAAAATAAAGATTCTAAGTGCTAGTATGACACTAGTTCTTGGATTTTGTTTCGGGATTTTTAGCCGATTTCATCCTGATCTTCACTCGGAGACGCCCAATTTATCATGAAAAACAATTCCTGACAGCCAAACGTGCCCTACAATGTTGGGGTTGGGTCTCTAGCTCAATTGGTTGAGGCTTTGCATCTCGACCTTGAGGTTATAGATTCAATCCCCCGACACACACGCACGCACCCACCCGAAAAAAAGAAAAAGGAAAACTTTATAATGTTTCATAAGTCAAAACTAAAACTCATGGATGATTTAGTGATGTAGACTGCATAGACAACGAAGTAAAGCTTGAAAAACCAAAGGAAAACACTTCAAAAAATGGAAAATAAGGACCAAAGCGAAAATGATCAACGATTTGGGCCTTTGGTGGGGATTCAAGCTGTAATCCTTGTTTTCTTGCACACTCGTCACATTAGAGGATCCCTGTCTTGTTTTACAAGAAGAACTTCCATTTTGCTAGCCATTCTCAAACAAAACCACCCAACTATGAGGGTGGGCGTCTATTACATTGGGTTAATTTTAGGGAAATGATATCCCCCCGCCACCACCACCAAAAATCCCCCCTTTAACGGTTTCTGTGAGAATGGTTCACTGCTTGAGGATAAATTCACCCCCTTTAACGTTTTTATTTGCCTTTAAAATTTAACGAATAACGTTAAACGGGGGGGATTTTATCCGTAAGAGGAGGAGAAAATATCATTACCCTAATTTTATATTAGGTTAATCAAAGAGGGACTTCATTTTAGGTCTTCCCTTACACTTCATATATATAAAAATGTTATATGCCTAATATGATGTATTCATCACAACCAAAGTAACTTTCCCAAGAGAAAGAGTAGTGTTGAAAAGAGAAACAAACCAACCTTCTCTCACTGTCCTTCCCCATCATCAAAACTTTCTACCATCCACACCTCATGAAATCAACATACATTAAAAAAAGTTTTTTGTGTACTTAAGTTCCAGTAGTATTAAAACACAGCATTTACAAATGTTCCAATTAATTAGTTTTCTATATAAAATCCCCAATCCCAACAAATCCTCCTCTAGTAGTTACATATGACACAATCTCTACCTGCAAAAGTAACAAACTATTGCTTACATCACCTTACGTTTGCTCTCTCTCTCTCTCTCTCTCTCCCTCGCTCCCTCCAACACGCCCATTTTTAACGTGCCACGCTCATCAACTTTCAACTCTCTTCTCACCAAAAAGAGAGAAGAAAGAAAAAACAGAGAGAATCCCCAAATAAAACCCATTCCTTAATCTTTTTCCTTTCCCTTCTTAAAAATGAAAATCTGAAAAATAAAATCATCCTCTCTTCTATTTAATTTCTTTTTTAAAACCCTAACATTTCATTTCTCCCGTTTTCTGGAGAGAAGAGATCATTTAATAAGAAGCTTTAGGGTTAGGGTTTTTGATCCATGGCTACGGTTGCGGAGAATGCGATTAAATCTGATGATCAGTTCATACATCATTCTTCTTCCGTTGCTGTGGCTACAGATTCGAAGGACGAATTTCAAAGCGATGTGAGAAAGCTCGTTGATTTGCTATCCAAATTGAATCCTTCTGCGAAGGAATTTTTCCCTTCTTCGTATTCTGCTGATCATCGATTGCAGAACGATCCTGTTCTTGTTGATAATAAGGACTCGAGCAGTGATGGATCCTCGTATAATCGAAGGGTATAAGCGATTATATGTTTTTGTGTGTTTTTTTTTATGTTTTCTATAATTTGTTTTATGTTTATAGAGATGGGAGATTTTGTTTACATTATTAGGTTTTCTAAGTTTTGGATTTTTTTTCGTTTCTTTTCCATTTGATATGGTGTTTTATCAACATATTTCATCTCAAAGAAATCAGTGTGGGGATTGATAATTTGTTTGTTTATTTTGTTTCATTTGTTTTATTTTTATAGAGAAGGAGAGCGTTTTCTAAATTTTGGCTTCTTTGCATTGTATTTTTTTTTTTTTTTTTGTCCTTTTCTTTTCCAATCGATGTATGGTGTTTTATCAAAATATTTCATCTATAAGAAGTCAGTGTGGGGAGAGATAAGTCGTTTGTTTTCTGTACACTTTGGGCTGATGATTCTCCCTCTCTGTTATTTTTCTGATTTTTTATTTTTTATTTTTAATTTTGGGACTTTGACAGAAAAGGAATAACTACAACCATTGGAGGAGGAGGGCAAATGGGAGAAATCATAGGGCTCAGAGAGATGATAGCATTAGGCGAACTGTATATGTTTCGGATATCGATCAGAACGTAAGTGAAGTAAAAAAGACATTTTTCTTGTTTATTGATTCTTTGGTTTTTTTTTCCATCCATTGTTTTTTAATACCCATTATGATCTTAGAGTGATTATACTAATCTAACTCTTTAATCCGTCGAATTAGGTCACTGAGGAGCGGCTTGCTGCATTATTTATTAATTGCGGGCAGGTAAATTTGTGTACTTGCTGAGACATTGTCTTATTTGTAGGAAGAATGATTGCAAGAGCATTTTAATTTTGATCATTTTCAAAAGAAATTTTTTAATTTTGAGTCGTGCTAGGGGGATGCACAACCAGGACTCAACCCTGGCACGAACAATGAGAAGAGACCGCACGTCCCTGTTGCTTTAATAAGCAATTAAAGCAACCGAGTACCAGTTCACCTAGTTGCTCACACTAATGCTACTGGGACACATGTTCTTATTGGTCGTCTAGGAGAGGACGTCCCCATTGTGCGCCTCCTATCATTTTCTTCTTCTTTTTTTCTCCCTATTGTGCATGTATTCATGGTAATGAGTTGTTAGAATGGAGAATGTCGCACATTCCTCTGGCAAGAATAGCACAATAATGCTATGATAATACTGGGTATTGATGGTCAGAATGATGTCACTCTTTGGGTTTTTAGGGTTTTATCCTAGTTTGATTATGAACAATTTGCAAAGGGGAAACAATGAAGATGCTATTCATTGGTGATGTCATTCCTTTTTTGTTTGATCTCTGTCTTCGCACCCTAAATTGTTAATTCAAATTTAAACTCGATGTTGTGAAGGTGCTGTTGTAATGGATAGGTGCACTTGTATATAAGGCTGATTTTGGGTTTATCTAATGTTTTACACCATAATCTTTGATTGTTACAATCAGCTTGCTCATGAATCGCGTTATCTTGTTTTGTGTAATGATATGATGAAATGTTCTATAAACCATGACCCTGCTAGAATATGGTAACAACTTAAAATTCATATGAAATACCTAGAAGGATGTGAGGGTTGTAGTCCTTTTGCAAGCATACCACATAGTTTTCAGTAGGTGAAGCCTTGGTTTAGTAAAGAAACCTTGGCTAACTTTTACTCAGCACTTGAGAAGATCTGCCTGAGGCTTTTTATTGATGTGATTTGCACGTGTGACAAGATGAAAACAACGTAATCTTGTCACCAATGTTTCCTATACACTTTATTTGCCATCCTATACACTTTATTTGGCATCCTATACACTTTATTTTGCTTGTTGTGCGATTTCATGATTTGTTTCTCTTATTATTATTATTTTTGAATGGTAGCAAATTTATTAATCGAAAAAGAGACCGAGATGGTGGGTACAAGAACAAAGAAAAGGAAGAGCAATGATAAACAACAGAAAAAAGAGAAGAATAACAGACTCAAGGAGGCAAAGAATAAAAATTTTCTAACGAATCCTTTTGCCACCCATCCCTAGCTAGGCTATCAGCCGCACCATTTGCAGATCTTCTAACATGTTGAAAAGCTATAGATGTCGACCCTGTCCGATCATGAATCACATCAAAGAATCTATCAAAATGCGATGATCATGGGAGCCAGTGATCCAACGTATAACGTTTAAAGAATCCCCTTCTACCACTACGTTATCCATGATATCTCTATCTAAGAGCTTGATGCCTTGGTGCACTGCACGCATCTCTGGCTCACTAGCATCTGCAGTGGCAATGAGGTCTGCAAACGCCCAAAAAACCTCCCTTAGACTCATTTCTTAGGATGCCCGTAAGTCCAATGTGCTCAGGGTTCCCCAACCCAAACCCATCAAAATTCAGCTTCAAAAAACCATGGGCCGGAGGCACCCAATCCTGCACAATCTTCTGCCTTTGCTCCACGCTGCGGCATATTTGAAGCAAGGAATGGTCCTTACCGAAGATATGGTCAATGCTACCACTTTAAAGTATAAGGAGGATGGACTCTTTGCTTGAGTTTTGAAGACTTGCGTTTCTTTCTTTCCACAGGGCCCATATTGTAGCTAAGAAAGATACGTTCCATAAAAATTTTCCTTTCTTTTTTCCACGGAACCAATGCCCAACCCAAGAAAAGATCCATAATCTTAGTAGGGAACACCCATGCTATCCAGAACCAATGCCCAACCCCTTATTATTTTTTTAGTGGCTAAAACATTTAACTAGAAATTTGTTTCCGTTTACCTTGTATATTTATTACTTTTTATTTTATTTTAATGACATTACTGATAAAGGAGAACAAGCCTCACATGATGTTTTGGAGATGTATCAGTTATACTATAATTTGCTTTACTTAAACAATTTCCACTGTTGTGATTAGTTCCATTCTAATTTGAGATGTGGTTAAATGAACTAGGGGCAAAAGATCAGATCAGATCAGAGCATGGTGGCAATCGAAAAACCCATATAGGTGGTCTAGTCAGACAATAGCTAATAATTTTCGAAAGTTGAAGGAAAAGTTAGAAGGCATGGGTGAAGAATAAGAAATATTGAAACCAAGAAGAGGTGCTGCTGGTAACTGAAATGCTAGATAGGAGGGAGGAAGAAAGGTAACTGGCGATAGGAGGGAGGAAGAAAGGTAACTGACAGAAGAAGAGAATCGAAAGTGCCAAGAGGCAAGAGACGGGCTAAGCGTGTTGTCCAAGAAGAAATAAAATGGCAAAGGGTGAAATGATTGAAGGAAGGGGATAAAAATACAACGTTCTTGCAAAATATTGTGAATGTGAGAAGAAGACACAATTGTATATCCAATTTTGTATAATAACTGAGAAATACCTTCTTGAATAAGGATCAAACACGATTTGCAGAAAATGTCAAGAAATGATGGAAAGAAACACAATCACACAAGAAACACAAGATTTATGTGGTTCGGTAGTGTGCCTAAATCCACGGGAGAAGAGTTTTCACTATTTCGGTCTAGGGTTACAAACTCTCTTCTTCTTGGCCAATAAAACACAAAGAAAAATCTCATCCCGTAACCCTAACATGTGGCTTATGTATATCAATGCCACTAAATGAAAAAATTTACCACAATACACCTTTAGGGAAACACAAAAAATAAATTTTCCTTCCGGGACGCTGCCCTGAAAACCTCGGTAGGGGCGCGCTGACCTCTGCACCCCTAGTGAGCTGACCACGCAGCTCGACCTGCGTGTGCGTCGTGCACAATAGTCTATCAGTGACCTGTATAATGCCAGAATACAAGACATCTGCACAACAACTTGATGACCTGTGGGGAGAGAAAGATGCCATTGATATAAGCCATTGGGATAATCCACTATTATAAGGACTTTTACACTTCAGATTCGTTTTTCAAGCCCACTAGATGATATGGAGTTTGAAGCCATTGACAAGGATTAGCAGAGGTTTCTAGAAGAATTCTTTGAAAACTAAAAAGGAGATTTAAAATGTGGTATTTTCTATGAAGGATGATGTAGACGATGCACCACATCACATGTCTCGTTTTTCCAGCATGCTGGGAGTTTACCAAGGAGGATGTTCTCTAAGTGTTTAAGGAGTTTTACTGGCGAGACCGCATCGTTTATAAATCTGATTCCTAAGAACGAGTAAAGTTGTTAACTCCTCATCTACTATATGTCTTTATTTTCCAACCCATGCAATGTCATTGTCCGAATGGAAAGTATTCAAAAGAAATTCCTATGGAATGATGGGAGGAAGTTCTAAATACAATTTGATAGCTTGGGAAAAAGTGTGCAAACCGAAGCGGGAGGGGGGCCTAGGGGTTAGAAGATTGAAGGAGATGAATCAAGCCTTTTTAAGAAAATGGTTGTAGATGTTTGGGGTGGAAGGTAAAGTCTATAGAGAGACATCAACGTAAAGAAGTATGACATGAAAAGAAATGGGTGGATACCTCTCGGTTAGAGAGATGCGAAGGTGAATTTGGAGGAGCGCTGATGCTATTTTAGGAAGCTTTATTAAATGGATTAGATATCTGGTTGGGAGAGGAGATAGGGCGAGGTTTTGGGAGGACTCTTGGTTCAATGAATTTCCTCTCAAGTCACTTCCTCATCGCTATTGCAATTATCTATCGATAAGGATGCAATGCTAAACACCCAATTTAAGCGTGATGATGCAAGTATAAGTTGGACCCCATCTTTTAGAAGGAGATTTTTGGATTGGGAAATTAATGCAGTTGCTCCGTTAATGGAGTCAATGAACAATAACTTTGTTTGGATGCATTTCTATGGCCATAGGATTTGAATTCGAACAAAGAATGATGATTTCTTAGTTAGATCCATGTATCTTGCTCTGGTAAGCGGGGGATCGGGAGGGGCTAAGATGGCGGTTGACCCATTGTGTGTCTATTCCAGCTCCACCTAGGTTATTGGTGTTTTGTTGGATAGAGGCAAGACAAAATACTTAACAATTGAACACCTTATTAATAGGAATCGAAGAATGCAGAACATTCGTAGCATGTGTTTGTATGTGGATGAATCAGTCAATCACCTTCTCATTCATTGTCCGTCTGCTGTAGAAGTTTGAAACCATGTATTTTCTATGTTTGGTTTTTAGTGGATGAAGAGAAAATCAATAGATTCCTTCACTGCTGCATTGAAGGTTTTGTCTTAGCTAGAAAGTGGAAAAATGTTGTGGAACTTTTGCCCACTTGTGACATCATGGATGATCATGTTAGAAGAAAAGCTTCAAGCACTATGGTGTTTAAAATAAGGTTGCCAGAGCGGGAAGCGAAGGCTCCCGGGCTGGCGTGAAGGGTCGTGAGTAGCGCCGGGGAAGCGTGTTTCCTATTTTTGTGATTCTCATAAAATTAAAATGATGGGAAACGACGGGGAAGCGCGATTCCCATTTTGGGTAAGCGCAATTCCCACTTTTTGGGGAAGCGTCGAGATTCCCGATTCGGAATCGCGTTCCGGGGAATTGGATTTTAAAGCCAGTGTTGATTTTTGAAGACAAGAAGTATAGATGGATGGTTGGGAAACTCATTTCCTGACTGGGCATGAGTAATATATACGCTCCAGCTTGAGGGGAAGTGTGGAAGTGGAAGTGTCTAGTGGGCTCCATCATAGGGCTCCCTTATGAGTGGCATGCTTGTAATATCGGGAAATAAAGACATAATGGATTTGGGATTTTCGCGTGGATGATTGAACCTTACGAATTCTCTATTTTCCCCTTCTCTTCTTTCCCCTTCTTCTTGTCTTCATTAATCATTATCACGTTTAACACTTTTTATATGAGGAGTTAGTCTCTTAGGTGACTCGTGCCCTCAGCCAGCCACCCATCACTGTCTGAGTATAATTTCTGGTGCTCACTAATTTTGTATCTTTTCAATGGCTATGGATGATTAAGTTGGCTTGGGTATTGCTTAGATAGCAATTCCATTCAAACCAAATAATGTCTACCTTGAAAGAACCACTTGGCATCTGCATCACGGTTCAACGATCTGCTAGTTGATTTTATTTTTAGTTATTGGTCATCCTTTCGACTTTAGTTAGTATACCTAATTATGTCAAGAAAAATATATTTCATTAGTGTAATTATCAATTTATCATTTGTTCAATTAATGATGTCTATAAGTAGCCATAAATGGACATCGTTAACAAGAAAAGTTTCACAAAGCTGTGCAACTTTAATATGGTGACAGAGTCCTACGTGTAGGGATTTGGTCAACCTTACCTTTTGACGAAGAAGCATTTGGGTATAAAAGTGGATTTTCAAATTAAAGCTCATGTGTCTAGAATGCTAGAATGGTTCATTGTTGTACTTATTTCCTTCTGGTGTACTATTACCCAGTTTGGAGTGGTTTTATTAATCCTTCTCCTCAATAGCAAAGGTGATTACAGATTGGATGATGACTACGATTTGGGAGTGTCTTCCATATTGGATGTGAAATGCATTTCTTTATGGAAATCTTTATACGAAGTTTTCAATTGCATGCTGTTAGAAGGGTATTTTGGACTTCAAACATGTAACCCTATTTGTGTGTGTGTATCATGTTACATGCGAGCTCCCCAAGTGGGACTCTCTTCTTTTCCCTCACTTCTCTCCTTCTTTCTTTCTCGAATATCATGTGAGATTTAATGTGGTATCATAGCTGATCCTGGATTGAAGGGAAGGAGAAAGAAAACAACAACAAAACACACACACACACAAAAAAAAAAAACCCTAACCCATCTTCTCTGGTCACCTTCTTCGGCCAACACCACCTCTGTCACTCCCAGTCTCCGCTATCCACCCCCACCACCTCCCCAACCCTTCTTCTTACTTCAGCCACCCTCCCTTGCCGCCGTCGCCATCCCACCCCCCGTCTCTATTCCTGCCTCCCGATGCCCTTCTGTTACCCTCGTGGCTAGCTCCAACCCCCCAACCGCCGCCATCCCTCCACCTCCCATCGTTGCTATCCATCCCTACCCCTTCTGTTATCGCCCCCGCCACTCCACCTTCCGTTAACCCCACCACCTTCTACCCCCTTCGACTCACCTCCCATCACCACCAACCCACCTTTCTGTTCCGCTATCACCCCACATCCTTCTGTTAATCCCTATTGCCGCCGTCCTCAACCCCCCTTCTTTCTGTACTCCCTAAATCCCACACCCCTTTCGCGTAGACTCTAGACCCCTTATCTTTTAAATCCACATCCTCATCTTGAAACTCTGTTTGCCCTTGGTTCTCCCCATGGTTTTAAACTTCGGCCGAAACGTTTCGTTTCGGCCGAAATATTTCGTTTCGGCCGAAATATTTCGGTTTCGGTGGAGGCCGAAATATTTCGGTTTCGGTGGAAACCGAAACGAAATTCACTGTGAGTCGGAAAAGTACCAAACTTTGCCGAAACGTTTCGGAAATTTCGGCCGAAACGAAATGTTTCGGTAAAATTTCGGTGAAACGTTTCGGTGAAGTACAAAATTTTGGTGAAATTTCGAAAATTTCACCGAAATTTCGGTGAAATTTTTACAGGATTTCGTCCGAAATTTCGTACCGAAACCGAAACGTTTCGGTTTCGGTGATGACCGAAACCGAGATTTAAAACCTTGGTTCTCCCCCGGCCCTTCTTTCCATGGTCTGAATCATCTCCCCCCCTCTCCGTTGTTGTTGTGGGGCCCCAAACCTTGGTGGTTGGCTACTTGTGCTCTCGGCTCACGTTTCTTCCAGGGCCATATGCTATGTTGTTGGCTTGATTGTTTATCGTCCCGTTCTTTGGTTGCTTGCACGTTTGCAGTTCTTTTCTATTCCGAGGCCAAGTTGTGCTGTGTTCTATCCAAGACATGTTGTTCGGCTGATTTCCTTTCATGGTACTTCGTTGTTGTCTGTTGTGAGCTTTGATTGAGCTTGGGTAGTTCTTTCCTTCTCTCTATCGGGCTATGTGGTTTCTATCGGATTTCTCTCCGCTAGCTCTTGTTTGATCTACCGATCTCGTGACTGACGATTAGTGTAGTTTGGTTTGATTATTTGTTGGTGATTCATTGTTGTTACCCCCTTTTGAGGCGCCTCTGTTATGGCTCTCTCCTCTCTCCTCGCGTTCGCCTCCTACAAGTGTTCCTATTCAGTATGGAGGAGCTTTTTGTTTCCATGGTGTACGCTCTGGCGGTAGTCCTGGTTTAGGGAGTGGGCATTGTTCTTGTGGCCATGGATCTCGCCATTGTACTCATTGTAGTCTGGACGGCCACTCTGTCGCTTTTATAATTGATATTTGTCATTTGATGGTTGAGACTTTGAGAATTGATATGACCTTGTGCCTATTATTGTTTTTAAAATTATCCAATATGCATTGGTTTGGATAGGAAATAGATGTTTAATACATGACCAGTTAACTTGCAAATAATTCCTATTATGATATTGAATAAATAGTCATTGTAGTTTCTATTTAAATTAATGGATTTGGATGAAAAATGAATAATTGGCTTATTTATTCTCTGATTGGTTTATAATTTTTTTAGTAATGCTAGGGAAACCGAGAGTACCACCGAAAAGGGGACCTAACAAATTGATTATGGCCACATCCTCACAAGTGACGTGAGCAATCCCTTAAGTTCAGGAAAATCAACAAAAACTTCAATTTTTTGCACACATGGCACATTCTCAGTGCAGGTCCCCTACTCGGTGGTACTCTCGGTCTCCATATCATTTCCCTTTTAATATATATATATATATATATATATATATATATATATATATATATATATATATATCAGAATGAATCTTACCATTTACGATCCGATATGATTCGACCCCTATTTCAGTTTACGATTCGATTCTGATTTTCAAAACATGGGCTGTAGCGACAGTTTTATCCCGTTTCATGGTGCAGGAGTTTCCGCTGACAGAAGCTTAAATTTTATAAAATATTATTTCCTCGTTAGTAGTACAATGTTTTTCAGAAGAATAATGAAGACTACCATTATTCTCCTTTTCTGTCTTGTTTCATGAATAATGTGCTGAATTGATCCATATTTTTGCTTCAGTTTATGGCTTACATTTTGTTTGTCGCTGGTATACTCAAGTTAATTTAATTTACTTTAGTGTTTTCTAATGGATGCTTGCCTCCCTTTCCAAGGATTTGATCTTCACTAGGTAGACAGTTAATATTAAGATAGTATCAGAACGAAGAATTAAGAAAGGTTTCTTTTGGAAACATATGTTGTTAAATTGGGCTGCTGATAATGCAAATTTGCTCTCTAATTCTTTTGAAATGTTTATTACTGAAGGTAGTTGATTGTCGTGTTTGCGGCGACCCTCATTCAATTCTTCGATTTGCATTTGTAGAGTTTGCTGATGAGCGTAAGTTGGTTCATGGCCCAAATATATTTGTAATATGCTGCAAAATGAATTCTTAAGTGGTTTATCAGGTCTTACAAATAATTGTGTTGGAATTTGTGTTAACAGAAGGTGCAAGGGCAGCCTTAAACCTTTCTGGAACCATGCTTGGGTACTATCCTGTCAAAGTTTTGCCTTCAAAAACTGCCATCTTGCCTGTGAATCCCACATTTCTTCCAAGGGTGCGCATGAGTGTTTTCCCTTGCTCATTTTAGTTTTGCATGATTCTTTATGGCGGCTAAGCTACATTGCTACATATTTATTTCATATTATAATTTGCCATCGTTTCTTGTTTAGCTTTAGGAAGAGATTTTCATTAACTTGGTTTTTTATGATTGAGACTGTATAGTCAGAGGATGAGCGGGAAATGTGTGCAAGGACGGTCTATTGTACTAATATTGATAAGAAGGTACATGCATTATCACTCATTTTAAATTTAAATTTAATTATTATGAAGCTTACTATTTCCTCAGTCTGGCATGTGCACTTATATTATTAGCGATTATATAGTTTTTAATCAACTTTCCAGTTCACAGATTTGTTTCTTTGGGCAGGTATCTCAAACAGATGTAAAATTTTTCTTCCAATCCATCTGTGGTGAGGTCAGCACACTGTCTTAGACCTGGTATTTTTCTTATCGGTTCCTGAAAAGAGTTAAACATGTGAGGAGCTTCTCCATTTAGTTGGAATTGTTTGTCGTGTACAGGTTTCCCGCCTGAGGCTTCTGGGGGATCACATGCACTCAACACGCATAGCATTTGTTGAGTTTGTTTCAGTAAGCATTCGTATTATGCTGTTGAAATGGCTGATAACTACACAGATGCATAGATTTATTTTTATTTGAGGTTTAGATGCTGCACTATCTTTGATAACTACACAGATGCATAGATAATCACTGACAGATTTCCAAAAAGGGTAATGATAATCTCACACCCTTGATTCAATAATGGCACTACACCCTTTTGTTTTGAATGATTAATGGCACTACATCCATTCCTTCACACTTTTCTAATTAGCATTTAAAGCTTGTTACAGTTACCAAAATGCCCTCAACAATCAATTTAAAAAGTTTAAAGCAAAGAGTAGAGTGTCATTATTGAAACAAGTAAGAGTATCATTTCCCTAACTGAAATTGTTATGGACACATGGTTTTCCTTGCACGTTCATGTGGTCAAAGAACTCAGTTACGGTAGATGTGTTTGACTTCCTTCCACAATTGAGGGCCATCTCTAATTTCCTTCCACAATTGAGAAGCCCTGTCCCTGTTACCATGTGGCCTTTTTCTACTTGCTTGGACCTCTTCTAGTCTCGTATAAGTTGATCTTGTTGAGTGACCTCAATAAGTCGCCACCATTTTTTATATCTATCCGTGGATCCGAGCCATTTGAGGTAGGAAGTAACAGGGTGGAAATTAGGATTTTATAGAAAGCAGAAACTCTAAGGGAACCAACTATGAGCATTTTTCTTGAGCATCATCTTCAACCTTCAGATGGTCAATGTGGAGTCACGAACTCAGATGTGTAGTAAGTACCACATTTTGAATGGAGAAACAACAATAATAATTTGATTATTTGATTTTAAACAAGTGTTTTAGTTTTCTGAGACATTGTAAGATCATCTCAACATGCTCTGAATGACTTGACAATAAAGCACAATATCCCAAACATAATTGGACATTTCAAATATTAAAAAAAAAATCAGACTGGCTCTTATTCACTTGTCCTTGGTGTGGATCATATGTGCAATATGTATAAACTTTCTAATTTTAACTGTGGCATTAAATTTTAGTTTTTGAAAGATGTCTTTGTGATGTTTGAATTGAAGTGTTGTTTGTAATCAATTCTTCATGAGTAAACTAACTTATTTTCTTTTGTCCATTGTTTGCTTGTGAACTGGTTTTATGGATTTGAAGTTTGCAAAACTACACTTGGACCTACCCAAAGGAAAAAATATGTACCTACCAAAAAAGGAAATAATATAAAGGACTTACCAGAAAAAAAAACAGTCAACTTCTTGGTAGCATTCATTATTATTATTTGGATCATGAATTGACAATCTTATTTTTGTCTCATATCTGATTGATGTTTCACATACCTGTGTAATCCCATTACAAATCAGAAATCTATCTATCCCATTACAAATGGGAAATTTTACAAGTTTTTTTGTATGTATGGTTTGGAGTGAATCTCCTATACCATGTGCATAATAGAATCTATATGCATAGGCTCAAATAAGCATCACAGATCATAGTATCTTCACTTAATTGAAAATGTTAATGTGTATTAAGTTGAGCTATTGTCATTCATTAGGTTTAGGGCGGGGAGGGGAGGGGGGATAAGGTTTAAATTCTTCTCTTCTCTACCCCTTGTTTTTTAGATTCTTACATACCCAGATAACCTTCTCTATGATGATTATACTATTACTGGTTACTAAAATAACCAATTTGTTGCACTTATAATTGGTTCATTCCGTAACAGAATCATATTTCAATGTATACTTAGTAAGATTATTTAATTTGTACTTTAAGGTAACAATCCATGGTACCTGGACGAAGTCCCAGATCAGGTTTCTGGCAATACAGTTCTCAAAAGAACATATACTCCCCCTATTCTGGAAAAGAAGAAGAAGGAATTAAATCAATTAACCTGGCTTTTCACTTGTTTGTTAATATATCAGTCACTGTATGCATACGGGGTGGCCTTTCCAAGATTACAGACCCTGATTTGAATTTTGAATAAACCCTGACATCTTTTAACTGTTTCTTTCGATTAAAAGTTCATCTTGTCAGAAATTGATTACTTTAATCCATAAAGGGTAAATGACATT